>NC_060272.1:65865221-66195628 GCF_021613505.1 Equus quagga | reverse complement strand
CCCCCCAGTACATAGTTGTATATTTTTTAGTTGTGGGTCCTTCTAGTTGTGGCCTGTGGGACGCCACCTCACCATGGCCTGACTGAGGGACTCCATGTCTGCACCCAGGGTCTGAACCGGTGAAACCCTGGGCCACTGAAGCGGAGTGAGCGAACTTAAACACTCGGCCATGGGGTCGGCCCCTATGATTGTTATTACATGCTTTCGCTAGAGAGTTTTTCTCCTTTGACTTCCATCACTATTCCTTCGGGTATGGAGGGGAAGAGACAGAGGAGAGGATTTCCTGGAACTTTCAGTTTTATCTGCTATGCTTCTCATTTGGACTTAGAAGACTGTTTTAATGTTTCTCCTGTGGTGTTGGGCTGGTGCTGTGGTTTTTCAGCCCCATTGTGACATCAAGCAGGTTAATGTGGCGGTGAGTAAAGAGCAAAACCAGACAAATTTCCCTAAACTTATACCTGTGCTGTGTGCCCAGCCTTCTGCCCACACAGCTGTGTGCTGCCTACCCTACGCCAAGTCCACAATTTTCCCTTGTCTCTGTAGGGGTTCCTCACAGTCTTTCCTTTAGTTCTTCAGATTAATGCACTTTATTTCTGTGGCATCAACAGAATTGGTTTGGGGAGGGAACCAGCAGCTAGTAGAAGTTTGCCATCTTGTAGGAACTCTTGTGAGTTTCTTTTTTATAGTCCAAATGGCCTAAGAAATACATAAAATAGGGCCTAAAAGCCATATTATTTAAATATTAAAGGCAAAAAGACCTCAGAATTCTGAAGGTCTAGTGTTAAATCTATTTGGGAAAGTCATCCCTTTCAATTATGTGGCTTTGGGGGGAAAAAGTTCATGGAACTCTGTCAGAAAAGGGGGCACAAACCTCATTAGCCTGGGCAGGCAAAATCAGGTGGTTGACTGATCAATAAGATGGTAAATGTTGGCAGATTACCCTCACATTTTGGTACTTGATGACCAGTTAAATGAAGAGATGAAGAAGAGCAAGGTAAAAAAGAGATTTCTAATCTGGATGACAGAGTTGACCGGATCACTGTCACTAACTGAGATTTCAAATATAGAAAGAGGAGCTGGTAATATGTTTGTAATCCACAAAAAAGAGCAAGACTGCCATGGTGAGTGTTTTATTCTCTGGAACATTAAAAAAGAATTTAAGAGGGATTTGGTAGAGATGCTTTTGCTGCTAGTGAAATTAAACCATGAAAAAAATTTCCAATAAATTTTTTTTAACATTTGATAACTCTTGTGCCAAATTGTCTAATTTATGATAGAAAATAATTCAGAAAATCTGGTAGAGTTTTGACCTATTGATATTACTATGCCTTTAGGTTTGCTTTGCTTTGTTGATTTGGAAACAAGCCACAAACTCAGTTTCAAGGATGTATGTTGAACAACTTCAGATTTAAATTGTTTACAACTGCTAACTTTTGTTTATGGTTTCATCTGAAGTTGTAAATCTCCACTTTTCCTGGGAATCACTTGGAATTCATTCCAGATGTGTGATCCTTAAAGACATTTTCAGTTAGTTAGAAGTCTGGAACTCTCTGACTTTTGGTCTTTGCTGGAGTTTCCCTTTAGTTCTAGAAAGCATTCTCCCCAAATATTGTAGGAGCCAGCTCGTTATTTCTATTGCTTGGGAATTTCATTCAGAGTGGATGCATGGTTTAATTTTTAGGGATGGAAAGCTTTACTAATGAATTAAGTTAAAACATTTTCACAAAGTGGTCTAATTAAAATTTACATATAACCCATATAATATACAACATTCTATTAATGTATCCCTAACAGCAGATAAATCTGTTAGTTGGGAAGGAAGAAAAACATCTTGGCCTGAGAATGTTGTCATGATATCAAAAGAGTGTGTTCATTACAAAATGTTTTTATGGAAATATATTTTTTCAAATATGGTATGCACAATTTAGCCATAATGAGACAAGTTTTTGTGTCAAAATGCTCTTTGTGGAGTTTATCTGAAGGGTAACTAGGGAGGGTAGTGTTCCAGAGAAATCTGCCACTGTATTCTAGATTGACCCTTGCTGTGTTACATTTCTCTTGGGGAATACTGTAGGGCTCTTTTCTTTCTTTCTCTCATTTTTTGTTGTGGACTTAAGCATCTAATTTTGGTAGAGAGAAAAAGAGTTGATTCCATGGTTTAATGAAAATATTACTAAACTAGAGTTCAGGGGTTCTTTTTTCTTTGGCATTAAGGATATGTCTGTGATAATTCAAATTCCTGATCCTCAGGGCCTAAATCTACTCAAGTTGATCTATTGTATTTTCTGTCATCCATATTCCATGCACATCTATTTTGTGTCTTCACCATGTCAATTACTTGGAATGCCAGCCTCATTTCTCATGACTTATTTATAGCTGATAAGTCCTATTCTTGGTGCCACATTTTCCTTAAAATCTTCCTCAGTAAATCCAGACAGCCCTGTTTCTCTTTGCTTTCAGACCAGCTGTGTTATATAATGTCTTTTTGGCATTGTGTTGAATCCAAACTTATTTTACATTTTGAATAATTTTATGTATATAAATCTTGTTGACTGGAATAGTGTAATTCCTCGAGGGTAAAAATATGAATCATAAATTTTTGTTAATACCTGCTTTTCTTTTAACATTGCTAGGCATATAGGAGGTGCCACATCAGCTGGCATTTTGTTGGTCTGATTGAATTTTATTGGCCTAATTTTAATTCCACCATCAACTGTGTGATTTTTGAATGAAACTTTAAATTGAATTTATTTATTTATTTATTTATTTTTATTTTATTTTAAAAAATAATGGTTTTTTTTTTTTTTTTTTTGGTGAGGAAGATTGGCCCTGAGCTAACATCTGTTGCCAATCTTCCTCTTTTTTTTTTTTTGCTTGAGGAAGATTGTTACTGAGCTCACATCTGTGCCAATCTTCTTCTATTTTATGTGGGATGCTGCCACAGCATGGCTTGACAAGTGGTGCTAGGTCTGTGCCTGGGATCCAAACCTGTGAGCCCCAGGCCGCTGAAGCGGAGCACATGAACTTAACCACTATGCCACTGGGCTGGCCCCTAAATTGAGTTTATTTTATATAGACGTAGGCCTTGATTAATTTATATATCAATTTAGAGCAAATTAATCTTTTCTAATTTCTATCTAAGAATTTTAATTGATTTTTATGGGTGATGCAGTGGTGTGGTATGAATCCTGTCTTTTAAGAATCTTCTCAAACTTAACCTTTCTGGATCTTATGCATTCTTAACCCACTGCTTTAAGCTCCCTCTTTTGTGCTTCTTTTCCATTTGTTTCTCCCCATAACTTCATCTATAGAAAGTACTACATGACTTTATAAATCTTTGCTATCTACTGTTTTCCCACCAGACTCTGAATTCAATGAAGACAGGGATCAATGTTTTAAAAATTCTATTTTCAATATCTATAGTCAATGCTTAGCATACAGTAGGCTGAAGAATTTGTTGAATAAAAACCATTCTTTCAACAATGTTGTGGGATAGATACCATTTCTATAGAAACTGAGACTCAGAGTCTAAGTGACTTATTCAAACTCACATAGCAGCCACTGCAGCACCAGGATTCAATTTACAGTTCTGACTCCAGGTTTAAGGATTTCTTCTATAGGCTGCCAATACTGGAAATATAGAAAGAAAGTCAGTCTTGCTTATAGTTTCTAATTGATTTGTGATTTTGAAATTAATGAAAATATTATTTATATTTTACTTATTTGAGGTAAATTCTTATGGTGTAAAAATAATTCAAATATTTGTGCTCTGTAAGTTTAATGTCCCTTTAACAGCCTTTACTAATAATTTTTGAGTGTTGTCAGTAAGTGATAATCTCTGTTTCAGTTCTTTATGGAAGAACACATAATCTTAGTGCATTCTGGGTAAGCACAATGATTTTACATTTAAACCCATTGGCTTTAGATTTAACTCTACCTAATGGCATTGGGGAGCACATTTGACCACTGGTTGTTAGCATCTGTCCAGTCTCTCATCTGTTGAGAAGAACTTGTGCCATCTGCCATCTGGGCACTCTCATCCTCTAGACTTTCATCCCCTGAATAGTCAGCATTCTGAGTAGTCTCTGGTTCGTGCATTCTAGTGCTCTTGCCTAGCCAGAAAGTCCTTAAGTCCTCTAGTTCCTAGTCCCTGGGAGTTGGGGAAATTTGGCTGCTTTCCCATATCACTCCAGAACTGCAGGTGACCTGGTCGGGGAGTAGGAGTCACTCTCCCACATGCCCCCAGCCAGCCTCTTGCTTCTACGCTAGGGGAAATGTTAGGACCGCACTTGCTTCTTCAGACCTCTGCCAAGAAGAGAGCATGGGTCCTTTCTACCAGCACAGCCCCAAACTCCTCTGAAGCTTTTAATCAACTCTCTCCCTTTTGAAGCTCACCCTGGTTTTGGAGGGTAGGCATGAGGGAGAAATGCAGTGCACAGAGACTCTCACAGGCATCCAGCTTTTCTGCTTTTCTTTCAACTCTTCTTGAGAATGAATAGCAAAACTATGTGATGTCTAGGGATATATATACTGCAGTCATATGACAGTGTGTCTGGAAAAGGACAAAACCAAATTCTAATAAAAGTTCTCTCTTAAGGAGGGAGAGAGAACAGGATTGCGGGACACTGCAACTCTATTGGTAACATGAATTACTTAAAAATATGAATAAAATATGGCAAAAATGTTAAGACTTCATGGAGTTTGGTGTTCATTATATGATTCCCTGTAATTATCTGCTTATTTGTAACATTTCATAATGAAATTATTTTTAAAATAATAAAGAAGAGCTCCTAATTTCATTTAGGAGGTGAGTTACTAATATATTCAAATTTAAACCATAAAAAAGCCCAGTGACACCAAGTGGCAATCCAGTATAGATCTCACACAGTGCTTTGATTCCAGAAGAGCACAGCCCAGAAGGAGAACAAGTTAAAAGAAATAAAATATTGCTGTGAACTTATTCATTTATTAAATTTGAATAGATATGTGGTGAGCATTCCAGATAATAGAATAGTTATAATAACTTAGCAAAATAATTTTAATGTTCGTTGGTAATGTAGCCAATCTGTTGTGTAACTTTTGGGTTTTGACAGAAAATAGACTTCTCTTTATCATCTGGAAAAGTATAGATTTTGTACAGTGATGATCTTGCCTTCACTCACTCATTCGAAAGATGTTTACTGCACATAAGGTATGTGCAAGGCAAGGTGGGCATGGAGGAGACTGAAATTTTCTTCAGTAATCAAGTAACTACTCCGACACTTGGTACCAATGATGTTGAATGAGATTATAAACTCAATACAGCGATATACTTGTATTGAATTTGAATCTTCATTTTCAGCTATATTATTAAATATTTGATGTTGCTGAAGAAGATATAATCTGTCACGATAAATTGCATTAGTAGAAGTTATCTCCTACAGATAAAGGACAGAGAACTTACGGGATATTTGAACTTATTGAGATTTTAGATCATAGCATCATTCTCACTTTTTATTTGGTTAGGAATAATGAATCACTCCCAAATCCTAAGTCCCTTTACTACTATGCTAAATCAGAGTGAATTAGGAAAGCAGGGAATGTGCTATTTGGATGGGATCCATGTCAAAAAGAGTCAAAATATCCTGATTGGCATTAGAAATGCTGATCACTGATGAAGACATGGCGAGGAATAGTAAGTCCAAGGACAGTCTGAGAGAATAATGATACACAATTCCCTAAATTTACCTTCAGATACAGAGTAATTAGAATCCTGTAATACATTCCAAGCCTGAATATACATGAAGTTGCCATCAGAATCTGCCTCAAGGTATTTCAACTCTGAGTAATTATAAATTTCATTTCTAGTGAAGAGTGCATGTATTTAGTTGGAAATAATTTTGCTTCCCATAAATAGATCAAATTAAACCAAATTGGGGGCCAGCTGCAGTGGTGCAGTGGTTAAGTTCACACCTTCCGCTTCGGCGGCCTGGGGTTTGCTGGTTTGGATCTTTGGTGTGGACCTACACACTGCTTGTCAGGCCATGCTGTGGCAGGCATCCCACATGTAGAGTGGAAGGAAATGGGCGTGGGTGTTTTCCCAGGGCCAGCCTTCCTCAGCAGAAAGAGGAGGATTAGCAGCGGATGTTAGCTCAGGGCTAATCTTCCTCAAAAAATAAATCAATAAAAATAAAATAAAAATCCATAAAAAATAAGCCAAATTGGTACATTCCCAGAGAAATTGAACTCCATAATATGCATTTTTTCAACAAATTCTTCTGAAGTACAATATAGTATTGACTACCTAATTTCTTTAATGTCCAGAGCTGTGAGACAGTTTGTAACTTCTGTAGTACTGCCTGCAGAGCTGTGGAGAGACCAGGCTGGTCCTGCCTTCCAGGAAAAAGTGCAGGAATGAAGTGATTAGTGCCCACTGTGTGTCAGGGGACCAAGTGCAGCCTGTCCGTCTGGCCTCTCGGTACTACCAGTGGTGGAGTACAGGTGCACATATTTTAACTTTGATATGATTCTGTAGATAAATTGCAACCAAACAATGGGAGCTAGGAGAATGATTTTGAGGAATGGATAACTTTGATATTTTGCTAAATGAAATCATAAGCAAAATATCGATCATTTCCTATATTTGTTTGTGAAGCCTTGCTAACTCATCCCTCTGGGCTGAGCACAATGCTGTCCTCTTCACAAAATCTTACTTAACACCCTCACTGAACTGTGATCTTTTCTGAAATGGACCACTGTAGCCATTTATTTGTACTCTTTCACATTCTGTCTTTCATTAACTGTTTATATGTCATTCTTCCTGATTACTTTGTAGTGGTGTTTGTGTAGTTTTGATAGCTTTAAAAGCTTACGTATTTAAATATTTATTCACATTATCTTTATCACTTCTCACATAGACCTAGTGACTCAATAAATCATCCCCACTGTACTGATGTGAGGGATGTGAGGTGGTACAATGGGCCAGCATCAGAAGATTTGGGTTCTAGCTTCCACTTTATTACTTATGAGGTGTGTGATTGTGAATAGGCCACTTCCACCTGTAAACTTTTTGTTGTCTCTTCTGGAAAATATGTAAGGGGGATGCAGTGCCTTAAGGGTCCACTGCTGTGACGGCATTAATCAGATCTGATAAATTTAAAAAATCATTAAAGTGGCATTAACTTATCACCATTGAGATATTGTAATCTCCTTGAGGGTAGGAACTGTGTCCCTTTTTCATCTTTCTATTTTCCAAGCATAGCACGTGATGCACAGGAAGTGCTCAATAAATGTTGGTTAAATGGGTGAATAAGACAGGGGTCCTCAAACCTTTTTTGCAAAGGGCCAGATAGTAAATATTTTAGGCTTTGTGAACCATATGGTGTCTGTTGCAACTACTCACTGCTGCCCTTGCAATGCAAAAGTAGCCACAGACTATGTGTAAATAATGAGCATAGAAGTGTTCCAATAAAACTATTTATGGACACTGAAATTCGAATTTCATGTAATTTTTCACATCATGAAATACTCTTCTTTTGATTTTTTTCAACCATTTAAAAATGTAAAAATCATTCTTGGCTCATAGCATGTACAAAAACAGATGGTGGGCTGGATTTAGCTTGCGGGCTGTAGTTTGCCAAACCCCTGGAATAAAATATGAATATCAGTATATTAAATAATTGGATTTTATTTTTGATTTATTGTGGTAATTTTATGAGCATATTTTATATAATCTTACTTGAGTAGACAAGAATAATTATTTAATGATTCATTAGCATAATATTGTGAGGATAAGAATTGTAGTTAGAGGCAAAATTAAACATGCTATATTGGGTTAAATATAATTTATCTTTCTTGAATTATGCTATATAGATTTTAAACAAATATTGTGGATTTTTAACTCATTTCTGGATTCATTTAAAAGTATATTGGAAAAAAATTGAAAAGGAAAGTATTCATTGAGGAACAATTGATGAAGTGACAAGATGATGTAACCTGTGTAGTGTTACAGAAAGTCACGAAAATGTGCACACTTGGTCCACTGCAAATTCATGCTATCTAACCTCATCCGGGCTCTTAATGCTACTTGTCAGTAAAGAATGCAACTTTCTTTATTCTTTGCTTGTTAAATTCTTATTGCATTCCTCATGGCAGCTGTTTTAGATTTTCTACACATTTCAACTTCCAATCCTATAACATCTCCCTCACTCTAAGAGATGACCCTTGCTCCTTCTGTACATGTCATCCAACATGAGCTCCAGCAAGTTTTTTCCCTTTGTCCTCAGATATCTCTGTTGTCACTCTTTCCCCATAACCTCATATTCTTCTGTATCTTCACCTCTTTTTCTGTTGTATGGGGAAAATGTATCTCTTCTCTTTCCATGACTAAATTGTCATTTGTGCTCTCGATACCTGTTTTTTAACCTTTCCCATAAATTGTTCAATGATCTCCTCCGTCTCTATGTTATAATCTCTCTGCCTCTTTACTGACTCTTTCTCTTCTTCCTATAGATATGCTCAGGTCTCCCATTCCTTAAAAACAGGGCTCATTTGGCTTTTCTGCACTGATGTGACTTGCCAGCCAGCATCTGCTCTGATTGATTGAGCTTCTGTTCTCAATGGGACGTGCCGGAGCATATCACCCCTTTACCTTTGCCTTAAAACAATAAAAAAAAATCCAAACCCAAACTAATCACCTGTTGGTCCTTCTGTTTATTTAAGACTACTGTCTATTCTCTTTTGTGGTCAACCGTTTTATGTCTTAAAAGCTTGGTCTATACTTGATGCCTTCATGACTTATTCCTTCAGTCCTTGCAATCTGCCTTCCCTATTCTCTTTTTTTTGAATGTGTTCTCAAGAATCACCAATGAGCTTCCAGAGGATAATTACAGCAACTTTTATTAATAATGATCATCTTTCACTTCCTTAGCATTGTCTTGATAACTAAAGCATACTTCTTGGAAACTTTCATTCTTTGGCCTCTGGAAGAGTGCTCCCTTCTTACCCCAGATTGTTCCTTCTCTGAAAATGTTAGTTACTCTTTTTCCTCCCTGTCAAAGATTGGCATTTTCCAAAGTCATATCCCATATCCCTTTTTTTTTTTCCATTTCATCTAACACCCTGCCCACCCATATTCTATCCTGTCACCTTTAAGCTGATGGTTTTCACATCTCTCTAGCCCTCTCTTTCATAAGCTCCAGTTCTGCATTGTCAGGGTGGTGGATATTTCCACCTGGATGTTTTATAAACCCCTCAAACTCATCACGCTTAAGACTGAACTCATGATCTTTTCATTCAAATTCTCTCTCACTCTCCTAATTTATTTCCTGACTTTTATAAAGGAGGTTCTATTTCCCCAGTAATGAAATCTTGGAGCCATCCTTGATTCATTCCTTTTCATTGTCTCCCAGAGACAATCAATCCCCAACTCCTGACAAATTTACCTTTTGGAATGTTTCTGACATCTTTTCCTTTCTGTATTTTCCCACTGCTTCTACCTTAGTTTAGCCCTTAATCACCACACATTTAAGAAATTGGTGGTATTCTCTTTATTGGTCTCATTTCTTACAGTCACCCTTCTTTGATGCATTTTTACCCCTTCCTAAATCTTTGGTTTATATTGTTCACTTTGGTTATATTACTTTAAGCTCAATTCTAATAGCTAGCAATTATGGAGGGCTTACCATGTATTAGGCACAGTTTTAAGCAGTTTACATGGATAGACTTAATTAATCCTCACAAGAATCCTTTGAGGTAGCTAGTATTATCATTTAACTGTGAAGAACATTGAGCCTCACAGAATTCAGCAACACACCCAAATCATATAGCTTGTGAGACACAAGGTCAAGAGTCAAACCCCAGATATGGGAGGGGGAGCAGTGGAAGGGTAAACAGGGCATGTCTAGGCTTTTAACCACTACTGTAGTGCTTTCTGTAACTGACTGACTGAAGTTCAGACCCACTAACTTGGTTTCAACTCTGTGACCTCCAACTTGTTTTAATTTTCAGAAATATATAACACAAAATTAGTGTTATGGCTCATCTGTACTTTTCATGATTCTCATATATATTTACGGGACTGTTAGCCTGAGTAATTTTATTTATGTTGTTTTCTTTAATCCCATCATGCTTCCCCTCCTCTCCCACCAAGCCAGAGGTCTTCGGTATAAAACATTTGCATTATCTTTCAACACTTGCTTAAGCATGAGAATCTACCTACCCAGGAGTGACCCTTGTCCTCTGCCTACCTATTACAGTTATTTTAAGTACATTTGTAATTACAATGTATTTCGTCATTTATATTTCACATATCATACTTTTGGTAGTATTTCAAACACTGATATTTATGTGTTCTCTCTTCTACTAGACTGTAATTTCCGCGTGTATTAGAGCCATATTAAATAGCTATAAAATAATTGAAATGGGCTGGATATATTTTCTGGTTATCATTTAAAAAAAATGCAAAAGTTGAATTGAAGAAAGGGAAAGAAACAGCAGCTTTCCCTCCAAACCCCAAATGATCTCAGATTATGTCACAGTTTCTGGATTTAGTTCCTATTGAATCTCAAGTACTATTACCACAAGGATGGACATTTTCCTAATAGTTCTGACTGAATAAACAGGAAGGACAGTACTAGAAATCTGGCTTCAAAGTCTGGTCTAGTGAAACTTCTGGTCCCAGTGCTTGAGCTTTTTCATACCTCTTGCTAAATCTTTTCATCATTTTCTGTTACCTAACTAGTTGGGACTCTAGAATATTAGTTCTAAAACCACATACAGAATGGATGAAAACCAAATGTCATGACTAAAAGCTGCTGCAACAAAATCTCCATGACAACTTGAGCTGTCAGGTGTGTGGGATGGTGTGGCTGAAGGGATACACACAGTAGGATGATGAGGGAGCTCCAAGCTAAAATGACACAGGGTTTATTTCCCTCTTTTAGCTACTCCAGATGCAAGTTGTTCTTGCCCTTGGGAAAGTTATCTACTTGGAGGATACAGTTATAACAAAATAAATTTTGACTCGGTTTTTCCCTACTAAACTTGAGGCTACCCAAACTAAATTCTCTTTATCAGAGGCTTGTTGAAAATTCCTATTGTTTTATGATTTTATGATGGCTATGAACATCCTAAAATTAGATTTATAATGATAGCAAGAGCTACTACGCTTGTGAAAGTCTAAATCTGCTGATACTTATTGATGTTTTTAATACCCATCCAAGCATTTGTTTTGCATCTCCTAAATGCACTCTTGAATGGAGTTTCTTAGCTGTTCTCCTACTTTTTAGGTAGAATCAGCAAAAAGGGCAACTTCTGCATTTTATGGATTGTATGGCAACCTAGGCGTCTTGTCGTTTTCAGCAAATCCTTGTCAGTTATGCCATTTTAAGAATCATACTGTCTATAATACAGGTCAGTGGAAGAATACATTGTTAGAGGGGTTGGGAGCAATCCCTCTTCTCATATGTGGGATTCAAGAGATTCTATTCTGGTGTTTAGATAATTCACTTGATCTTAGCCAAAAGGCTGAGAAGCAATCGTGTTTAGATTAATTCAGATTTTGTGTCCCATCCTATTGCTTTTATCTGGGTTCTGATTTTTTCTGCTTGCGTTTTTCCCCTGTGTTGATAGTCTACCTAGGATCCTAAATTAGAAGACATAATGTGAAAGGAAAAGTACAAATAAAGGGGTTGGAGGGTTTCAGAGACGGAAAGATGTTCTTTTGGTGGAGATGGAGGTTAGAGAAGGCTTTATGAAAGAATCAAGGTCAGGAGGAAGAAAGATGTGGGTTGACAGTGTACTCTGAAGTTGTGAGTCATTGTTGATAAACTAGGTATTTAGTAAACTGCAAGGATAATCAGCATAATGCCTTCTAGGAAGATTTTTCAAGGTAAGTTTAAGCACCCATAAACCTACGTGTCTCACAAAACTGCTTTAGGTACTAGCCATTAGTTAATAGAACATGGTTTCTGTCATCCACCAGCTTAAAAATAGTACTCTTCTTTGGAGCATACTCTGAAAAGGATTAAAAGCCAAAAACCCCCCACCAATCCTTCAAACAGACACTTTAAGTCAACATTATGTTGACTAAGAAAAGCTGAAAAGCACCTATCTTGTGTGTATTTTTTTACGACATCTGAGGTTAAGATTGATATTTTTTTCTCAACTGTTCAAAGGATCATAAAATTCAGTCTGTGTTTTAAATTAATTACGATTGATCCCAGCTGAAATAAATGCCTTCCATGTGAGGTATGTGCAGAACTCCCTTTAAACACTAAGAGACTCAATAGCTTACTAGGTAGAACACAGTGACCAATGAAAAGAAAGGCTTTGTGTAAGTGTTTCTAAGGATTTACATCTTCAAATGTAAAAGGTTTTCTAGTTACAGTCACCTACATGTCCAAACCTCCGTCAGGAGAAGGGGATGCAGATCTGTTGGCAGAAGGTAATCTCTGGGGTGCATCACGGGGACCTCAGTCACACGAGGAGTAAGAGATGACAGAGGTTGAGGACAAACCCTGTTCAAGAGAGATGATTACCCCACCTATATTCTTGATTAGACTAGAGGGACAGAACTGCAGTTCAGAACAGAAGAATGAGCAAAAGGTTGAGAATCTAGGAGATCAGAAATGGAACAGAAGGCAGGGCCAAGTTGAGAAGTCCAGTGTAAGTCTGTAAAGTGAACCGATGAGCCTGAAGATATTTCTGTTGGCTACCTACCACTTAGATTTTTCTTGTGTTGGTCTGGTTTACAGACATGGGGTAAGACCAGAGAAATCACTAATGATAAGAAAAGCTGGGCAACTGGCCCTGTGATAGCCAGCTGGTCTCAGGTCAAACTAACTCCTCTCAGAATCACTAATTTAAAACTCTCCATTATTTGAGTCTGACAGTCCCCACTCCTTCTACTTCTTGTCTTTTAAGTTACTTTAACTTAATTTATTTATATAGTTCTCACCTTTTTGGGAATCTAACCCTCCACTTGGCCTTTGTCTGCTAACTCCGATTCCTTCTTCTTTAACCAGCTCGCATACTACTTCCTTTGTACTGGCTGTCCTAGTTGGCTTGGGTAATCCTTGGTGCTCCCATAAAATTTTATGTCAGTGTCTCAAGTTTTGGTGTTCATCAGAATCACCTGCAAGACACTAAATATGGAGTTCTCAGGCCCCCACCCAGACTGAGCAAATTAGAATCTCTGGATGCAGGACCAAGAATTGCATTTGTAGCAGTTGCCCAGGTGATTCTGATATGCATAATAATTGAGGACATAACCTTATAGTGATCTCTGTATATGTCTGCCTCTGTCTCAGTTGAGCATGCTCATGGGGAAGGGTCAATGCTTTGGTCACCTTTGCATCCTCAGAATCTACTTCAAAGTCTGAACATGGTACATGCTGGTATATATTTGTTGATTCAGTTAATAAATTCTTTAGTGAATGATAATCAACTTTTAAAAAATGGGTAAAAATCTACCCAACTGGTCTGGGATTTGAGTTGCTACTCTATCTGAGTAGGTACTGTTTTATTTTTGGTCCTTACAGACAGAGTAATTGAAAGTTACACCAGTTATACTGATTCTACTACTAGCAGGTAAATAATGAAAATAAAGCATATATTGATATTAGACTATTTATTTGAAGGAAACTGTACAAAATTTATTAATTTATCCAAAAGTCAGAGCATTAAATGGCAGACAAGGATCAGTTACTTATTTCACCATGTTATTTTTATGTTTATTTCTGCTGGTAAAAGCTGCCAAGATTATGAAGGCTTTGCAAACCACATTACCTCAACCTCTTCTTCTGTCTTTATCTATTTTCTTCCTATTTCTTCTCCACAGATTATTTAATTTTCCCTTCTCCTCCATCCTCTAGCTCTTCTTTTTTTCCTAACTCTCTCTCTCTCTCTCTCTTTTTTTTTTCTGGTGAGGAAGATTGTCCCTGAACTAACATCTATGCTAATCTTCCTCTATTTTGTATGTGGACTCTGTCTCAGCATGGCTTGATGAGTGGTGCATAGGTCTACGCCCAGGATCCAAACCTGCAAACCCTGGGCTGCAGAAGTGGAGCACGTGAACCTAACCACTACACCACTAGGCCGGCCCCTCAGTTCTCTTTTATTGAGTGACAATTAGCAGCAACGTATAATTCTTAACTAACTGTATTGAGGTATAATTTGCATACAGCCATTTTAAATGTACAGTTCAATGAGTTTTGATAAATTTCTATGGTTGTGTAACCAAGCTAGAGGACATTTGCATAACCCCCAAAGTTCCCTCATGATCCTTTGCAATATTCTTTCCTCCCACCCTCTTGGCTTCTGGCAAACACTGATCTGCTTTCTGTTGTTATAGACTTGTTTTGTCTTTTCTAGAATTTCATATGAATGCAATCAGTATGTGTTCTTTTGTTTATATCATTCAGCATCATGGTTTTAAGATTCATTCATGTTGTGTATTTCAGTAATTCATTCCTTTTTTTAATTGATTAGTATTCCATTGTATGGCTATTCCACAATTTGATTATTCATTCACTTGTTCACATTTGAGTTGTTTCTAGTTTTTGGTTATTATGCATAACATGAACATGTATGTCAAAGTCTTTGTGTGGACACATGTTTTCATTTTTCTTAGGTAACTACCTGGGAGCTGATTTGCTGTGTATATGATAAGTGTATATTTACCCTATAAGAAAGTGCCACACTGTTTTCTAAAGTAATTGTGCCATTTTACATTCTCATTAGCAATGTATAAGAGTTCTAGTTTTTCCATGTCCCCATTGACACTGGTATAATCTTTGTAATTTTAGTCATTCTAGTGAGGGTGTAATGGTAGCTTGTGGTGATTTATTCTACATTTCTCTAATGTCTAATGATGTTGAACATCTTTTCATGTGCTTATTGGCCATTTATTTGCCTTTTAAGTGGTTTTTCCCCAATCTTTTGTCCTTGTAAAATATATTTAATAATATTATTATGAATTATGAGTTCTTTATATATCAAGAATACATAGTTTGTCACTAATTTAAAAGTGCTATTTTTCTGTTCAATCAAGGTAGACAAATCCCTGATTTAATTCAGCAGTTTCAGTACTTTTGCTTATTCCTAAGACAAGTGCGGCAGTTAGCCAGATGGAAAAATCTGTTGTGAGACCAGAAACTGCTATAAACTGCTTTTTAATAATTGTCTATTACTTTTGCAAAAGACTTGAATGTCATAAATATTATATAGTAATATTATTAAGAGAAATACATCAGTCAATGAGTAGCTTACACAGCCAACTCTTCTGCATGACCTGAATGACTTGATAAACAATCTCATATAGCAAATAAAGAGGGAATTTGACTTATTATAAAAAGCTAACCAGCACAAGAATTTCTGCAGTGAAATTGGCAAGCAATGTAATCATATTGAAGTGTATATAAAAATACATGCATATAAAGCCTGTGGTAAGAATCATCTTTCATTCCTTTCAGGGTGGAAACTTAAGTCACTGGGATGCCTCAGAATCTTATCACTAATGTCTAGATACAGTGGATTCTTGATACTTGAGGTAGCTATGTTCTATAAAGTTGCTGCAAACACTGAATCAGCACAAACATTGAATCAGCTCCTAGGGGAAATATATATATATCTCACATAGTGTAGAATCTTTAATCCTAAAAACAACACCTGCTGGTGGATTCTATTCTCTTTATTTTACAAAAGGGAAAACAAAGTTCAGAAATGTTGAGTGACTTGCCTGAGGTTGCTCCACTAACAGGTGCCAGAGTTGAGATTCAAATCCCATTCAAGATTCTAGCTCCAGAGCTGGAGCTTCTAACACTATTCTGCACTGCCCCTACCATCTCCATCCTCTCTCTATTACAGTGAAACAAGAGGGCAGAGCATTGCCTTGATTGACCTCAGTGGGGAACGGGTGCTTTGGGCAACTCAAACATTTTGCTGCTTTGAGCATGTCCGTGCATTATCGCAAAAGTGATGGAAATATTGATTTGGTGGTTATAAATAAATTTTAGAAAGTAGATGAATTCACAGTTGTGGAATCTGTGCATAATGAGGATTGAATGTATATATGAGAACATCAATGCACAGATTCACATACATAAAATCATATGCAGTTTCTGGAGGGGCAGAAGTAGGGGAAGTGAGGGGTACCAGTATGGTACTAGACATGGTCTCTGAACTTTTTTTCACCCTGTCTCAAATTGGACAACAATGAGATTCTTTGATCATTTTTAGATCTCTGGCTCATGTCCTGGCTGTGTCTATGTGGCTGGTTGACTTTTCATGGGTTAACATGAAGCAATCCATTGGCTAACAGAATCACAAAATCTGGGCCATATAAACATCTAATCATTTTCTTGTCCATAATATGGCCTCACATCTCAAATTGAGCAAATGTTGGTAGATTTGGTAAGTCATATTGATATAATTTGAATCACAAAGCACAGAAGAGTTTCACTAGCTGTCATGTCTTTGCTTTTCTCATTTCTTTATTTGAGGTCATCAAAGGTCTGTATATGATGATTCCAGCTATTTCCATAGCTCAGTTTTGAGAAATGAGGTAATGACGTTTGGCAGAAACATTAAAGCTATACTAACTTCATACAACTGCTAACATTCAGAATATTATTCCAGACAACTTGGACCTAGGAAGCGATTGGAAGAACTCAATAAATCACAAAATTGGAGCAGGTGACAATTTCTCAAGGTGGAAAATCATTTAGGTGTAAAATCTATTGTCTTAGATTGTTCCACTCATCCTTGTATCCCTCCCTTAATACTTTTGGAAAGAGAATTATTTTGCAGTAAGCCTTTTTTCACTAAGTTTTGATTCTTTCTAAAATATGCTAGCTAATTTGTTTTATAACATGAATATTTTCATATTTTAGACAATAGTAAATTGTTTATGACTAATTTTTCTTCATCTTAATGTAACGTTTACTATATTTTGAGTAAGAATTAATTTCATCTGCTAATAAACATATTCAAAATAGACATGTTTTGTAATAAGCTTATACTCTTTTGGATTTGAAATGTATTAAACATTTAATTTCTGGTTTATTTATGAAATCTGTGTAGTTTAAAATAAAATGCAGGTATTTAAAAATATCAGCGTTGTTATTTTGCTTGTTGTACTGCATTTTGTTATTGTACTGCAATATCCATTTAAACAGAAATACTCAGCTGGGAGTGTTGACTACTGCCAGCCCTGGAACTGTTGTTCACTATTTAAATAAAAATTGTTATGTTAAGAAGTTTGAAGATACTGCTGCACAATTGAATTATATGTTTGAGGAATAGAATGAATCAATTATTGAATGAATGAATAAATAAACAACTTTGTTGGCTTATTATTTTGAAAATGAAAACATTTCCATGTTAATGTGTGTCATAGGGAATAGAAATGTCATTTTTACCTGCAGGTTAACTATTTAATAATTTAATATGATTTGATAAACATTTATTTCATTTTTAAAGTGATGTTTTTAGGCATTAGAGATATGAGCATTAATAATGCATTGCTTCTGGCTTCCAAGGGTTTACAGTCCAGTAGAAGGATTGTATAAACCACACTGTATAGTGTGGCTAGTGCTCTATTGGCATCACAAACAAATATATCTGTTATAAGCTATAGTAGCAGCTAAAAACATAAGTAAAATTTCACAGAAGAGAGTTTCAAAAAATTCATGAGACATAGAGTGGAGAGATGGTATGTATGAAGGAAAAATGCATGTTAGACGAAGGGAACAGCATAAAAAGGCACAAAAGCATGAAAGGTGGTGTGTTGAGATTATGGCATTATAATGTAGGGGATGGTACATGGGGATGGGTTTTTGGAAGATAAAATTGGTAAAAATAAGTTGGGGTAAGACTGAAAGTGATCTGACAGCCAAATTAAGAAGTATAGATTTAATCTATGGCAACATGAAGATGTAAACGGTCTTTAAATTTGTGTTTTTAGGAGACAGTTCTAGTGGTATTGTAAGGAATGGATTGGAAAGAGGAAAGGCTGGGAGGAGGGAGACCAATTAGGAGGCTGTTACGTTGGTCTCAGTGGAAGAGGGGAGCGTGAGCTAGGGCTGTTGGAGAGGACATACAGAGGGGGGAATAGATTGGAGAGACATTGGTTACGTACAGTTCTCTGGGAACAAAGTCACACAGTTAATGAGGGAGCCCGAGGACTAGAGAATGTTCGAGAAAACATCCTTGACAAACTGGAGAGGGAAAAAGCCACTTGACTGAGTAAGGGCAAGAAGAGGCAGGAGTGCGGTCTTTTAAAAAATTTGTTTGATTGAGAAAGGAGGAATGAAAATTTTTCCTTTTTTTTTTCCAAAAAACAAGTTTTTTATTGTTGTTGATATTGTTTTGAGATTGAGACAAAAGGCCCTTGGAGAGAAAATGATTAGATGATACAAAGGAGAGAGACATCATGTGTCCCCTCTTGGTCACTTGTTAGGTACTGATTCGTCCAGGCCACACAGAAGGAATGTCAAAGTGTATGAGTGACAATCTAGGATTAATTTTTGATTTGTCTACTTGGCACATATATTTCTATTTTATCATGGGCCACCTTGCTGTTGACCCTCATTTCTTATTTTCTCCTTTCTAGTTCTACCTAGTTCTGGTGTGCTCCAGTTCTTCACCTATGACTTCTCTACTTGAGCTCTAACATTCGTATGATTGTAGTAGCTGAAAGAGAAGAAGAGAATTTATTAGGAGAATTAATTAAGGTTTTTTCATAGAACTCAAGGGCATGAAGGGACTGGTTCTAGTTACTAAAAAGCCAGGAAGATCCTTACTTACTAGACTCTGTATCTGTGACATTCTTCTTTCTCTCTCTTTGTAGAATGGGTTCTCTGCTTTGCTGGATCAAGTGTGGTAGGCAGAAGATGCCAACCCACAGTACCCATGCTTCACTTGTAGGTAGTCTAGTTCCATCAAGGAAGACTAACTTCTTTCTCTCAGCCCCAATCTTAACTAATTGTCCCAGACTGGATCAGGTGCCTAAGCCTGCTCCAACCAAAAGTGGTCAATGGAATGGTCTCATTGTACAAGCATGACTCATGGGAGATCACTATGTGGACCCTGTTAATTGGGCTGTCAAGAGGGATTGCTGTGTTTAGGGTGTAGATGTTGGGATGACAACACAATGGCTCACTGACACACTGATATGATCTGGAAATCTCATACCTAGCTATTAATTCCCATTTAGGTAGATTGGTTCAGCATTGAAACATTAATAGTTATCTATATAAACATATATATGTGTAACAAATTTTTATAAGAATTATGTATTACATAATATAATATAGTAAGAGTTTTCTGTACTATCTATAACAAAGCAGAAGTGTTTTTAGTAGTAAGAAAAGATTACTTAGCTTGCAAAGACCAGGACATTAGCCTAATCTTTCCACTCCAGACTGTACAGGAAATTCCTCATCAAATTTCTGAAAACCACTCTCAGACAGAACTTTTTATAATCCTGTCATCTCTTAGTCTTCAAACAGCAGGAGTCGTTTTCTTCTGTATAAAACCTTATGCTTTTATTAGAATAATGAGCTAGAAATAGAAATTCATTCCAATCTGTGATTCTAGGCTTTCCTATAACTGAAACATTGAAAATAAGCCTTTTATTTGACCACATGAACCTAATGTAATATATAAATTTATTCTAAGAGTTCCTAGTGCACTGTAGTTGTGGCCATGGTGCAAAGTTCAGTTAAATGACTGATGTATTGTTTTAAATTATCACCTCAGAGTCCACAATAATGGATGACATTTATAAAGTATCTTTTCTTACAAAATATGGTTATCTTTTCTGTTACTTCCCTCCAGAGTGTAGGCTCAAAATGAGTATACTTTTGCTCACTATCGTATCCTCTATGCTTTGACCAGTGCCAGACATGTAGTAGGCACTCTATATTCCTAAAAAAGTGCATGAAAAGTATATGGGAATGGAAACAGTTGTGTTACAGCAATGTCATGTAAGTCTTGGAACTCGGTGGTAAAGAGTCTCCAAGATGCCTGCCGTTAGTTCCTTCCTGGCAGGTACTTGCATCCTACTTCACCTAACAAGAAGTCAAATCTATTTCTTCTATCTCGTCTTGAGGTTGGTGCTGTAATTTGCACTGAGCAATTGAATTTGGAGGAAGTGACACTGTGAGAGTTCCAGGCCTAGCATTTAAGAGGCCTGGAAGCTACTATTTCTCTCTTGAAGCAGGTCATCATGTAAGAAGTTCTTAGTCCACTATACTGGTGGAAGGCCCACATGGAGTCACAGGGGGAGGCCAGAGGCACCAGACTTGGGAGTGAAGCCTCCTTGAACTTTTTATCTCAGTTTGCTCAGCAACTGAAAGCAGCTGAATGAATGATCCCAATTGTTATTACAAGAAGAACTACTCAGCTAAGCCTAGCCCAAATTTCTATCATACAGAATTAGAAATATTAAATTCTTGTTTAAAGCCACTAAGTTTTAGGATTGTTTGTTAGGCAAAAATAGACACCTGAAATAAACTCCTTCCAAGTTATATGCCAAAAATCACATAGTGATCTATCATTAAAATAATTTTTAGTGACTTATTAGCTGATAACTCAATCAGATTCCTCTTTAACTTTGTTAAAAGCAAAGGGTTAGAAACCACTTGATTGGCAAAAGGATTTCCTATACAGTTGTTCATGTCATTCACTTTCTTGGTTCTAACACCAAGATTTTGAATTGTACTTTTGTTTGGCAACTATAACTCTTCTACACACTGGGTTGATACACCATAGTAGGATACAAGATAGTAAGAAAGGTGCCTGTCTGTTAAAAAGAGGGGGCAGAATATTGTGGAAGTGGTGAATCAGCCCCTAGAGAATAATTTTAGGAAAAAGTTCAAATGACATGGAAGATCTGGAAATTGAATCCTCTAAAACTACCAGCTTCTTATTTTAGGCTACTCGGATACTTTTCTACAGTTTTTGGCTCATTGTATTACATGCAATCACTGGTGCAGTTTCTTAAGTGCTCATCCTTCTCCCAGAAACTGCTAATAGTTATGTCAGTAAATATTAAAACAAAAGCCAAATGAAACCAAATCAAATCAGTCACCTCCCTTCTTAATTTCTAAAGCATTGGAAGACAAAGATGACAATAATAATGGGTTTTAATATCTTTCTTCTTTCATTTTTTCTTCCCTCCCTCCTTCTTTTCCTTTCAATGGTATTCCCAAAGAAAAGGCTTTACTAGGTGGCATCACTATAAACTATGTTATCATAAAATAAATATTTATAATCTTTAATTCATTTCTAAAACATCACCATGGTATTTGTTTCTGATTGCCTTGAACCTGTGCCCTTGGCCCTTTATTCTACCCCAGGTAGGAGAAAACCATAAAGGGAAATCATTATCATTATTTCCAAGCCCAGGGGATGAGACCTTCATTGGTAGGAGTAAAAGGTCACAAAACTAGGAGAGATAGAAAGGTGGAGCAGAGATTACTCCCTTATTTCTTATTTATTTTTATGAGTAAACTTTGGGGCCAGGAATGCGTTTGTTTGAGAAAGGGCTTCATTTTTGGAGAGCTGAAGGACTCCAGATTTAGGACCAAGGGAAAAGGATCAAGGTGGAGCTATCTAACAGAGCATCTTCTACTTAGAAGACACTCCATAGATATTTGCTTCTTTGAATAAATATGTCCACTAAGGCCTGGCTTTGGTCTAGGTTGTAAGAAAATACAGGAGATTAGACTTCAGATTTCTACACAGTCCAGGCTACCTCACCAGAGTTGAATAGCAGGTAGACATTTGTAGCTAGAAGCTCTACTGTGATATAAAGAATGCCTGTTTCATTGGTTAGAATTCTGGTTTCTCATGGATACCAAAATATCAGACCAGGGATCTGGCTCAGATGCACATCTAGCGAAGTCAAAGGAGAAATTCTAACATGATATCTGATCTCAGCTCTCTGGTCCAGAATGAATGTGTTGGCTTTAGTAATTTGCTAAACTGCTTCTGGATTGAAAGAACTAGTTTAATTTATTTATCTATTCTAAAACCATCCATTGTCTATTTACTATATGCTAAGCCCTGGACTTTTGCTTGAGAATACTAAGAAAAATAATACCTGTTTCCTACCTTTAAAAGAATCATAGTCTAGGGAGAGAGAGAGACAAAATCATGTACGGCCGGCCTCACTAGGATGTGATCAGTACTCTAGAGGAGACAAAGAGCTATAAGAGCCTACAAGAAGGAGGGAATAATGCTGCATGGGAGGAAGTGGGAATTGAGAAAGGTGAGTTAATGCATATACTTCACTGTCTGTTGGATTGTAAAGAATGCACAGGAAGAAAATAGTTCTAACTTCATTGTACTCTTCTTGACTTATGATTGGGTCTATTGCTAGATATTTTGGGAATGCTAGGGCAGGAGGAGTGGGTAAGGGCAGATAGCTTTTGATTTTGATCACCTGATGTCTGCTAGATCTCAACACTACCCCTTGAATTGAGACTGGATTTCAGAATTTACTACACTTCCTCATCCTCCCCAAATATGGCTCACATGTCAGATGGTTTTAGGTGTTATGGACTCCAGACTCTCATACCTCCCACAAATAGTCTCTTTCAACTCATAAGAAGCAAGAAACTGGGAGTGGGCGGAAGCTCCAGGGAAAACTCAAGATTGAAGAAGGAGGAAGTTCTGCCATTTCATCAAGTCAGCGACACATTAGGGGAGGCCACAAGCCATTAAGTCAATCATTACAGTTAACTTGTGTTTACTTAAAATATAAGTAAACAATAGTATGATGCCATGATGTTCGGGAAATAACTTTGCAATCTCCCTAAAAAATAGGTTGGCAGATATGATCTGCTTTTGTAGTGTGGGGACTGACACCACATTATAGTGTTTTGTGACAAGTCAAGCCACATAATACAGAAAAATGGCAATATTATGAAATTCAAAGTCTATACGTAAGTCAACAGATATTTATACTCAATAAAAGCACAGAAGAATATCAATCTTTAGACATATTTTAAGTTCCTTATTTGTGATATATTTACATTATGTTGACTGAGTTGATCTCCATTCCCCCACTCACACTCTCCCATCCTCACCTAGGAGTAGAGAGAGCACAAAAGGTAAGCTACTTGCAGGTAGATGTGATCTGATTCATCAGCAAAGTCACAGACACTCTAGTCTGAAAAAGCCCTTTTCATATGGCAGAAACTTTTTGTGCTGTGATTCTGGTTTTGCCTTTTTATAAAATGTCTGAATGGATGTCTAGTGATATGATTGATAATGTGTCAGAACTAACTTCTTGACCTGCAGAGGCAGAACCCCTGTCAGGAACACAAATCTTTTGGGGAGACCTCCCTTCTAGCAGAAACCGTGGGGGCTGATTGATTCTTGAAAGGCATGGGGATATAGATCATACTGCTCTTGCCCCTTCTTTCCCCCTCAGACAGAGAAAACTACACCCAGTTTCTGAAGGATTGAGTGAAGATGAGAAACAGGCAATGGAAATCTGGCTCTGCAGCTATATACTGTACTATGCGTGCTGTGGGTGAAGTTTGCCTTTGGCCATTTACAGAGGCAATTAAATTTAGAGGAAAAAAGTATATTTCAAATATTACATTTGGCTCAGTTAAATCATTAGCTTAAAAGCAGATGCTCTTGCATACTTTCCTTGAATTTCAAGAATACAACCAACAATCAGAGCTGGAATTATGTAACATTCATTCACACATCTATTTATTCCAGAAATATCTCTAAGCTGTGCTATTTCCTGGGGCTATCATAACAGAACATAGAATAAGTGACCCTGGCTTAGACAGAAACAATTAGGGAATACCACGCAGATTATGGCTGGGAGATACCTAGTAAAGAGGTGAAAGACAGAGAGCAAAGAACTCTGGGTGGAGGACCTGGTGAAGGACCTAAGATGAGAATGGGCATGGGGGCTGGAGGAACTGAAGACCAGAAATAATTGGAGTAGCAAAAGCAAAAAGAGAAGGCGGGGAGGAGTTTGTAGAGGTGAGGCGGGAGGGATGGGCAGATCTTGAAGGACACGATTGCTCATTTAAAGATTTTTGGTTTCTTATTTGAGGGACAGTGGGAAACTGTGGAAGGATTTTAAGTAGTGTGTTGTCTGTTTGCAGGAAAATTGTGTGAAAATGTAAAATCATGGTTTTCATACAAATATAAAATAAACACCTGTCAAAGATATTATTTAACTCATTAATTAATGAGGAAACGTGTAAGATGTTCCAATTAGTTCAAAGGAGAACCCAAAGAACAGATGTATATATATACACACACACAGGCTGTCAGGAATGCTGAAATGTTCTGTTAGAGGCATTGAGGAGTCATTATTCACACTTATTCAGCTTATAAATTTTGGAGCTCATCTGGGCTTTATCCTGGGCCATTTTCATCTCTATGTCTACAATCTTGCCTTGGTTGATCTCATTTACTTCCCTAACCTTTATGTGCTGTCTATCTGATGAACACTACCAAATTCATACCATCGACTTGTTATTTCCACTAACTTGTCTTCTAGGTGCTATAAAATTAACATGTAGCAGATAGAAGTTGTGATCATCATTTCTCCCTCCGCATCCCCAATGGCTGTTCTTCCATATCTCCCTATCTCAGCCCTTGGTGCTTCTATACACCTGGCTGATTGTGCCAGAAAGAGGAAGCTGTCTCTGATACCCCTCTCTCCCTCTCCTCCATATCAAATCTATCACACATGTATACTTCTTTCCATATTCATTGCCACTGTTCTGGTTCATAATTCCACTGTCTCTTCAGTGCAGTGCATCCTTTTTCTCTTCTTTTTTTTTAAAAACATCTTTATTGAGATATAATTCACATATTATTAAATTCATCTATTTAAAGTGTTTTTTTAGTATATTCACAGCATTGTGCAACATTCACCAAAATGTAAGTTTAGAACATTTTCATCACCCTAAAAAGAAATGCCTAATGCATTAGCAGTCACTCTCCATATACCTCCATATCGCCTCCCAGTTCGAGGCAGCTAATCTGCTTTCTGTTTTTATACATTTCCTATTCTGGACATTTCATATAAATGGAACCCTATAATATGTGGTCCTTTGTGACTGACTTCTTCCACTTAGTATAAAGTTTAAAAGTTTATCTACATTCTATCATGTGTCAGGAATTTATTACTTTGTAAGACTGAATAATATTTCATTCTGTGAATACAACAAATTTTGCTTACTCATTCATTACTTGATGACATTTGGATTGTTTTCACTTTTGGACTATTATGAATAAAGCTGCTATGAACATTTGTGTACACATTTTTGTGTGAACATTTGTTTTCATTTTTCTTGGATATATATCTTGGAGTGGAATTGTTGGATCATATGGTAACTCTATGTCTAACTTCTAGAGGAACTGCCAAATTCTGTTCCAAAATGGCTGTACCAACTTTACATTCCTAGCAGGAGTGAATGTGGAAGGTTCCAATTTTTTTCTGTCTTTACCAACATTTGCTATAGTTTGTCTTTTTATGATAACCATTGAAGACTAGTAAAGATGAATTCTAAAGACAAAACTTCACTGTAGTTTTGATTTACATTTCCCTAATGATTAATGATGTGGGTGTCTTTTTATGTGCTTTTTGGCCATTCGTATATCTTCTTTGGAGAAATGTCTGTTCAAATCCTTTGCCACTTTTTTTTTTTGAGGAAGATTAGCCCTGAGCTAACATCTGCTGCCAATCCTCCTCCTTTTGCTGAGGAAGACTGGCCCTGAGTTAACATCCGTGCCCATCTTCCTCTACTTTATATGTGGGACGCCTGCCACAGCATGGCTTGCCAAGTGGTGCCATGTCCACACCCGGGATCTGAACCGGTGAACTCTGGGCCACTGAAGCAGAACGTGTGCACTTAACTGCTGTGCCACTGGGCTGGCCCCCTTTGCCACTTTTTAGTTGGATTATTCGGGTTTTTTTGTTATTGATTTGTGAGTGTTCTTTACATACAAGTTCCTTATGGGATACATGATTTGCAAATACTTTCTTTCATTATGTGAATTATCTTTTCACTTTCTTGATGGTATCAGCTACAGGCCAGAAGATTTAAAATTTTGATATACTTCAATTTATCTAATTTTGTTTGGTCACTTGTGCTTTTGGTGTCATATCTAAGAAACTATTGCCTAACCCAAGGTCATGAATATTTACTCCATGTTGTCTTCTAAAAGTTTCGTAGTTTTAGTTCTTACATTTAGGTCTGTGATCCATTTTGAGTTAGTTTTTGTTTTAATTTAAAATAGGGGTCCAAGATCATACTTTTGCATGTGGATATCCATTTGTCCCCACACTATTTGTTGAAAAGATTATTTTTTCCATATTGGAATAGTCTGGGCACCCTTGTCAAAAATTAATTGACTATAAGTGTATGGATTTATTCCTGAACTCTCAATTCCATTCCATTACTCTGTATGTCTATCCTTAGGCCAGGACCATACTGTCTTGATTATTGTAATTTTGCTGTAAAATTTGAGATTGAGAAGTGTGAATATTCCAAGTTTGTTCTTTTTTTTCAAGATTATTTTGGCTAGTTTGTGTCCCTTGCATTTCTATATGAATTTTAAGAAAAGTTTGTCAATTTCTGCAAAAAACACAGCTAGGATTTTAATAGGGACTGTGTTAATCTGTAAATCTATTTGGGGAATATTGCTGTCTTAACAGCATTAAGCTTTCTGATCCATGAACATGGGGTATCTTTTCATTTATTTGGATCTTCTTTAATTTCTTTCAACAATATTTGGTATTTTTTAGTGTACTCAGCTTGTTCTTCCTAAGTATTTGACTCTATTCCTAAGCATTTTATTCTTTTTGATGCTGTCATAAGTGAAATTGTTTTCTTAATTTCAATTTTGGATTGTTCATTGATAGTGTATAGAAATAGAACTGATTTTTGTATATTGATTTTGTATGCTGCCACTTTGCTGGATTCATTTTTTAGTTCTAGTAGCTTTCAAGTGCATGTTAGTATTTTCTACGTACAAAATTATGGCAACTGCAAAGAGAGATAGTTTAACTTCTTTCTTTCCAATCTGGATGTATTTCATTTATTTTTTGCTGCCTAAGTGTTCTGGCTAAAACTTCCAGTACAATGTTGAATAGAAGGGGTGAAAGCAGACATCCTTGTCTTGTTCCTGATCTTAGGGGGGAAAGCATTCAATCTTTCACCTTTAAACATGTAACTAGATGTTGTTTTTTGTAGATATCCTTAACTGGGTTGAGAAATTTTTCTTCTACTCCTTGTTTGTTGAATGTTTTCTTTTTTATTATGAAAGGGTGTTAGATCTTGTCAATTTTTTGTGTGTCTATTGATGCAATTGTGTCCTTTATTTTATTAACATGGTGTGATATATTAATAGATGTTTGGATGCTTTTAGATGCTTTTAAGTATTAATGCTAATAAAAGGTGATGAGGTGGACATCTATCACTTGTTTAGTCCACACAGCATCTGAACTATTTTCTGCTTGGGATAGGCTCCTCTTTTTGAGTAGAATAGAGATGATCTCTCTGAGAAAAGCTGAAAATGCCAGATCCTCACTCTCTCTTGTAGTTCCACCATTACACACACTGTGAAAGATTTTGAGGAGATAGCACAGAAAGAAGTGATAGTGAACTCTTTCTGTTTCTTGGAAGTGACATTAGAAGTGGTATAGGGTCAAATTTCTAATATAGGATGTGCAGTGATACTGGTGGCATTAACAACTAGAATAAAATGGTGTTTCTGGCAGAGAAATTAGAGCAGTGAAAATTGTAGTATCTAGTGCTTGGTGGTAAATGTAAGATTTCTCTCATCAGTCCAGGCTTGTGGCATATTATTTATTTATTTTGATTGGAGAAGATATTTGTAATACAAATAACAAAGAATTATTCTCTAGACCAGTTATAGATTAATTCTCTAGAAGAATTTCTCCATATCAATAAGGAAAAGATCAACAGCCTAAAAGAAAAATGGGCAAAGGACATATATAGGCAATTTACAAAAAAGGAAATCCAAATGGCAAATAAGCCTCTAAAATTATAACAGTAATGAGATTATCTTTTATGTCCTCCAGAATGGTAAATATTATATCATGTCGGGTAACTCTAAGTGTTGGTGAGGATGTGGGAAATGTGCTCAGTTAAACATTACTATTGAGAGCATAAATTGGGATAACATAATTGGGTAGCCATTAATCAATAGCTGATGAAGTTGAAGATGCACACACCTTACATTCAGCAAGTGTGTCTGTCGTAGGTGTATTTACCCTAGAGACCTCTCAGATGTTGCAGAAGGAGCCACACAAAATATATTCATCGTAGGTGCTTTTGTAATAGCAAAAAATGGCAAACAATCTGATTGTTCATCAGTCTAAGATAAGTTTAATAATAAACTGTGGTTTATTATCACAGTGGAACACTTTACAAAAAATAAAATGAATGAACAAGATCTACATGCATTCAACATGGATAGATATCCAACGTATTGTTTTTTAAGAAAATAAGTTACAAAAGGTTTGGTAGAGCAAATTTTTTATATAAAGTTTAAAAACACCCAAAACATTAGTATAAGTTGTTCATAGATACATGTGTATGCAGTCAATGTATAAAAACATACCAACTTCAGAATAGTTGCTATGGGGAGGAAAGGAGAAGAATCATGAAGGAATTATTTATTTATTTATTTTCTTAAAATCTAAAATAGAACAAACTGAAGAAAAATGATAAAATACAAAAAGAAAAATGATAAAATATTTGTTTAAACTTGATTGTGGTTACACAGATGTCTGTTATATTACTTTTCTGTTTAAAATATCTCAAAATAGGAAATTAAAGAAAAATATGCATTAGATACTTTAAAATGACACAGAGATGTTAACCTCATTATTAGTATAACTCTAAAGGCTGTCTATTACTAGACAGAAACTTATTCTGATGGTTTTGCTTTTATCTATTCTCTGCGTGAAAGATCACATTTAAAAAATATATGGTTATTTTTAAGTATAAATATTTATATTTGTTATGTATGAAAGTAAATATATAGATAAACATACCACACACATATATTATATGTGTATATATTATAATACATGTGTATAAATATATACACATATTTATTTGTTATATTTTATGTGTATATGTATACATATATATTTGTTGTTTGTTTGTTTTAGATAGTAGACAGAGTTGATAATTTTGGGTAAAGAAATCTGGGTTTGAATCTAGGTACTTAATCTCTTTGAGGCTAAGCTTTCTTTATTTTGTTCCTCCCAAACTTTTCTCCCACCCAACTTGAGAAAAGATATACTCTCAATACGTTGCTTAACTCATTGGAGACACATTTTTCTTATATATAAAATTTGAATAGGACTAATTTATCTAGAAGTTAGTAAGCATTAAATAACATCATGCATGTGAAAATTCATTTTACACTCTGAAAAGCTGTATTAAAGATGGATATTAACATTTTCTTTCATTTCTTTTTCAATGCCCCGGACTGAAAACCAAGAAATCATACGTATTTCTGTATTTACTTATTGCATGCTTAGTGCACAAGGTACAAAATTCATTGCTGTCATTGCTGTTAATTCATTGCTGTCACTATATCAAAATGAAAAAAAAAGTAGACATTGCTCAATATTTTTGTCTGTAGAAAGCCATGATTGTGATCCAAGAAGGCAAATTGGCTTGTGTGATTCTTTTTCCTTTTTTTCCCTAGAAGGAAACTATGGACTATTTGATGGCAACATAAACCTCCGATCTTGCTTTTGTAACATAAATTCCAAAAATGTAATGATTTCCTAGCAAACTGTAGGAGTGAGAAAAAAGTTCTCTGAAATAGTTGAGCCTTAATAGTATTTCTTTTAGTGGGTGTTTTGGTGACAAATTCTCTTCACTTATTTGGTTGTAGAAAATATCTGCATTTTGTTTTCATTTTGGGATGATATTTCTGCTGGATAGTGAATTCTAGATTAGCAACATTTGTTCTTTTGGCATTTAAAAGATGCCATTTCATTGTCTTCTACATTCCATAGTGTCAATGAGAAAGCTGTTAGCCTTGCTTTTGCTCTCCTGAAGAAAGTGTCTTCTTTTCTTTGATTGCTTTTAAGTTGTTCTTTTGTCTTGGGGTTTCAGCAGTTTGATTTTCATGAACTCTGGTATGTTGTTCTTTGTGTTTATCTTGCTTTAGCCTTGCTGAGCTTCTTGAATCTGTGTGTGGCTGTCTTTTATTGACTTTGGAAAAGTCCTGGCCGTTATCTCTTCATATATTACTTATGCCTCAATTTCTTTCATTCCCCTCTCTTTAGACTTCAGTTTACATGTACATTAGAGCTTTTGCCTGTGTCTTACATGTTTTTTATGACCTGTGTTCTTTTTTTTGGTCTCTCTCTCTCTCTCTCTGTGCCTCAGGTTGCATATTTTCTATTGACCTATCTTTGAGTCAGCAATCCTGTCTTTTGCTCTGTCTAGTTTGCTGTTAAGCACCTCTGACTAGTTCTTAAATTTTGGATATTATATTTTTCAGATCCAGTATGTTCATTTGATAATTTTATTACTGCCAGAGATGGTACCTCTTTTACTCTGTTAGGCAGATAGTAGGAGGAACTATCATCTCAATCCAATCCAGGATTGACCTGGGCTGGTTTTGGGTTGCAGTTTTAGGAAGATTCAGCAACTCGTGTTCTGACCCTACTCCCTGGGCATTGCCCTCTCAGGTTTGTGACTGAAAACCTGGAAAGTCTCCATCTTTTCAACTCTGAGAAACTGAGAGGTTCAGTTGTGCCTTTCAGATTTTTTGAGCATAATTCACTGGTTTCCTATTATAAGTAGCTTCAAAATCAGGCAAAGTTCTTGAGGAGGAGAACAGTGGAGCATTTGAGGCAGCCGTTCTTACTCTAGTGGACTTTGTCATCTGACTACCATAGACTGTGGGGGATTTTATTTAGTTTCCAGCCTGGAAACTAAAATAACTCAAAAAATATTCCTTGGGGGAAAACAGATCGTGATTTCAGGGTTACTCTAGTTTCTAATGCTTTGTTCCAGTCCATGTGAACTTCAAAGGCTTCACTGATTCCCTTTCTTTGGTAGAATACCTCTACCTAATCCAAGCTGGATCCTCAGCTGGCTCTTAAATTCCTCCAATGGACAAAAACATCTGAAGATGATCAGCTCACTTAGGAAGGACTAGAATTTTAGTCTTTTTGGTCATTTTGTTTTCATAGCTCTATAATGTGTTTAAGAATATAATTCTTGTAATTCATCCTTTTTTTTCCCTAGCTGCTGCAGTGGAAATGCTGGCCTGCTGTCACCTACAATATGCTACTCAGAAGTGGAAGTCCTATGGCATAGTTTTGGATTATGGTCCTGGAAGCCCAGAATCAAGTCTGGTTCTATAGCCTTCTAATTGTTTCTTTAAGTCACGCAAAATCTTTTTATAGCTTTTCTCTCCCATCTCCACCCCCCAAGTTCAGGCAGAATCTACTTCTGTTGCTTATAACAAAGAACCTTGACTATTGCCATAGAGATTGAGAGTGGGAAAAGAAAGTGTTGAGAGAATCATTGGTCATAAGGAGACTGAAATCCGGATAAGGAGGCCACAGTGTGTGGGGGCATTTCAGGACTGGAGGCAAAGCAAAGTTCCTTGATTATCAGCAGCACATATGAGCCTAACTCTACGTAGACCAAGTGGGAGCAACCACTTCTCCATGGATACTGCTTTAGGGTATGCAGTGACCAGGCGGGCCAGGGTGCATCTTAGCAGACACAGTGAGAACAGAGGTCAATGCTCAGACCAAATGAGATAAGTTATACGATCAGAGGAAATCACAAGGACCAGATACTTCCTGCCCTTTGATAACTGGAAATTTAAATTTATCTGTACCTAGAGGCCATGATGGAAAGAAGGAGTTGGAGGGAAAGCACAAATCTGGAAATGAGTAATTACTCTAAATAGACTATTTTCCAATAAAGTCACTATGATATGTTTGTTGGCAAAGTTGGAAAAGCAGCTTGAGAGCCAAGATGAGGTAAGTAATTTAAAATACAGAAAATCATATTTCTGAGTGTCTGAGTATATAGACTGTAGATTTCAACCCCTTGACAATACATGATGAGACGGTCTAATGTTGGTGCAGAAAATAATTTTTTCCTTTGGCTGTGGTAGACAAGAACTAAAAATGCAGTTCAAAGTTATCGAATATATGTGTAATCTTATTAAATATGAATTTTACTAGCAAAAACTTTTTCTTCCCCAAGTCACATTTTCTTCTGGATAAGTGGACACAAATGTGTTGTTTACTGTGGAGTGAATGTCTACAAAAAATATTGCAAAGCCTATCCTCTGATGAGCTTCTATACAGACATGCGTTGGTTAACAACAGGGATATGTTCTGAGAAATGCATCCTTAGGCAATTTCGTGGTTGTGTGAACATGAGTGAGTGCACTTACACAAACCTAGATGGTATAGCCTACTACACACCTAATCTATATGGTACTAATCTTATGAGGCCACTGTTGTAAAATGAGGTCCCATTGTTGACTGAATGTTGTTATGTGGTGTGTTACTGTGTAAGGAATGCATGAATTCTAAGATTACCTGTAGTTTCCATACTTATTGTTTTCTGTTACTTAAAAAATAAACTTGGAATTTGTTTTGTCTGCCCCATTTCCGAAAAAGCTGCTGAAAATGACAGCAGATAATCTTTCATTGATTTGGATTAGAGTTTGAATTAAAAAAAGGGAGATAGGAGAAAACTATAACAAGATTACCTCCTTATTTATCTAAGAAGTTATCTACACAATAGCCAGTCTAAATAAAAATATCAAAGCTCTTTAGTTTGGGCTCTTCCAGAGAATAAAGAAACAGTTTACATTAGTGGATGAGAGTTTATTCTAAGTGTAAGCTGTTTATTAAATGGCCTAGACTTTGGTGCACAAGTAGGAAGTGACTCCTCCCCAACCTCTTCCCCCTGCCTCTAGCTTCGGATACGCTCCACCAGATCTCCTTTCCTGCCCCTAGCTGACTGCTCGGAAAGATCCCATAACATTTTAGTAACTTTCAGCTCTAAGAGTTTTCCAATTTTCAAGTAATATACTAAGAGTATATTAAGCTAAGTAATATACCAAGAGTATATCCAGCCCAGACTACTTCAAAGTTTTCATCTCATACCCAATTCAAAGATCCTCTCTCTCCTCACACAGCCCCCAACCCTGCTCTTGCCCAGCCTGAGCTGGAGCTTAAGGACTAGCAGTAATTCTTTCTTCATGGGCCCTCTTCCAACCACTCCACCGTCTGGTTCCTTGAGGGTCTAGGCAAAGAGAATGGGGCTTAGAGGAAAAGGGATCACACCTGTTACTTAGCTGGGGCTCTTTCTTCTTTTACTCATACTGACTGGACGTCAAGTCTCCCTTCATGGCAGGAGTCTGAATACTGTCTCTTCAGTGTGATGTATTAGTAGGTTCTTCTTGGACACTCTCCTTTCCACCCTGACCTCCACACCTTCCCAGTCCCTGATGCAGGCAACGTAGTTTATGGCTAACTTATTGCAATGCGTTTTCAGACCCAGCCCTCTTTTATCGTAGAATTCCCTGCTTGGCATCCTCCTTTCTTGGGCAAGGTCCCTCAAGACACTTGAGCTACTTTTGGAAGTGTCTACCTGACCCTTAGCTTTGAGAAAGAGAGAGATATTTAGGAAGTTAGGGAGGCACTTTTGCAGTAATCAAGAGTCCACATTAATTCTTTAGGGACTGAGAAACAAGCCCGGTTTAGCCTATTTACTTTACAGTTCTAAGATTGGAAGATTTCTGGAATTCTGTATCTTTAGCTTAAAAACTTATACATTCCTAAGGGAGTAGAGGGGAAAAACACAGAATTGGTCTAAAATTTAAAAGAATAGCATATAGCCAGCACTTTTTGGAGGGGTGGGAAAGAGTAAGCTTCCTCAAATCTTAACACAAGAAATTTTTGACATGTGTACATGAATTTAAAATATTCCTACTTAATAAATTCACTTTTTGTTTCCCTACTTACCTTTAGACCCTGAAAAATTATAAATAGTAGGTGACATGTGGGTTTAAATAAAGCTAAATTTATGTGACAGAGGGTTTCACACCAGTCATCATTGGTTTTTTTTTTTTTGGACAGTATTTTCTTTTTACCATTTCCTCCCCAATTCCATATATGTTGCCACAAAGCACTTTTGCACATTTTTTTTCAGAAAATTATGCTGTATAGAATAAATCTGAAAGAAGAGGGTCTATTATTCTCAGCTATGAAGCAATTCCGTGCATCAAACTTTCCTGTGGTAAAGCCAGATACAAACACAGAGCCATTAAATGACAGAAACGAGAAACTCAGAACTTGACCACGTGAATGGTGTTTCTTCTTTCCTGTGGGAATTTATTTAAGCAGTTGATAACTGTTTTTTGGAAAGAAAACCTTCCACAGTATGAAATGCATTTATCATTCATGTGTCACGGGGCATATTTACTTGGGCAAGGAATTCTTTTGAGAAGTTCAACTCTCTAGACTAAAGCAAAAACTTAAAAATGAAAATAAATCCACCGAAGACTTTCTTTACTTTTTAAAAATTGTATGCTTAACTTTACTAGTCTTGGAAGTATATATGTGTATATATATATGCTGTACTTCATTGTTTAGCACTTTTGCACTTGAATATTATTGTTTCTAATAAACTTAAACTAGAAGGACATTTTAATACCTATGAAAAGAAATAGTAATTTGTGATATTCTATAGCCTGATTTATTTTCACTTGAACCTGGTACCTTTCCAACTCTTTAACAGCCACTCTGATGCTATAATGAAAATAATATTAATTATAACTCAGATTCTTGACTGCTTTCTATATGCTAGGAATTGTTCATAGCAATTTGCTCGTATTTAGTAATTTAATCTTGACAGTGACTCTAATACTAATATTAGCATACTAATATTATTTCAGGATTTTTCAGCTGAGGAAAATGAGGCATGGAGAAAGTTTCTTAGGGTCACAAAGCTAGTGTGTAACTGAGTCTCCACTGGAACCAGACCACACGTCTCCCCATTTCTATGTCCTTAAGTATTACACCATGCTGAAGTAAAATAGGAAGTGGATAGCAAAAAGATCTCAATCAATTAGAATCAACAACAATCAGTAGATTTATATTAGGACTTCTGTTTGATTTCCGTTTATTTTCATTTTGATGCTTGTTGTTGTGGCCATTTTGAGACAAGGCACACAAGATAAAATGGAGAAACAAAGGACCGCTGTGAGAGAAGGTATTGACAAAGGTTTCTTTGGGACTACTGGTACCACTTATTAAAAATACTTCTTATCCTGACCCATGGAGATTCTGATTTAACAGGTTTGGGATGTGATTTAAGAGTATCTATTTTCAATGTCCCCTGTTCAGGTGTGATTTAGATCATAGAATTCGAATTCAACTCCATTTGAGCTGTTACGTGATTATTGTTTTGGTTTGCTGAACTCTAGTTATTACTTGAACTGTAATCTGAAGTGTTAACTCTCTTTAAATATATTTATTTTAAAACTTAAAGAGATTAATTTTTGAGCATTTTCTATGAAAGGACCAATGTAGGGTTGCTCTGGCAGGAGCAATGGTTTAATAGAAGTGTAATATTATATTTCCTCCATTCAAAGCCACCTTTGTTTTCTTGGAAGTCTTCTATTTCTAAAACTACACACATATTACAATTGAAGCTTATGTGCAAAGCATCTCCCTCCACTTTTCATTATTATTAAATCAATTTTGCTTTTGACTTAGGGAGACAGACTGCTCCCACATCCTTGTACCCTCCACTTTCTCCCAAGAAATATAGAGCCTCAGTTGAGATTTGTGTTGGGAGTCAGAGTTATACGAGCTGGATTTGGTGTGTCAAGAGGGACTCCTGAAACCAAGATCAGTGATCCAACAGGCTGTAGCTAGGGGACAGGAGTGAAATTTAATCTAGTAGATAAACAACTAGGTCATCTCTCCAAGTAGAGAATCTAAGTGAGAGAGAATGGGAAAGAAACAGGAAAACCAGACTAGGATGAGAATACCAAGTCCAGAGAGGAAGCTTGAGCCTAAAAGAATTTGCTGAGTGGCTAAAGATTTTTGAAGGTGGATCTTATCAGGTTCCCATAACCTTACCTCTGGATGAAAAGAGGGTCCTAATGTGCTTCAGGACTCCATCTGCATGGTTGAATTTGCGTAGATGGAGGAGATGAATTGTATTGATAAGATTGCTAATCTGCTCTTTATTCATTGCATGTAGAAACCAACCACTCACGGTTAAAAGTATAATTGAACAGAACAGTGCTCAGATTCACATATTCATCTATATTCATATTGCTCCCTCTCTTTGACAATGGAGGAATCAGAAAGTAGATGGTAGTAACAAGTGGATCCTGAGCCAAGGAAATTTGTTTTCTGTGTCACCAATATTCTATTGATGCAAGTAGTTTTCAAATTGCAAGTTTCTGCTCATGGACCCTCGAATCCACAATATCTAGTGTTTCCAGGTAGAGAGAGAGGACAAATTCTTTCTCCATCACTTTATTTTCTGTTTTTCCCTTGTAAAACTCAGCTACCTGCATTAGTGCTGACTGATCTTTCATACTATATTTACCAGACTACATAGCATTTGGAAACTGTGCTTACTATGAAAGAATAAAAATGTTTTGGAACTAAGCCATCCTCCCAAGAACACACATGAAGGAAGACCCAAATGATATTTATGCCTGCAGTGGGAGAAACACATAATGAAAAAAAGCCTAGATAAATTTATAGCAAGGATTTGATTTTTACGACTGGAAGCTTAAGAAATAGTTCAGACAATATATCAAATTCTATAATCAGGATTGTTTTTTCAGTGTTCTTTAACTCTGACCACAATAGATTTGCATTTTAGTGGGAGAATATGAGAAAGGAGAAAAGTGATAAAAAGTCTTGAATTTCCCTAAGACTGTTAACTTAAGAAAAATTTATGCTTTTTTGGCTGATTAGTGTTTTTTCTTTTTTTGTGGCTTATTCCTTATTCAGTAGAGGAAAGAATGTATTTTTGATCAATTACAGTTATTGCAAGAGCTGACATTTCTATGTACTACTTCAGTTATAATAACTTATTTTATGTGATTCATAAACTTAAATATGATTTCCTAAAAACCACTTATCCATGCACATAATTAAAAGTTTCCAGACATGTAAAAATAGAGGAATGCATTGCTTTTTTTAAATTAACTTTTCTTAAATTTTGTCCACTTTATCATTTTAGGTCCTGAAGTGGCTTACTAAATTCATTTTTTATAAAATTCGTAATCACCTGGTGTGAAGAGTAGACAGAGTTTTGCCAAACTTATATAATGTGTTATTCTATAAGACATTTGACTTTAACATACATGTGATTACAGAATAGATTGTTTAGTGAAGTCACTCAGATTCTAATGACTTATTTGCCTGTTTTCTATGTAGAATATTTGGATACTGAGTAAATGCTGTAGCTAGAAACTATTGCTCCTTAAAAACCAGATATGTTTACTTTTCTTTATTGATTAATTGATTGACTTTCAAAATTTAGTTCTCTTGCTAAAGTTTTCACTCTAATGTTTAGCATTTCAAATAAAGCTCTCTTAGGTTCCATCAATGTGGGGGATATAGTGGTCTATGACTCAGAGATCTGAGAGAATTTGAAAGGGAAAAGCCAGTAAAGTTTTTTTTGGAATGGGTTGATTATTTCCACAGAAGTAGCAGCACCTGTCTTAGCAGGCCATTTTTGTGATGCGATTTTGGGAGTTATTTCTAAGAAATAGAGCTCTAACAATTCTTGTCCTTGTGACATGGCTGAAGAGGTAAATATGGTATTAGAATGTTGACTGTAGTGATTAATTCTGATTATCAAGATGATATAGGGAGACCTTCTTAATGAGAGCTTCTAGGAATATACCTGAAGGTCAGGGGATCTTCAGAGTGACTAGAGTGTGCTGCCATGTCCAGTTATAAACATTAATGGATCACTATAGACAGGGCCATGAAGAATTAAGAAAACCCAGAAAATAACATCTGGATTATCCCTTAAGTAAGAAACACGGACTGGCAGAGGTTTCAATGTGTTTCAGAATTATTTCTTATAAGAAAAATTTCTTATAACTAGATATTTAAAAAAATCATAAGAATTGAACTGTATTTTAATATTGAACTTATTACTTTAAAATTTATTACATTTAATGACACATTTGAGTTTGCTTTTTAAAAAAAGACTTTATTTTAGAGCACTTTTAGGTTCAGAGAAAAATTAAAAAGAAAGTACAGAGATTTCCCATATAGGCTTTGCCCCCCCCAAACACCTCACCCCACCATACATAGCCTTCCCATTATCAACATCCCCCACCAGAGGGGTACATTTTTACAACTGATGAACGTACATGACACATCATAATCACCCAAAGCCCATAGTTTACAGTTCATTCTTGGTGGTGTACTCTCTGAGTTTGGGTGAATGTGTAACAACATGACTTCATCACTATAGTATTGTACAGACTATTTTCACCACCCTAAAATTCTCCTGTGTTCCACCTATTCATCCCTCCTCCCCTCCCCCAACCACTGGCAACCACTGATCTTTTACTGTCTCCTGAATTTTGCCTTTTCCAGAATGTCATATAGTTGGAATCACAGCAGTATTAGCTTTTTCAGATTGGCTTCTTTCACTTAGTAATATGCATTTGAGGTTCCTCCATTTCTCTTCACAGCTTGATAGCTCATTTATTTATAGTGCTGAATAATATTGCATATCTGGATGTACCATGGTTTATTTATCTCTTCACCTACTGAAGGACATCTTGGTTGCTTCCAAGTTTTGGAAATTATGAATAAAGCTGCTACAAACATCATTGTGCAGGTTTTTGTGTGGACATAAGTTTTCAGCTCCTTTGGGTAGATACCAAGGAGCAGGACTGCTGGCTTGTATGGTAAGAATATGTTTACTTTTGTAGGAAACTGTCAAACTGTCTTCCAAAGTGGCCGTGCCATTTTGCGTTCCTACCAGCAATGAATGAGAGTTCCTGTCATTCCACATCCTTGCTAGCATTTGGTGTTGTCAATATTCTGAATTTTGGCCATTCTTTCTTTCTTTCTTTTTTTCAGGAAGATTAGCCCTGAGCTAACATTCACCACCAATCCTCCTCTTTTGCTGAAGAAGATTGTCCTTGAGCTAACATCTGTGCCCATCTTCCTTTACTTTATATGTGGGACACTGCCACAGCATGGCTTGATAAGCAGTGTGTAGGTCTGCACCTAGGATCTGAACTGGCAAACTCCAGGCTGCTGAAGTGGAACGCATGAACTTAACTGCTGTGTTACCAGGCCGGCCCCTGAATTTTGGCCATTCTAATAGGTGTGTAGTGGTATCTTATTGTTGTTTTAATTTGTATTTCCCTGGTGACATACGAGGTGGAGCATCTTTTCATAGGCTTATTTGTTGTCTGTATATCTTCTTTGGTGAGAGGTCTGTGAAGGTCTTTGGTTCATTTTTTAAATCAAGGTGTTTGTTTTGATTGTTGAGTTATAAGAGTTCTTTGTGTATTTTGGTTAATAGTCCTTTATCTTGAGTGTCTTTTGCAAATATTTTCTCCCAGTCTGTCGCTTCTCTTCTCATTTTCTTGACATTGTCTTTCACAAAGCACAGTCTTAAATTTTAGTGAAGCCCAGCTTATTATTTCTTTCTTTCATGGATTCTGTCTTTGGTGTTGTATCTAAAAAGTCATTGCCATACTCAAGGTCATTTAGGTTTTCTCCTTTGTTGTCTTCTTGGAGTTGTATAGTTTTACATTTTACATGTACATCTATGATCCATTTTGTTAATTTTTGTGAAGGGTATAAGTTTTGTGTCTAGATTCTCTATTAATTAGTTAATTATGTTTATTGAGGTAATGGTTTATAACATCATATAAATTTCAGGTATACATCATTTTTCAATCTCTGTGTAGGTTACATCATGTTCACCACCCAAAGACTAATTACCATCCATCACCATACACATGTGCCCAGTCACCCCTGAAGTCCACTTCCCTCTCTGCTTCCCCTCTGGTAACCACTAATCTAATCTCTGTATCTATGTGTTTCTTTGTTGTTGTTTTTATCTTCTATTTATGAATGGGATCATATGGTGTTTGATTTTCTCCCTTTGACTTATTTTGCTTAATGTACTACCCTCCAGGTCCACCCATGTTGTGACAAATGACAAGAGTTCATCATTTTTTATGGCTGAGTAGTATTCCATTGTGTATATATACCACATCTTCTTTATACATTCATCCCTTCTTGGGCACTTAGATTGTTTGCAAATCTTGGCTAGAGTGAATAATGCCACAATTAACATAGGGGTGCATATATCTTTACTCATTCGTGTTTTCATAGTCTTTGGATAAATATCCAGCAGTGGAATAGCTAGATGATATGGTAGTTCTATTCTTAATCTTTTTGAGGAATCTTGATACTGATTTCCATAGTGGCTGTACCAGTTTGCATTTCCACCAGTAGTGTATGACAGATCCCTTTTCTCCACATCCTCTCCAACACTTGTTATTTCTTGTCATGTTAATTATAGCCATTCTGATGGGCTTGAGGTGATATCTCATTGTAGTTTTGATTTGTATTTCTCTAATGATTAGTGATGTTGAGTATCTTATCATGTGTATCTTCTTTGGAAATATGTCTGTTCAGATCTTTTGCCCATTTTTTAATTGGATTGTTTGTTTTGTTTTTTGTTGAGATGTATAAATTCCTTATATATTTTTGATATTAACCCCTTATGAGATATATGGTTTGCAAATATCTTCTCCCAATTGTCAGGATGTCTTTTTGTTTTGATGATGGTTTCATTTGCTGTGAAGAAACTTTTTAGTTTGATATAGTCCCATTTGTTAACTTTTTTCTATTGTTTCCCTTGCCCAGTCAGACATGGTACTGGAAATTATGCTGCTAAGATCAATATCAAAGAGCATACTGTCTATGTTTTCTTGCAGAAGTTTCATGGTTTCAGGTCTTCCATTCAAGTCTTCAGTCAATTTTGAGTTAATTTTTGTGTATGGTATAAGACAATAGTCTACTTTCATTATTTTGCATGTGGCTGTCCAGTTTTCCCAGCACCATTTATTAAAGAGAGTTTCCTTCTGCATTGTATGTTCTTGGCTCCCTTGTCAAAAATTACCTGTCCATAGATGTGTGGATTTATTTCTGGGCTCTCAATTATGTTCTATTCATCTGCACATCTGTTTTTGTACCAGTACGATGCTGTTTTGATTACTATAGCTTTGTAATATATTTTGAAATCAGGGCATATGATACCTCCATCTTTGTTCTTTTTTCTCAGGGTTCCTTTGGCTATTTAGGGTCTTTTGTTGTTCCATATAAATTTTAGGATTTTTTGTTCTATTTCAGTGAAAAATGTCATTGGAACTTTAATAGGGATTGCATTCAATCTGTAGATTGCTTTATTAAGCATGGGTTTTTAACTATGTTATCTCCCAATCCAAGAGCAGGGAATATCTTTCCATTTCTTTGTGTCTTCTTCAATTTCATTCAACAATGTTTCATAATTTTCAGTGTACAGGTCTTTCACCTCTTTGGTTAAATTTATTCCTTGATATTTTATACTTTCTTTTGCAACTATAAATGACATTATATTCTTGATTTCTCGTTCTGCTACTTTGTTGTTATTGTATAGAAACACAATTGATTTTTGTATGTTGATTTTGTATCCTGCAACTTTACAGTATTCATTTATTATTTCTCAAAGTTTTTTTGGTGGATTCTTTTGAGTTTTCTATATATAAAACCATGTCGTGTGTAAATAGTGACAGTTTCACTTCTTCCTTTCCAATTCGGATTGCTTTTATTTCTTTTTCTTGCCCGATTTCTCTGGCTGTGACTTCCAATGCTATGTTAAATAAGAGTGGTGAATGTGGGCATCCTTGTCTTGTTCCTGTTCTTAAAGGGATAGCTTTTGGTTTTTGTCTATTGAGAATGATATTAGCTGTGAATTTGTCATACATGGCTTTTATTCTGTTGAGATACTTTCCTCTATAACAGTTTTATTAAGAGTTTTTATCATAAATGGATGCGTTTCTCTGCATCTATTCAGATGATCATGTGATTTTTATTCTTCATTTTATTAACGTGGTTTATCACATTGATGGATTTGCAGATGTTGAACTATCCCTGCATCCCTGGACTAAATCCCACTTGATCAGGGGTATGATCTTTCTAATGTATTGTTGTATTCTATTTGCTAGTATTTTGTTGAGGATTTTGCATCAGTGTTCATCAGTGATATTGGCTTGTAGTTTTCTTTTCTTGTGTTGTAATTGTCTGGTTTTGGTATCAGGGTAATGTTGGCTTTGTAGAATGAGTTAGGAAGCTTCTCCTCCCCTTTAATTTTTTGGAAGAGTTGGAGAAAGATAGGTAGTAAGTCTTTAAATGTTTCGTAGAATTCACCATGGAAGATATCTGGTCATGGACTTTTATTTTTAGGGAAGTTTTTGATTACTGTTTTGATCCCTTTACTAGTGATTGGTCTATTCAAATTCTCTATTTCTTCTTGATTCAGTTTTGGAAGGTTGTATGATTCTAAGAATTTATCCATTTCTTCTAGATTATCCAATTTGTTGGCATATAGCTTTTCATGGTATTCTCTTACAATCTTTTGTATTTCTGAGGTGTCCATTGTAATTTCTCCTCTTTTATTTCTGTTTTTATTTATTTGAGCCTTCTTTCTTTTTTCTTAGTGAGTCTAACTAGTTTGTCAATTTTCTTTATCTTTTCAAAGAACAAGTTCTTAGTTTCATTGATTTTTCTTTTTTGTGTGTGTCTATTTAATTTATTTCTGCTCTGACTTTTATTATTTCCTTACTTCTACAAATTTTGGGCTTTATTTATTCTTATTTTTCCACTTCCTTTAGGTGCACTGTTAGATTGTTTATTTGAGATTTTTCTTGTTTGTTGAGGTAAGCCTGTATTGCTATAGACTTCCCTCTTAAAGCTGCTTTTGCTGTATCCCATAAAATTTGGCATGTCAGTTTTCATTGTCATTTGCCTCCAAGTATTTTTTGACTTCTCCTTTGATTTCTTCATTGACCCAATCATTGTTCAGTAGCATTTTGTTTAATGTCCATGTATTTGTGTCTTTTCTGGTTTTCTTCCTATAGTTGATTTCTGGTTTCATACTGTTGTCGTCAGAAAAGATGTTTGGTGTTATTTCAATCTTCTTAAATTCATTGAGACTTGTTTTGTGGCCTAATATGTGATCTATCCTGGAGAATGTTCCATGTGCATTTGAAAAAAATATATATTCTGCAGTTTTAGGATGGAATCTTCTGTGTATATCTACTAATTCCATCTGGTCTAATGTGTCATTTAAGGTCAATGTTTCCTTATTGATCTTCTGTTTGGATGATCTATCCATTGGTGTAAGTATTAAAGGGTATTAAAATCCCCTACTATTATTAAGTTACTGTCTATTTCTCCTTTTATGTCTGTTAATTGCTTTATATATTTAGGTGCTCCTATGTTGGAAGCATTGATATTTACAAGTGTTAGATCCTCTTGTTGGATTGTTCCCTTTATAATTATGTAGTGCCCTTCTTTGTCTCTTGTTACAGTTTATTTTAAAGTCTATTTTGTCTGATGTAAGTATTGCTACCTCAGCTTTCTTTTCATTGCCAATTGCATGCAGTATCTTTTTCAATCCCTTCACTTTCAGTTTGTGAATGTTCTTAGGTCTGAAGTGTGTCTCTTGAATGCAGCATATATATGGGTCTTGTTTTATTTATCCAACCATCCACCCTATGCCTTTTGATTGGAGCATTTAGTCAATTCATATTTAAAGTAGGTATTGATAAATGTATACTTATTGGCAGTTTGTTACTTTTTTCTAGGTGTTTTAGTAGTTGTTCTCTGTTCCTTTCTTCTTCTCTTGCTCTCTTACCTTATGGTTTGATGGCTTTCTTTGTTATTATGTTTGGGTTCCTTTCTCTTAATTTTTTATGCATTTATTGTAAGTTTCTGGTTTGTGATTACCATGAGGTTCATATATATTGACCTATATATATGCAATCTATATTAAACTGATGGTCTCCTTAGGTTGACCTCTTTCTAAAAGCTCTACTCTTTTACTCCTCTCCTCCCACATTTTATGTTTTTGATATCATATTTAACCTCTTTGTGTGTGTGTGTGTGTGTGTGTGTGTGTGTATCTGTTACTGTCTTATCATGGATATAGGTAATTTTAGTACTTTTCTCTTTTGACTTTCATGTTATCTTCATAGGTGTTTGATCTGCTATCTTTACTGTATTTTTGCCTTTACCAGTGATTTTGTTGCCTTTTTTTGGGATAATTTTCTTATTCCTACTTGTGGTCTTTTCTTTCCCACTTAAATGAGTCTCTTTGGCATTTCTTGTAGAACTGGTTTCTTGATGATAAACTCCTTTAGTGTTTACTTGTCTGGGAAACTCTTTATCTCTCCTTCCATTCTGAATGATAACCTTGCTGGGTAGAGTGTCCTTGGCTGCAGGTTTTTTCCTTTCTGCACTTTAAATGTATTGTGCCACTCCCTTCTAGCCTGTAAGGTTCCTGCTGAGAAGTCAGCTGATAGCCTTATGAGGTTTCCTTTGTATGTGACTTGTTGCCTTTCTCTTGTGGCTTTTAAGATTCTCTCTTTATCTTTAATTTTTGACATTTTAATTATAATGTGTCCTCATGTGGGCCTCTTTAGGTTTATCTTTTTGGTACTCTCTGTGCTTCCTGTACCTGGATGTCTGTTTCCTTCCTTAGGTTAGGAAAGTTTTCAGCTATTATTTCTTCAAATAAATTCTCTGCCCCTTTGTCTCTCTCTTCTCCTTCTGGGACACCTATAATATGAATGTTAGTGCACTCGATATTGTCCCAGAGGTCCCTTTTACTGCCCTTGTTCTTTGTAATTCTTTTTTATTTTATCTGTTCAGCTGGGATGATTTCCTCTAGTCTTTTGTCCAGCTCATTGATCCATTCTTCTGTATCATCTACTCTGCTATTGGGTCCCTCTAGTGAATTTTTCATTTCCAGTACTGTAATTTTCATTTATGATTGGTTCTTTTTTACATTTTCCAGTCCTTTGCTGAGTTCTCACTGAGTTCATCCATTCTTCTCCCAAGATCAGTGAGCACCTTTATGGCTTTTTTTTTAACTCGTTGTCAGGTAGATTGTTTATTTCTGTTTCATTTAGTTGTTTATCTGGGGTTTTGTCTTTTTCCCATAGTTGAAACATATTCCTTTGCCTCCTTAGTTTATTTCTTTCTCTGTGCTTATATCTATGTATTAGATGGGTCAGGTATGTCTTCTCATCTCGGAGAGGTGGCCTTATATAAGAGATGTCTTATGAGCCCCAGCAGTGTACTTCCCTGTCATCACCAGATCCAAATGTTCCAGAAGTGTCCCCTGTGTGAGCTATGTGTGTCCTTCTGTTGTGGCAGGGTTTCTCTTGCTGCATGTGCCCAGGGAGGCTAGGCTGTCACACTGGCTGGCTCACTGTAGTGATCAGCTGCATGTGGCTGCTATGGAACCTTCAACCACTTTATCAAGCATGAGGAGACTCAGTACAGTTGGCTACAAGTTCTAATAGCACATTCTTATTGTAGTTTTTCTGTTAAGTGTGTAGACCCCCAGTGTGGGTGGTTGCTAGTCTCAGGGGCTTATAAATGCTGTAGGTCTCCAGCCTGCAAAGCTATTGTCAGCTCTCTTAGGATTGCAGCTGAGTGAGGCTGGCCCTAGGCACTGGAGCAGCAAACTTTTTCAGGCTTTGGAAGGTGGAGCTGACCCCCTATGTGGCTGTTTGAGAAGCACAAATTTTCTGCAGCTGACAAGTCCCACTGAGCACAGGGCCACACACATTGTCAACACACTCCTGCCCTGTGCATGTGGCCTGACCCCTTGAAGTGGACCCAGTCACCCTGATGCAGAGGCCTCACACTCTCCACTAATGTCCCACACACTCCATTGCTTCTCACACATGCCCTGGCCCATAGAGGTGGACCCACTTGCCTGGCTGCAGAGGATCTAGGCACCCAGCCTATTCAGGGTCCCTCATTGCCTGAGGGCTTGCTGTTGGGTGGGGCCAGTCCCTAGGGTGGGCTGCCTGGCCTGGCTAAGCTGGATTAAATTGGTGCTCTAGTAGGTGGGGCTGACCCTGGGCTAACAGGCTAGGGGAAAAACTCCAATGGTGTCCGCCAGCATCTGTGTCAGCATGCCTGTACTAGGTCACAATAATGGCTGCCACCAATGTCTCAGTCCCTGGAGAGGTGTCACCTCTCACCAAGATGCACCCAAAGCCTATCAGGTGAGTGTCTTTTCACCAAAGGATGGTGCACCTTTCTTTCTTGTGATTTTAAGTTGCTTTCTGAAATTGGTGAATTTGTGCATGGGCCCTTTAAGAGCTGGCTTTTTCTCCCTTACATCTGAGAGCATTTCTGGGGGTATTGCCCATTTTTATCAGTAGCCAGCAAAGCCAGATATTATGAGACTTGTCTCAGTTGTGCTGAGTCCAAAGGATGTTTATAGTGGTAATGCTCCCCTGCTCAGGCGCCCCACTTCTCCAGGGAAGGCTGCATACCTTAGGATTGCTCCCAATCAGCAATGAAGTGCCATGGCTTGTGAAGGTGGCTTTTTTCTCTTCAGAAAGGAATTTCTGCCTCTTCCACCTCAGTCAAGACTGTCCCTTGTTGTAGGGGTTCTTTTTATCCAGTTTTCAGTTTGCTCTCAGGGGTAACTGTTCCCAGAGTAGCTGTAAATTTGTTGTGTCCATGGGAGGAGATGAGTTCAGAGTCCACATATGCTGTCATCTTGACACCTTTCTCACTGGAACTCTTTTTCTTATTGAGGCAAAATTGACATGTATGTTACATTATATTAGTTTCAGGTATGCAACATAATGGTCCAATATTTGTATATATTGGCAAATGATCACAATAAGTCTAGTTAACATTCATCACCACACATGGTTACAAAAATATTTTTTCATGTGATGAGAACTTTTAAGATCTACTCTCTTAGCCACTTTCAAATATGCAATACAGTATTATTAACTATAGTCACCATGCATTATATCCCCATGGCATTTATTTTAATAAGGAACTCTTTATATGTTTTGAATAAACCTTTTGTTGGTCATAGATGTTGCAAATAGTCTCACTCTGACTGTCTTTTAACTTCCTTAGAGGTGTCATTTGATGAATAGTAATTCTTAATTGTAATGTAGCCCAATTTATGGATCATTTCTTTTATAATAAATGGTTTTTATGAATGAAACATTTTTCGGATATAAGATCATGAAAATGCTATCCTACATTATTTTCTAAAAGCTCTATTGTTTTTGACTTTAGCATATAAATCTATCTTCCTCTGATTAATGTGTTTGGCATGATGCAGGGGTCAAGTTAAATTTTTTTCCATAGGGATGACTGATTGTCCTAGTACCTTTTATTAAAGACTGTCTCTGCAAAGTCGCTAGTGTCATAAAACACAAGTACATATTTGTGTGAGTTTGTGTCTAGGCTCTGTTTATCCCATCGTTCTATTTGAAAGTCTCGAGCCTCTGTAGACTAGTCCTCCTATCCTTTTATTCTACTTTAACATTGTTATAGCTATACTTGGCTCTTTGCATTTCCATATAAATTTTAGAATCATCTTGTAAATTTCCTTTGTACTTTTCTTTGGATTGCATTAGATCAGTTTGGGGAATAAATGATATCATTATAGTATTAGTATTCTAATCTAAAGTTATGACTTATCTATTTATATGTCTTCTTTAATTTCTTTCAATACTGTTTTAAAGTTTCACGTGCAGAGTCTTGTACATATTTGATTGGATTTATTCATGGACGTTTAATATTTTAGATCTAAAAGTGTGTTTAAAATTTTTATTTTCTGACTTGAAATGTTCTATGTCATAGAAAAATAAAATAGACTTTTGAATGTCAACTGGGACATAGTAGCTTAGCAAAAAGTGAACTAGATGATAGGGAACAGATACTAGGCAATTGTAATTTAGCTTTCAGCAATCCTTCACAATGGAAAATCCTCCTGTCTTAATATTTCAATATTTATATTTTTATGTTTTTATAAAATGTCATAATAAGAAAGTATAGCTACCCTGTATTTAGTTTCCTGTTCTTATTACAACAAATTACTACAAACTTAGTGACTCCCAACAACACAAATTTATTATCTTATAGTTCTGGAGTCCAGAGTGTAAAATTGGTTGGTGGTTCTGTGTTCCTTATGGAGGGTCTAGGGAAGAATTTGTTTCCTTGCCTCTTTAATCTTCTACAGGCCACTTGGATTCCTTGGCTCATGACCTCACATCACTCTGACCTCTCCTTCTTTCATCACATCTCATTTTCTGACACTGACCCTACTGTATCTTGTAAAGACCTTGTGTAGGGTGACATCAGAATCATGGCAGAGTGAGTTGTTCCCTTTGTCTCTGCCCTCTAAATTACAACTAAATGGGTATTGTTTAATCAACAGAGGATCCCCTGCACAGCACAACAGGACACCTAAGATATCCATACAGCCTACATCTGAATGTGGTAGACTAGATCCCTGGGAAGATGTGGAACTGGGTGAGTTGACCCTATCCCTGGCAGCAGCAATCTAGGTTGTGGTTCCTCACACAGCAGCCTGTGTGCCTGTAATAAGAGGCAGGGACAGCCTGGTCTGTGAGTGAATGCTTTCGGAGTGGTGGCCAGGCCCATGGGAACACCCCCTGTGCCACAGTGGCCCCACCTGTGGAAACTCTCCCCACCAGGTGGTGGCAGCTCAGGGCTGTAGGGAAGCCCAGCTCACCAAGTGCAGCAGCTCAGCCAAGCTTCCTGGGAGTGCAGATCTGGCCCACAAGTGAATGAAAGTGCCACTCCCCTCGAGCCTAGTGCAGCAGCTCAGGGGGTCCCCAACTGAGTGCAGCAGTGCTGCATGTGTGAGAACAACCTGGTGGAGCAAAGAGGCTCCATCTGCATGTGCGTGCATATCTTTCCAAGAAGCTGTGGCCCGGCTGCACAATGCAGAGCAGCCCTACTATCATAACTTCCAGCAGATAGGATGGGATCAGAAAACACAGCTCCTGTTCCCCCTCATTGGTGGCAGGTGGAATTTGCATCTTGTTACTACCACAAATGTGCCAGCAAAGGATCAATTCATCAAAACCATGAAGAACTACAGTAAAACTTCAGAGAAGAAGGAAAATGACAAATCTCCAGAAACTGATAATGAAGTCACAGAAATTTACAATTTAAATGACAGAGAATTCAAAGTAGTTGTCATAAAGAAACTCAATGAGTTACAAGAAAACTCATAAGACAATTCAATGAGTTCAGGAATAAAATTAATGAGCAGAAGGAATACTTTATGAAAGAGATTGAAGCTCTAAAAAAGTCCCCAAGCAAACAAAGAGAAATTATGGAGATGAAAAACACAATTCATGAGATAAAAAAATAATCTAGAAACCACAAAACGGAGAGCTGATATTATGGAGGACAGATTTCATGATTTAGAGGATAGAAATATAGCAATGCTTCAGGTGGAAGAGGGAGAAGAACTAAGATTTTTAAAAAATGAAGAAATTTTTCAAGAAATATATGACTCACCTAGGAAAAGCAACATAAGGATTATAGGTATTCCAGAGAGAGAAAAGAAGGAGAAAGGAGCAGAGAGCTTGGTCAAAGAAATAATACCTGATAACTTCCCAAACCTAGGGAAGAAACTGGACTTACAAGTGAATGAAACCAATAGAACTCCTAATTACATCAGTGCACAAAGACTTTCTCCAAGGCATATAATATTAAAACTGGCAAAAGTAAATAACAGAGAAAAACTATTGAAGGCAGCAAGGCAGAAGAAAATAAGCTACAAAGAAGCTATTCTCTGACTTTCAGGGGATTTCTGAGCAGAAACCTTACAGGCTAGGAGAGAATGGAATGATGTATGCAAAATACTGAAAGACAAAAACTTTCAGCCAAGAATACTCTATCCAGTGAAACTATCCTTCAGCTATGATGGAGAAATAACATCTTTCCCAGATAACCAAAAGCTGAGGGAGTTCATTACCACTAGGTCTGCTTTACAAGAAACATTGAAAGGAGCCCTCCCATCTGAAACTAAAAAGCAAAGGTTTACAAAACCTTGAACAAGGAGATAGACAGATAGAATCAGAAAATTGCAGTTCTGTGCAGAAAATTCAGAAAATTATCAAACAATTATAACAAAAGATAAAGGGAAGCATGCATCAAAAATAACTATAAACATTTCAATTTAGTCACACGCTCAAAACATAAAAAAGAATAATTTATGACAACAATAACTCAGAGGGGGAAGAGTGATGGAACCTGCTTAGGCTAATAGTGGTAAGAGGCTATCAGAAAATGGACTATAACATCTATGAGAACTTTTATACAAACCACATGGTGAACAGTAAACAAAAAATCAAAGCAATGCCACAAATCATAAATAACAATAAAACTGAGAAACCACCAAACTGAAATGGTGATCAGAAATACAAGGGAAAAGAAATAATGACAATATAGAACAACTGGAAAACAAGAGATAAAATGGCAGTACTAAGCCTTCATATATCAGTAATCACTCTAAATGTAAATGGCTTGCGTTCACCTATCAAAAGACATAGAGAGGCTGGATGGATTAAAAAAGAATACCCAACAATATACTGCCTCCAGGAAGCACATCTCAGCTCTAAAGACAAACACAGGCTCAGAATGAAGGGATGGAAGAAGATACTGAAAGCAAATGGCAAGCAAAAGAAGGCAGGATTTGCCATACTTAGACAAAGCAGATTTCAAGATAAAAATGACAAAAGAGAGACAAAGAGGGGCAGTATATAATGATAAAAGAGACATTCCAAGAGGACATAATACTTATGAATATATATATGCACCAAACACAGGAGCATAATAGTGTATTAAGCAAGTATTAACAGACCTAAAGGGAGAAATTGACAGCAACACAATAATATTAGGGGACCTCAACAACCCGCTTACATCAATGGATAGATTTTCTAGACAGAAAGTCAACAAAGAAACAGTGGCCTTAAATGAAATATGAGATCAGATGGACTTAAGAGATATATATAGAGAACATTCCATCCAAAAACAATAGAATACACATTCTTCTCAAGTGCACATGGAAAATTCTCAAAGATAGACTATATGTAGGAAACAAGGCATGCCTCAATAAATTTAAGAAGATTGAAATAACAAGCCTCTCTTTTGACCACAATGCTATGAAACTAGAAATCAACTACAAGAAAAAGGCTGTGAAATTCACAAATATGTGGAGACTAAACAAAATGCTACTGAACAACCATTGGATCAATGAAGAAATCAAAGGAGAGATCAAAAAATATCTGGAGACAAATGAAAAACACAACATACCAGCTCTTATGGGGATGCAGCAAAAGCAGTTCTATGAGGGAAATTTATAGCAATGCAAGCCTACCTCAACAAAGAAGAAAAATCTCAAATAAGCAATCTTAAACTACACCTAATAGAACTAGAAAAAGAAGAACAAACAAAGCCCAAAGTCAGCAGAAGGAAGGAAATAATAAAAATTAGAGCAGAAATAAATGAAGTAGAGACCAAAACGACAGTGGAAAGGACAGATGAAACTAAGAGCTGGTTCTTTGAGAAGATAAACAAAATTGACAAACCCTTGGCCAGACTCACCATGAAAAAAAAGAGAAGGCTCAAATAAATAAAACTGGAGAAATTATAATGGATGCCACAGAAATACAAAGGATTATAAAAGAATACAATGAAAAACTATACGCCAACAAATTGGATAATCCAAAAGAAATGGATAAATTCTTAGAATCATACAACCTCCAAAACTGAATCAAGAAAAAATAGAGAATCTGAATAGACCAATCACAAGTAAGGAGATTAAAACAGTAATCAAAAACCTCCCAAAAAGAAAAGTCCAGGACCAGATGTCTTCCTTGGTGACTTCTACCAAACATTCAAAGATTTAATACCTATCCTTCTCAAAGTATTCCAAAAAAATTGAAGAAGGAGGGCATCCTAACTCCTTCTATGAGGCCAACATTATTCTGATACCAAGCCAGACAGGGAAAACATAAAAAAGGAAAATTATAGGCCAAAATAGCTGATAAGCATATATACAAAAATCCTCAACACAATATTGGCTAGTCACTGGGGCCAACCCCATGGCCGAGTGGTTAAGTTTGTGCACTTTACTTTGGAGGCCCAGCGTTTCACCAGTTCAGATCCTGGGCACAGACATGTTACTGCTCATCAGGCCATGCTGAGGTGGCATCCCACACAGCACAGCCAGAGGCACTCACAACTAGAATATACAACTATGTATTGGGGGGCTTTGGGAAGAAGAAGGAGGGAAAAATAAAGAAGTTTGGCAACAGCTTTCAGCTCAGGTGCCAATCTTTAAGAAAAAAATTGGCTAATCAAGTACAGCAATACATGAAAAGAATCATACATCATGACCAAGTGATATTTATACCAAGGACACAGGGATGGTTCAACATCCACAAATCAATCAATGTGATACACTATATTAACAAAATGAGGAATAAAAATTACATGATCATCCCAATAGACAAAGAAAAAGCATTTGACAAGATCCAACATCCATTTATGATAAAAACTTTCTATAAAATAGGTATAGTAGGAAAGTACATCAACGTAATAAGATGTAAAGCCATATATGACAAACCCACAGCTGCATCATACTTAATGGGGAAAAACTGAAAGCCATCCGTCTGAGTACAGGAGCCCACCCTCGCCACTCCTGTTCAACATAGTACTGGAGGTTTTGGCCAGAGCAATTAGTCAAGAAAAAGAAATAAAAGGTATCCAAATTGGAAAGAAAGAAATAAAACTCTTGCTGTTTGTGGACTACGTGATTCTATATATAGAAAGCTCTAAAGAATCCACCAGAAAACTATTAGAAATAATCAACCACTACAGCAAAGTTGCAAGATATAGAATCAACTTACAAAAATCAGTTGTGTTTCTGTACAATAACAATGAACTGGCAGAAAGAGAAGTCAAGAATACAATGCCATATACAGTCACAACAAAAAGAATAAAATACGTAGGAATAAACTTAACCAATGAGGTGAAAGACCTGTATACTGAAAACTATGAAATTATTGAAGGAAATCAAAGATGACATAAGGAAATGGAAAGATATTCCACGGTCATGGATTGGAAGAATAAACATAGTTAAAATGTCCATATTACCTTAAGCAATCTACAGATTCAATGCAATCCCAATCAGAATTCCAATGACATTCTTCACAGAAATAGAACAAAGAATTCTAAAATTTCTATGGAACAACAAAAGACCCCCAATAACTAAAGCAATCCTGAGAAAAAAGAACAAAACTGGAGATATCATAATCCCTGACTTGAAAATATGCTACAAATCTGTGGTAATCAAAACAGCAAGATCAGTGCAACAGAATTGAAAGCCCAGAAATAAAACCACACATCTATGGACAGTTAATCTCTGACATTATAATAATTCTCTGAGACCTATAATATTTTTGTGTCTAAATGTAAAAGAAAATGATTGATTTTACTCATAGAACCTCATTTACTTATAAACAATCACATTTGTCCTTTCATCTGAGCTTCAAAATACTGCTGCATTTTATGTTCTTCCAAATGGCAAAGGGGTAGAGCTCTTACATTTTTGGTTTGGGGTTAAACACCCAAGTGGTCAGTTGCAAGCCTGACATTTTATTGTGATCTCATATTTGAATTCTAAACTTGTTTACATTCTTCTACATTATATTAAGATTTAAAATACAATAATATTTTATAGGACTATTTATAAATTATGTTACCTAACTTATATGCTTTCCCTCAGATATTTGGATATAATTAAAGTTCTAGAAAGATAAGTTACATTTACACTATGGTTTTTTTGTATCAACTGACATAGCACCAAGCATCCTGTTTTTTGTTCTTTTTTTTTTTTTTCCTGAGGTTGAAAAGCACAAGTGGAAAAGAATGGATTTGAATTCAGAAGGCCTGGGTGCTGCTAATTACCAGCTGTGTAACCTTGGGCACATCACTTGCTATGGTCTGAATGTTTGTGTCCCCCCCCCCCCAAATTTATATGTTGAGATCCTAATGGCCAATATGATGATATAAGGTGGGGTCTTTAGCAGGTAATTAGGTCATGAGGGCAGAACCTAATGAATGTGATTAATGACCTTATAGAAGAGGCCCCAGAGAACTTGCTATCCTCCTTTCACCCATGTGAAAATACAACAAGATGTCTACAACCTGAAAGAGGTCCCTCACTCCATCATGATGGCACCCTGATCTCAGACTTATAGCCTCCAGAACTATGAGAAGTGAAGTTCTGTTGTTTATAAGCCCCCGAGTAGTGTTTCTTACAGCAGGAAGTGGTATGTTCTTATAGCAGCCCAAATGGACTAAGAGACTAGCTAACCTCATCTGTAAAATGTGGATAGTAGTAACACCTACTTCACAGAGTTGCTATGACAAGGAATGTGGAAAAGCTGCTTTGTAAACTGCAGTGGCTCTAGTTTTGGTTTATTCAACATTGTACTCGTGACTGAAGTCTGATTATTAAGGACTTTTCTAGGGTCAATAGTTAGAAAATCCAATACAAATTGGCTTAGGATAAAAAGGGAGTTTATTGGCTGACATGACTCAAAATTCCAGAGGTGCATCTGATTCAGGAGCAGTTTGATCAAGGGGCTGAAATGTTGTCATCAGGACCCACTGTCTATTTCTTTAGCCTGCTCTCCTGCATGGTGGTCTCATTCTCCTTTCATGTGGTGTCAGTATGGCTGTCAGCAGCTTTAGACCTACAGCCTTCTATGCTCAACACCAGTGAATGAGAACATAGTTCTTTCAGAGTTTCTGCATAAACCCTAGGATTTACTCTAAATTGGACCAGTTTGAGAGACATGCCCATCCCTGATGTGACCTGATTTGATCATGAGACTAGAGGGACTGAACCAACATGAATCACACAGTCCATCCCCAGAGCCTGGAGGGTACCCCTGAACCACAGAAGATTCGGGGTGTTATAACAAAAAGAAAGGGAGTGGTTTCTAGATGATAAAAAAAAGTTATCCATTCCAGGAGTATATAACATTTCTGGGAGGATGTCATTTTATCCTTAATTTACCCTACTCAGGAGAGAGATCTTTCACAGAAGAAACTTTGCCTTTTTGTTTTAAAATATTCTTCTCCATCCTTTTGTTTATCCAAAGCTCATAATTATAACATGCTGTATATTTTTCCTTTCTTTCTGGCAACGAATATTCCCCCATCTGTTTTTTATTGAGTGATGTATGGGGAAGCCACATTTTCCTAGCTAGGAAAGCTTGATGAGCTGTTCTCTACATCTTTGTGCATTCTGTTTAACACATTCTTATTTTTAGATTTTTGGGAAGATTTATACATATGATTGGTAGCCAGTATTAGCTCTTAAAACTCTTTCTTAGATATTTTAAAGTTTCATTTATTCTTGAGCACTTTTCCATGGAGACTGAGGGTATTGTTCTAAATATGTAAAATTTTAGCTGATGCAGATGTGCTCTTTAATATTTTATGGTTATAATGAGTGAGTTTATATTTTTTCTCTAGCTAATTCTATTTACATTTACTTATTTTTATACTAATGTTAAATGTAAACAAGTAAAACTTAAATAACATGTTTGGGTTTTTTTTGGAATAAGGCTGAAATTGATCATAGGTAACCTCCGAAATTTTGAGGTATCAGTTCTACCAGGTAAAAAGAAAAAAATGATTCACTTTTAAAGCTTATATGCTATTATATAGCATGTCATTATATTCTGTAGTTTCAAATGATAAAGCTGAGTAATTCAATTTTAGAAAGAAGCATTGGCATCTTCAAACTCTACCACAGTACATTGTTACTCCTGGTACATTTTACCGGACGATAGCAACATAAGTAGATCGTCAGTGGTAGTACTTTTCTTCTAGGACTTTTTCAAATCCTCATGGGGGTGCATTTTTGGTGTTTTGTTTTTGGCTCGATTTGTATTTTGACTTGATAATCTCATTCAGTAATTAATGCTCTTTTGGTTAAGCATTTGTGAATAAATGCATACATAGCTCAATTGACGAAAATAATTTTGATTTATTTAAAATGTAATTTTTTCTTTTTACTCCATTGAGTTGCATCCATGCAGTTTCTCTTCAAGATCAAGTTAATAAAGCAGGCCCTTGGGTTTAATTTGCTTGGCTAACCTATGCTTAGCACATGCAAATGAATAAGTGGCATCTGCCTAGGTAGCTTATTATGTGCACAGGAGATAACACATGAGATGAAAACTGTATTCAAGTCCTCTCCTGCCACTCTGTGAGGTAGGAGGGGTAGGAGAGAACATTTGAAAATTCTCTGGACTCTCCCTTATGTAAACACACTACAAGAATCAGGTGCTGTGAGGTGCTTCTATACTATTGGTTTAATATACTGTGTTTATAATCCTGGATCCACCAATTCCTATCATGTGGCCTTGTGGGATTACTTAATTCTTCTGTCCTCATTTTCCCCATTTCTAAAATGGAGATTATGATATTACAACTTCCTAGGGCTGTGGTTAGGATTAAGGAGTCATACCTGTATGGTACTGAGAAGAGATAGTAAGTACTCTGTAAATGTTGACCCTTATTATGGGATAGAGTATAGTATGGGAGGTAAGAGCCAGTGCTCTGAAGTCATCAAACTTGCTTGATCTTTTCCTGGTTCTGCCCTTGGACAAGATATTTAATCTTCTTGAGCCATAATTCTCTCGTTTGTAAAATTTGCATAATAATGGTACCAAAGTCATAGGTTGCTGTGAATTTAAATAAGGTAATATATACAAAGCACTTAGAATAATGACTAGAGTATGTAAGCACTCAACAAATATAATGCAGTATTATTATTAGCAGCATCTGTGTTGGGTTATAAACCCACAAGAACACAAAGAAGACATTTACTTAATTCAATTTGCATAGATTTTAGAAGAGAAACTCTGTGGATAAAAACTTCCAAATAATTAAGTTTTAAATTTGGATTAGCTGTGCTTTATTTTTTCTGCTGCATCACCCAGTATTCTGGTAAGTGGTGGAATTTTTTTAGCAAATGTAAGTAAACACATATGTATTAAATATGAAACGGTTAAATAGAAAAGCCCTGTGTTAGATAGACTAGGCTCAGCTCCAAGAGAAAATGGATCCTGAATCATATAAATATTTGTATCAAGAGGCAGGAAGTAACCAAAAAGAATGAGCTTCATGGAATAAAGGAATGGAGGATAGTCTCAGAGAAATCCCTTAGTATGAACAAGAATATATTAACCTAAGTAAGAGTCAATCCGTCTGCAGTGGCATAGCACAGAAGATGGTCACAAACATTCAAGCAGTTTGTATTGGAGAGCTCTAACTTCTTTCTGAGTTGTGCATATTGGTGCAAAAGTATCTGGAAAGAGAAAAAAGAAATACTAGCGTAAAAGAATAGAAATGCAGTTGATGAACTATGCACAGATGAGGCACTAGACCCATACTTTGTTAACTGAACTTTGAGCAATTGCAGGCAATACTTGTTTTTTTTCGTTATTGATGTATCAGCATTGGTATCAGGAACATGACCTGCCCAGTGGGAATTAACATGAGGAAAACAAACCTCCAAAAACACAAAAAGTTGATGCAGGCTGGAAAATGCTGGAATGATGAATGGAGAGCAAGATCAAGATCAGGACCAGAGCTGTAATATGAGCCAAATTATTCATTACCAAGGGCTTTATAATCTATAGCAGGTATTTACTGCATACTAGGTACTGTGCCAAATGCTTTAGACATATGATTTCATTTAATCTTCTCTTAACCTTTTAGACATTATTTTTGTCAGTCTCATTTTATAGTGATGTAATTTTTTCAATGTTGTTTCAAAGTTGGGAATGGTAGAGCTGGGGTGAAAATTCAGGCATTCTGAATCTAGAATTTCTGTTTTAACAGTTGCCTCATACTCCATATCAATCCATTATTAGAATGGAATTTAAAATTATTAAAAAACCACACCATAATTACAGCCTTGTTTAAGTTAATTGCTAATGAACTACTTAGATTTAACTTTATGATGCAGGTTAAGTTCTTATTGAATGAATCCCTTTGTGGTTATTATAAAAAAAGCACTGACTCCAAGTGAACAGGGAGAACCAGCAACTCTGCTAGCCTGAGGTTGTGTTCTCCTCCCTTTTTGGGTAAACAATGGACTGGTGGACTACATGGGGATTGAACAGGAATTTCCAGGAAGTGAAACAGTCATATGGTTTGATAATCTTTCCACATGTCCCAGGTTGACCAGAGGCTGTGTGCATGTGCAACAGAGACAGAAATGGGCCCAAGCCACCCATACATTCCTGGCTGATAGAATGTCACATGCATAGAGAAGACTCAAGAGAGCTTGGTGGAAAGTAAAAGCCGGGGAAGTCTTGAAAATGGCCTGGAATTTGAATGTGTTCTCCAATCTGCACACAGATCCATCAGAAGAGCAGAAAGTCTTAATGGCTTGAGGTCCTTAAGCACAACCTGTGAAAAATCTTTGCTTGAACATTAAGCTCTGTGAATACATCAGTGATTCCTGGGAAATCAGGCTTAAAAATTAAAAAAAGAGAAAAATTAGTAGAGACATCATGCCTGAGACATGCTTCATAACTGAGTTAGGCTAGTTACTAAACAATCAACAACGATGAAACCCTCAGAAAGTAAAATAACAATTTAGAGTTGTTACAGCATGTCATCTGCAATGTCCAATATTCAATAAGAAACTATAAGACATGTAAGAAAACAAGAAAGTATGACCCATACCTAGGAAAAGAAGTAGTCAAGTAAAACTCTCTGAATTTCCCCAGATTTTGCATTTCTCTTACAAAGACTTAAGGCAACTATGATGACAATATTCAAAGCCCTAAACAAAATCATGTTTATAGAACAAAAGTAAAGTATAATAAGAGTGATTCAACAAAATATGAGGAGATAGAAATTATAAAAAAGAACCAAGTGGAAATCCTAGAGTTGAAAATTACAGTAAGTGAATTGAAAATTTAACTAATGGGGTTCAATAGCAGATTTGACATGGCAGAAAAAAGAATCAGTAAACTTGAAGATAGATCAATAGAAGCTATCCATTCTGAGGAACAGAGAGAAAAATAATTGAAGAAAATGAACATAGCCTCAGAAAACTATGAGATAAGATAAAGGATACATATACTGGGAGTCCCAGAAAGAGAGGAGATAAAGAGGCAGAAATAACATTTGAAGAAATAATGGCTAAAAATTTCCCATATTTGATGAAAATTGTTAATCTACACAGCTAAGAAGGGCAACAAAAACCAAGAAAAATAACATAAAGAGTTCTAGAACTAGATGCATCATAGTCAAGCTGTTGAGAAACAAAAAGAAAACCTTGAAAGAAGCAAGGGAATAATGTCTCATCGTGTATAGTGTAACAATTAAAAAATAGTGGCTGCCTTGACATTATGAAATGGAATTCCGAAGGCAGTGAGATGCCATATTCAAAGTGCTGAAGGCAAAAACCTGTCAAAATAATTCTATCCATAGCAATGCTATTATTTAAAAATGAGGACACAATAAAGAAAATCAAAATAAACAAAGATGGAGAGAATTAGTTGTCAACAGATATACTTTACAAGAAATACTAAAGAAAGTCTTTTTTTTTTTTTTTGAGGAAGATCAGCCCTGAGCTAACATCTGCCGTAAATCCTCCTCTTTCTGCTGAGGAAGACTGGCTCTGAGCTAACATCCGTGCCCATCTTCCTTTCCTTTATATGTAGGATGCTTGCCAAAGCATGGCTTGATGAGTGGTGCCATGTCCCCACTCGGGATCCGGGCCAGTGGACCCTGGGCCACCGAAGCAGAATGTGTGAACTTAACTGCTGTGCCACTGGGCCGGCCCCTAAAGAAAGTCTTTTAGTCTGAAAGGAAGTGACGCCATCTAGTAGCTCAAATCCACTGAAGAAATGGAGAGTGACAGAAATGGCAAATGTGTGGATAAATAAAAAGGATTCTATTATTTATCTCATTTTTTAAAAAACTTCAAAAACAAAATTGTAGAAAGCAATAATTATAACACTGTGTTGTGATATTTATAACAGATATAAAGGTAATAGATATAAGAATACTAACACAAAGGAGGAGAGAAGAAAAGAAGATATATTGGAGCAAAATTTGTATATTTTACAGAATTAATTTAGTGTTATTCTGAAGTAGATTGTGCTAAGTTAGAATGAGTAGAGCAACCACTGAGAAAATAACTAAAAAATATAGTAAAAAATGACTAGAGCAATGAAAATGGTACACCTACACACACAGATCACAAAATTAGGCACTAAACAAAAAATATTGAATCAAAGAAGACATGAGACACATAGAAAGCAAAGAGAAAAATGCAGAATTATATCCTAATCTATCAATGTTATGTTAAATATGAATGGACCAAACACACCACTCAAAAGACAAAGATGGTCAGACTGTATAAAAATGCAAGACACAACTATAAGCTGTCAATAAGAGACACATCTTAGGTTCAATGACATGAACAGATTGAAAATAAAGGAATGGAAAAGTTATACCATGAAGACAGTAATCATAAGAGCGCTAGAGTCATTATACAGATATCATACTAAATAGACATTATAAGAAATATTACTAAAGATAAGGAGGGACATTTCATGATGATGAAAGGGACAATGTAATCAGGAAGATATAATAATTATAGATGTACATGTACCTAATCATAGATCCCTAAATACATGAAGCGAAATGTGACAGAATTGAAAAGAAAAACAAATATTTGAACAACAATAATTGGAGATTTGAATACTTTGCTTTCAATAATTAATAGAACAAGATAAAAAATCACCAAAGTTGAAGACTTAAACAACACTATCAAGCAGCTCAACCTAAATGATGTATATACCGATTATGGAATATACATTCTTTTTGAGGGCACGTGTAACATTCCTCTAGAATAGGCATATGATGGGCCACAAAACAAGTCTCAATTTTAAAAATATTGAAATCATAAGTGTGTTCTCTAACCACTGTGGAATTTCATTTGATCTCTACAAAAGAAAAAAAATCTGAGAAACTCCCACATATTTCACAGTTAAACAACACACTTCCATATAACCTATGGATGAAAAAGGAAATAACAATGGAAATTAAAAAGTATTTTGAACTGAATGGAGACAAAAATATAACACATCAAAATTTATAGAATGCAATTAAAACGGTACTTAGAGGGAAATTTAAAGTTTTAAATACCTATATCAGAAAAGAAGAAAGGTCTTAAATCAACTATCTAAGCTTCCACCTAAATCTTAAAGATATCCAAACTAAATATAGAAATATAGACTGTAGAATAATAATATGGAATATATGTAGAAATATAGAAATAGAAAATATAGAATATAGAAATATAGAAAAAGTAAAACAAACTAATCCAAAAGTAAACAAAAGGAATGAAATAATAAAGATAATTGTTGAAATTAGTGTAAGAAAACAGAACAATAGAGAAAATCAATGAAACCAAAAGTTGGTTCTTTGAAAAGACCAGCAAAATTGAGAAATCTCTTAGAATGACAAAGAAAATAAAGAAGACTCAAAATACCAAAATCAGAAATGAAAGATATTGCATCACTATTGACTCTACAGAAATTTAAAAGGATTGTAAGGTAATATTATTTAAAAAAACACTATAACAAGAAATGAAACACAGATTTCTAGAAAAACACAAACTACCAAAGTGGACTCAATAAGAGAGAAAATCTGCATAGGTCTACAAGAAGTATCTATACTGAATTGGTTATTAAAAATCTTCTCTCAAAGAAATGTCCAGGCCCAGATTGACTTCATTAGTCAATTCTATCAAATATTTAAATAAAGAATAATACCAAATACAAACTTTCTCAGAAAACAATGTAGGAAGGAACAATTCTCAAGTCATTCTCAGGTCAGTATTACTCTGATACCAGAGCCACACAAAGACACTGCAAGAAAAAAAACCTACAGACCAATATCTTTCATGGACATAAATACAGAAATCCTTAAGAAGGCAGTAACTAGCCAAATGCAGTAACATATAAACAAATTATACTCCTTGGTTTTATTCTAGGATTTATTCCATGAATAAAAGATTGGCTTAATATTTGAGTATCAGTTAAGGAAAAAAAACCCTACATGATCATCTCAATGGACACAGGAAAAGCACTTGATAAATCCAACATCCATTCATAATTAAAAAAATCAAAAATCTGGATATAGAAAGAAACTTTGTTATAGTAACTTATGAAAAATCTATCACCAGAGACAGTCTCCTGGGCACGGACCTGTGCAGTCACACAGAGTCCTGTGTTTAACAGGGCTCTGAAGTCATCTACTTGAAATTCTTAATAATTTTATTTTTGAGCCTGTGTTTTGTAAGTGAAGTCCAATGGGACAATGGAACATACATGTGAGCAGATCTTGTGCAGCCGTCGTGTCTGCTGTTTCTGGCTGCACTACTCACGTATAACTTGTGCAATGCCCCCGTGAAAATAGAATCCTTTTGTACTCAGGGTGAGTGTCAGGCAGTTCAGGGAGACCCAAAGCTAGCACAAGATAAAGTATTTTGTTACACCCGTGACTGAGTAAGCAGGGGTGCTGACAGCCCTGAAGCACCGTGCTATCCATTGAACCGGAACTTGCTAAAAAACAGAAAGGAACTCTGCTCATTTTTTAACAGGTTTTTTGTATTTGTTGTTGAGTTGTATGAGTTCTTTATATGTTTTGAATATTAACCCCTTATCAGATGTATGCTTTGCCAAATATCTTCTCTCAATCAGTAGGTTGTTTTTTCATTTTGTTGATGGTTTCCTTTGCTGTGCAGAAGCCGTTTCGTTTGATGTAGTTTCTTGTTTATTAAGAACACCCAGAAATCAAGAATAAGAAGACACACAATCCAATTAAGAAATGGGCAAAGACTTGAATAGGCATTTCACCAAAGAATACATATGAATGGTTGAGAAGCACATGAAAAGGTACTTAACATCCTTAATTGTTAGGGAAATGCAAATTAAGGCCACAATGAGGTACCACTACACACCTGGTGGATGGTGCCAAGTGTTGAGGAGTATGTGCAGAAAGTGGAATCCTCATAGATTGTTGATAGGAACGTGAAATGGCATAGCCTCTTTGGAAAAGTTTGGCAGTTTCTTAAATAGTTAAACAAACTTACCATGTGACTGAACAATTCCACTTCATCTCTGTACTTAAGAGAAGTGAAAACCCATATCCACACAAACACGTGTATGCAAATGTTCACAGCAGCAATAGTTATAGAAGAGAAAAAGTGGAAACAATCCAATGCCCATCAACTAGTGACTGGATAAACAAAATGTGCTTTATCCCTACAACAGAATGCTATTTATCAATTAAAAGGAATGCAAAACTGGTACATGCTGCAAATGGATAAACCTCAAAAACATTATGCTAAGAAGATGAAGGCAGGTGCAAAATATTGCATATTGTATGACTGTTTATATGAAATGTACAGAAAAAGAAAGTTTATAGTCATAGGAAGCAAATCAGTGGTTGCCTAGGGCTGAGGCGAGAGCACAGATTAACTGTAGATGGGCTTGAGAGAATTTTTTTGAGTGAAGAAAATGTTCTAGAACTGAATTGTGGTATTAGTTGTACAACTCAATAAATTTACTAAGTAAGTTTACTAAAAATTATTGAATTGTGTACTTACAATGGGTAAATTACAAGGTATGTAAATGTTTTTCTCATTAAAACTATAGAAAACATTGCTTCCAACACATAATGCCAGACACTGTTGAGTAACCCTAACTGATGGACCCTGGTGACATGTGTTTGGTCTTTTTATGATTCAACTAGGAAGATACAGAAAACTATTTTTTGAGAAACATTATTAATGAAAAGTAATCTCCTTCTTATTATTCTTAATTCTTCTTATTAATGAATCTTCTTGAGTAGCTAATATTTAGCCTAATTCTAATTTTTACCACATTGAATACCTTTTAGCGTCTACTTTGATACACAATGATATTTACAAATATGATGAATTTTATGCTATTGGAAAAATTGAGTCTCTGAGTATGTCTTTAGGCGTGGATACATATGGATAATGAGAGTAAATGAATGCTTGTTTATTTATTCACTCAGTAGATATTTATTGAGCACCACTATGTGCTAAGCTCTGGAGAGAAGGAGATATAGACCAGTAGAGCAAGAAGGCTTAGCAAGGTTCAGAAAATCTAGTCACAAACTGGAAACGTGTAGTTTGTTTTGAAGTGCATGTGTTTGAAACATCAGTGGCAAGATTTCATGTTTAAATCATGACTTTGTAATACTCTAAGTGGGTGTGTGCATTACGTTTTCTAATATTTAAGTGGACTGTTCATGCTAATATCATCATTTAAAGAGAAAAATTTAAAAACACATGTGTGCTTTCCCCAAAAATATCTTTAAAACCTTAATGTTCAATCACAAGTTTCAACAGGAAAAGGTTTTGAAGAAGTATTTATGAGGCATTAAAATAATGAAACCAGAAGTACTGCGGTATTTATGAATTATGGTGGAATGTAATGTTGATTACAACCCAGCAATTAATTTATATAATTTTGTGCCTTGGCAGTTCTGAAGATAGTACACTTTTGTCGACTTATTGTTCCCAGAAGAACTTATATGGGCAAGGCTGCCAAATGTCTATGTGATGTATTTAGTTGACAGTTTTCAAAATTCAAATATTAAGTGGTTAGAAAAAGATTAAAAATTAAGAAAAGCTATATATCAATTATACACTGGGCCTTGCCAAATAAATGATTGCTGTTTGGATATTTTCTTTTCAGTCATTTTCTTCTATGCGTAATTTCTTCTTTACATAATTGCAATCATGTTACATAAGTGCTAAACAGCTTCTGTCAATTAGTCATAATTGCTTTTCATGTCATTGTGTAGACTTCGTAAGCCATCCTGAAAATAGTTCGATAATCATTGAGTGCAGGTTCCATAGTTTACTATTTTCTATATCACTGATCATTTAGACAGTCTTCAAATTTCTACATATAATGTACATAAATCTTTGCCGGTATTAACAATATTGAATTGAGATACATTTATAAAGTTAGTGGATATTTTACCATTTTGATACATGTTGCCTAATCACTATCCAAAATACTATCCAAAGCGGATAGTATTTTCCACTTCCACTAATGTACAAAGTATAGTTTATTTTCTCTTTTGCAAGCTATTTGTTCCTGTGCTTTCACAGTTGAATTTTAGTGTCTTAGTATTTCTCTCATCAGTTTGTAGGTCATTTATGTGATTAAACTTGTAAATACTTGCCACAAATACATTTCCTAATCTGTTGTTTATCTTATAATTTTGGAAGTATTTTTTATTTTATTAGGGAAATGCTCACATTTCTATCTAATCGAATCTTCTGATCAGTTTTGTTTTTTCTAGGTAATTTTTTCCTGTCAACTTTGTGAAAACTCCTTAGGAGGGTTGATTACTTTTGTGCTGTCTTCTGATTTTTCAGTGTTTGATTTTGGAAAGTACTCTCTATTTTATGGTACATTATTGAGTTGAAGGGATAATTTTTTTTCCATTCAACTACTAATCAATTATTGAAAAGTCATTTGCTCCATAATTTTTTCTTCTCCATGAATTTCTAATGACACCTTGTCATTTGCAAAATATCTACATTTAAAATAATTTGTTTCTGAGCTACCTATGTCTTTTTATTAACACATATGTCTGTCTATTCTTACATCAGTATAAAAATATTTCTAGAGTCCATCTGGAAAAACAAATAGGAGGAAAAATCTTCTGGAAATTGTGTTTATTTGGCCTTCCACTCATTCTCAGTTCATGCCTAGAACACTGCCTTGCACAAGATAGGCAATCAGTAAATATTGGTTAATAACTGAAGGAGTGAAAAATAAGTTCCATAGAATGAGATTAATTTAGCATGACTTTGAAACTTTTAGAAAGAATATCCCTCAATGCTGTTCTCTTAATATATCTCTCAGCTGATTTCTCAGTAACCAACAGCTAGAGATTAAATTCTGATGAGAACCTGGATGATGACAATCTGTGATTACTGGCTGACAGTGCACTTCTTGTGGACAGGAACAAATTTGTCACCCTTTTGCATGACTTGAGGAGTTTAGCCTGGATTCTTGACTGTTGGAGGGCCAATTTATCTTTACAGAGAGGTGCGGGTGGTGGGAATGCTTGAAATTGTGGTACATCCATCTGTAAAAATTTCCATGAATATCCCTAAATAATGTTTCATGTAATATTGCTAGTGGTATATACCCCATTTCCCAGCAACATTTGGGATATCTAAAGCACGGGACAAATGCACAGCTATGTTACAAAATTTAAGCAACAGAAAATATGGGTCAAACACAAATCTATATTAAGAGACTTTAATTAAAAGAAAAATCTCTCATTACGCACCTAATATTAAGTATGCAGGCAAATTTCTGGATAAATATTGGCAGCCATAAATAAATAACAAATTTTCCTTTAATAATATATTAAGCCTAATTAATTATTTCTGGGTGTCTCCGTGACTTCACATTTTCCATTTTGGGTATGTTTTCATTTTAGTACTCCTTATAAAACTGGTAATTCTGTGGCCTCCGCTAGTCTATTCAGAACTGACTCTGAACTCTACATTTTCTGTCTTCAGAGAAACTCCATATTATGTCATGATCATGAGATACTCACCAAAACAGGGATGATGTCTTTAGGATCTGCTGCCAGTTGCGCATACATTTGAAATGGGTGAGAGAAGGCCAATGAGTTTGAAGTTGAAGGTAGTGAGTTCAGTAATGATAATGAAGTCTCAAACAAGAAACTTATTTTAGTTTTAGAAGGATAATTCATTATTGTTTCTGTTATCTAATATCTACACTAGGAGATGGAGCAGTAAGATCCCAACTTGAAAGGACAGCACAGAGGAAAATTAGAATAAATTAAGGAAGTTTTATTTACAAAGAGACTGTTTTTAAAGATTTGTACAGAGTGTAGGGGAACCACAGGAATAATTCATAACCTGGAGCTGAAATGGTGGGGGGAGATTTATCACTCCTCCTTGGGAAGGAATAAAGAAGGAATCCAGAAGGAGAGGGTCATATAGAGATGGCAGTCTTGAGAGGCATAGTGACCTTGGGGGATGCAGTTAGGGGAGTAAATACCACGACTTACCTTATCCCTCCTTCTGATCACCTGACTGGGCTCTTCACTGGCTGAATCCAATAAGAAGCCAGAAGACATGGTAATCTGTTGATGTTGTCCATACAGGTCAGCTTCTTGGGGCCAGAGTTCAGAAAGAAGAAAGAATTTGGAGGAGGAAATGGAAGATGTTCAACACAGGTCAAAGAGCAAGAGTGAAGGGTGGAATTACCTGATTTGCTTCATATCATGGTGCGTATTCCACTACAAGGAACCTCAACTTTGGAATGAGGTTGTGATAATATTATAGCCTGAGAGGTTCTTTAAAGCTATAATTGTGAATCACCATTCTGTGAATAATTCCCACTATACATAAGAATATAATAAATTACTTCATTTGATAAACTTGTTCGTCATGAGCATTATGTATCTTTTAGAAGGATTTGTACAAGTTTTCATATGGTTTGGATTTTCCATTGATTGAAAGGAGGAGATAGAAAGAGGTGAAAAGGACAAGTGGGAAGACACTGCTCAGATTTTGGCTTTGAGCTTCAAAAGAAAAAAACTTGTATGAAAAGAAAATAAGGCAGAAAAATATGCACAGTGTGATAAAACATAGCTTTTCCTTGATTTCTTTTATAACCTAAAAAAAAATCTATATTTTGCATGTAAGGAGATAATTCACTAAAGAAAAAATGCAAGTTGATGGTTATTTTCGAGTCAACATCATAATAAACAAATGCAAATTAAACACGTAGTGGAATTTAGTTTTCAAACTTTGGAAAAAAATGAGTAACCAATGTTGGCAAAGTTGTGGTGAGACAGGCTTTCACAGAGCCTTGGGAGAGTTTATATTGATATCAGCATTTTCGGAATCATTTTGGCAATACAAATTAGTAACGTTAAAACGGTTCATACACATTGATGGTAATTTCATTTAGTTCCACCAGAGAGAACCTAAGGGTTTTTAACATTGTAGATATGCTTGAGAGCATTATGTATTAGTCATCAGATGGACTATTTTGCAACTCTTTATTATGTTTTTCTTAAGAGTTCTTAATGCATGGGAAATGTTTATGATATCATGCTACTTGAAAAAAGGATATAAATTATATTTCCAATAATTTGAGTAGAAGGACAGAAATAGATCAAAATGTCAGTAGTGACCATCTAGTGGTAATAAAACAATGGCTAATTTTTATTCTTTCTCTCTACTTTTATGTTTCTTGTAATTTTTTTACAGTGAGCATGTTTAACTTTTATAATATGAAAATAATCATAAACATTTTTAAAAAGTTGTTCCGTTTCCAGTTCTATGAGCAAATGTAAAATGTTTGACAATCAGCTGGAGGCATTGGTCTGTTCCATTTTCTGTTTGTAAAGAATAAAAAGAGTGGAGAAATTAAATCCAAACTGGCTTGGGAGTCATGTGAAATTTGAAAGCCCCAGAAATATTTATACTTGTACCCTTTTAAATTTTATTCTTATATATATAAAAGGTTTAGGAAGAAGAGAGATTTTAATATTTTTTTCTTTATACTTTAATGTGTTTTCAAAGTGACTAAAATGAGTATATCACTCTTTATAATTAAAAAATTCAGGGGCCAGCCTGGTGGCATAGTGGTTAAGTTTGTGTGCTCCACTTCAGTGGCCCAGGGTTTGTGGATTTGGATCCCAGATGTAGATCTGAACACCACTCATCAAGCCATGCTGTGGCAGCATCCTGCATACAAAATAGAGGAAGATTGCCACAGATGTTAGCTCAGCGACAATCTTCCTCAAGCATAAAAAGGAAGACTGGTAACAGATGTTATCTCAGGGCCAATCTTCCCTATAAACACAAAAATTCAGTTATATATATATTATATAAATTGGTCATGGTGGGAATAATTAAGCAGTTAGGTACACAAAAATTTAATTCTTTTGTGTTTTGTATGCTTTGAAACTAATTTTTAAGTTCATCATAATTATACTTACTGTATTTGGTTCTGTAATAGTAGAGTGTTTTTAGAGAAGCAGAATCCATGAATAGCTAATCTCAACCTTGTATGTTACTCGGGTGATAACCATATGATTCAGATTTTCTTTTGCTTCCTCAAGACCTAGTGTAGAAAAGAGGGATGGAAGGAGAGACAGAGAAAGAAAAAAGCTTCCTTTCTTCTCTTACTATCTTAATACAGTCACCATATAGGGTAAATAGTTGGTGTGCACTTCAAAGAATTAAAGAAGAGAAGAAGACATTAGATGCATTAAGAAAGTTTGTTAAGAAAGCAAGTATTACCCATTCCTAGATAATACTGAAGGGCATGAGAAGAGAACAAGGGGAGAGGTCAGCTGATACTCCTCCTTATTTCCTCTTTGCTGATTTCTTCAAAGAGACTCTATTAATGCCTAATGAATTTTCCAATCCTCATTTGTTTTTGCTCCCTACCAATTAATTTCCATCTTCCTTTTACTTTATCTAAATCTGTCTCAGTCTAGCTCTATTTCCTTCTGTATCATATTTTCTCTCTTCCACCCTCCCCCTCTCTCTTCTTTGTTTCTAAGTCTTTCTCTTAATATGGGCATTTTAGTTTCCTAAGGCTGTTGTAACAAATTACCATACACTGGGTGACTTAAGACAACATAACTGTATTCCCCCACAGTTCTGGAGATCAGAATGTAAAATCAAGGTGTTGGCATGGTTGGTTCCTTCTGGAGGCTCTGAGGGAGAATTTGTTCCATGCCTCTCTCCCAGCTTCTGGTGGCTCCCAGAAATCCTTGGCATTCCTTGGCTTGTAGATGCCTTACTCCAATCTTAATATTGCCTTAATATCACCTTCTCCTCTGCAGATTCTTCTCTTTTCTTATAAGGATATGTCACTGGATTTAGGGCTCTCCCTAATCCAGGATGATCTCATTTTGAGGTACTTAATTATATGTGCAAAGACTCTTTTTCCAAATAAGGTCACACTCACAGGTTCTGGATAGACCACCATTCAACCCACGACAGTAAGAGAGCTTTTCTGGAAACATTTCTTTCTACTTTATAATTATTCCCTCTTCTTAATTGCCACATACGGGATAGGCCCCACCTTCCAAACCCTGAAAAAATTGGGTGGTCCCATGCCTGAGGCCAACCCAACTCAGCTGCAATCCTGAGAGAGCTAACAACAGCAATTGTAAGCTCCCAAGCCTAGCAACCAGCCACACTGGGTTCCTACTCAGTTAACAGAAAAACTGTAACAGGAAAGTGCTATTAGACCTTGCATCCAACTGTTCTGGGGCTCCCCATACCTCGTAAAAAATAAACGAAGGGTCCCTAGCATCCACACACAGCTGAGCATTACAACCAGCTAAACAGGGGAACAGCCTAGCCTCCCTGGTCACCTGCAGCAAGAGCAACACTGCCACAATAGAAGGACACATATAGCCCACACAGGGGACACTTCTGGAACATTTGGGACTGGTGAAGAGAGGGAAGCACACTGCTGGGCCTTGTAAGGCATCTCCTACATAAGGCCACCTCTCCAAGATAGGGAGATGTAGCTAACTTAGCTAAGACATAGATATAAGCACAGAGAAAGAGGCAAAATGAGGAGACAAAGGAATACATTCCAGAAAGGGAGAAGGACAAAACCCCAGATAAAGAACTAAATGAAACAGAGGCAAACAATCTACCTGACAAAGAGTACAAGCTAATAGTCATAAGGAATGCTCAATGATCTTGGGAGAGAATGGATGAACTCAGTGAGGACTTCAACAAAGAATCGGAAAAAATAAAAAGAACTGATCAGAAATGAAGAATACAATACTGGAAATGAAAAATTCACTAGGGGGACTGAATAGCAGAGTAGATGATACAGAAGAATGGGTCAGTGAGCTGGATGAAAGACCAGAGGGAATCATCCAAATTGAACAGATAAAAGAAAAAACAATGAGAAAGAATGAATACAGTCTAAAGGACCTCTGGAACAACATCAAGTGCACTGACATCCATATTATAGGTGTCTCAGAAGGAGAAGAGAGGGACAAAGGGGCAGAGAATCTATTTGAAGAAATAGTAGCTGAAAACTTTCTTAACCTATGTAAGGAAACAGACATCCAGGTACAGGAAGCACAGAGAGCACTACACAAGATAAACCCAAAGAGGTGCATACCAAGACACATTATAATTAAAATGCCAAGAATCAAAGATAAAGAGAGAATCCTAAAAGTTGGAAGAGATAGACAACAAGTTACATACAAAGGAAAACCCATAAGGCTATCAACTGACTTCTCAGCAGAAAACTTACAGGCTAGAAGAGAGTGGTACAATATATTTAAAGTGTTGAAAGGAAAAATCTACATCCAAAATACTCTATCTGGCAAGGTTATCATTCAGAATGGAAGGAAAGATAAAGAGTTTCCAAAACAAGCAAAAACTAAAGGAGTTTATCACCAAGAAACCAGCCTTACAAGAAATTCTAAAGGGACTTATTGAAGTGGGAAAGAGAAAACCACAAATAGGAATAAGAAAATTATTTTTTAAAACCCCACAATACAATTACTGGTAAAGGCAAATATATAGAAAGGTAGCAGATCAATCACCTATGAAGATAATATGACGATCAAAAGACAAAAGTATTACAATTATCTATTTCCATGATAAGGAGGTAATGGATACACATGCAGAAAAAGGGAGGTTAGCTATGAAATCAAAGACATAAAATGTGGGAGGAGGGGAGGAAAAGAAGAGAGCTTTTAGAAAGAGGTCAAACTAAAGAGACCATCAGCTTAATATAGATTTCTATATACGTAGGTTATTCTATATAAACCTCGTGGTAATCATGCACCAGAAACCTATAAAAAACACATAAAAAATTAAGAGAATGGAACCAAAACATAATACTAAAGAAAGACATCAAACCACAAGGGACAAGAGCAAGAGAAGAAGAAAGGAACAGAGAAGAACTACTAAAACACCCAGAAAAATGTAACAAAATGGCAGTAAGTACATTCTTACCAACAGCTACTATAAATGTCAGTGGACTAAATGCTCCAATCAAAAGTTGTATGGTGAATGATTGGATAAGAAAACAAGACCCCTACATATGTTGCATACAAGAGACACACTTCAGACCTAAAAACACTCACAAACTGTAGGTGAAATGATAGAAAAACATATTCCATGCAAACGGCAATGAAAAGAAAGCTGGGATAGTGATACTTATATCAGACAAAATAGACTTTAAAACAAAAACTGTAACAAGAGACAAAGAAGAGCACTACATAATGATAAAAGGAACAATTCAACAAGAGGATTTAACACTTGTAAATATCTATGCACCCAACATAGGAGCACCTAAATATATAAAATAATTATTAACAGAACTAACAGGTGAAATAGACAGCAATACAATAATACTCGGGGACTTTAACACTCCACTTACACAATGGATAGATCATCCAAACAGAAGACATTGGCTTTGAATGACACATTAGACCAGGTGAACTTCATAGATATATACAGAACATTTCATGCAAAACTGCAGAATAAACATTCTTTTCAAATACACTTGGGACATTCTCCAGGGTAGATTACATATTAGGCAACACAACAGTCTCAATAAATTTAAGAAGATTGAAATAATACTAAGCATCTTTTCTGACCACAACGGTATGAAACTAGAAATCAACTACAGGAAGAAAATCAGGAAAGCCAAAAATATGTGGAGATTAAACAAAATGCTGCTGAACAATGATTGTGTTAATGAAGAAATCAAAGGAGAAATCAAAAAATACCTGGAGACAAATGAAAATCAAAACATGACATGCCCAAATTTATGGGATAAAGCAAAAACAGTTCTAAGAGGGAAGCTTATAGCAATACAGGCCTACTTCAACAAACAAGAAAAATTCCAAATTTAAACAATCCGACACTGCACCTAATGGAGCTGGAAAAAGAAGAACAAGCAAAGCCCAACATCTGTAGAGGAAGGAAATAATAAAAATCAGAGCAGAAATAAATGAAATATACACTAAAAAAAAAATAGAAAAAAATCAATGAAACCAAGAACTAGCTCTTGGAAAAATAAGCAAAATTGAGAACCTTTTAGCTAGATTCACCAAGAAAAAAACAGAGAAGTCTCAAATAAAAACAGAAATAAAAGAGGAGAAATTACAATGGACAACTCAAAAAATACAAAAATTATAAGAGATTATTACAAAAAGCAACACTCCAAAAAATTGGATAATCTAGAAGGAATGGATAGATTCTTAAAATCATACAACCTTCCAAAACTGAATCAAGAAGACATATAGAATTTGAATAGACCAATCACCAGTAAGAAAATCAAAACAGTAATCAAAAACTTCCCAAAAAATAGAAGTCCAGGACCAGATGGCTTCCTTGGTGAATTCTACCAAACATTCAAAGAAGACTTACTACCTATCCTTTCTAAAACTCTTGCAAAAAATTGAAGAGGGAAAGCTTCCTAACTCAGTCTACAAAGCCAACATTACCCCGATACAAAAAACAGACAAGGACAACACAAAAAGAGTAAATTGCAGGCCAATATCACTGATGAACATCAATGCAAAAATCCTCAACAAAATACTAGCAAATAGAATACAACAATACATTAAAAAGATTATACACCATGATCAGGTGGGATTTATTCAAGGGATGCAGGGATGGTTCAACATCCATAAATCAATCAATGTGATACATCACATTAACACAATGAAGAAAAAAACCACATGATAATCTCAATAGATGCAGAGAAAATATTTGACAAGATATAGCATCCATTTATTATCAAAACTCTGAATAAAATGAGTATAGAAGGAAAGTACCTCAACATAATAAAGACCATATGTGACAAACCCACAGCTAGTATCATTCTCCATGGAGAAAAACTGAAAGCTATACCTCTAAGAACAGGAACCAGACAAGGATACCCACTTTCACCACTCTTATTTAACATACTATTGGAAGTCCTATCCAGAACAATCAGACAAGAAAAAGAAATAAAAGGGGTCCAAATTGGAAAGGAAGAAGTGAAACTGTCACTCTTTGCAGATGACATGATTCTATATAGAAAACCCTCAAGAATCCACCAAAAAACTTTGAGAAATAATAAATGAATATGGTAAAATTTCAGGATACAAAATCAACATACAAAAATCAGTTGTGTTTTATACAGTAAAAACAAGTAGCAGAAAGAGAAATTAAGAATACAATCCCATTTACAATCGCAAGAGAAAGAATAAAATACCCAGGAATAAACTTAACCAAAGACCTGAAAGGCCTGTACGCTGAAAACTATAAAACATTGTTGAAAGAAATTGAAGAAGATACAAAGAAATGGAAAGATATTCTGTGCTCTTGGATTGGAAGAATTAACAGTTAAAATGCCCATACTTCCTAAAGCCATCTACAGATTCTGTGCAATTCCTATCAAAGTTCCAACATTTTTCACAGAAATAGAATGAAGACCCTAAAATTTATATGGAACATGAAAAGACCTCAAATAGCCAAAGGAATCCTGAGTAAAAAGAGCAAAGCTGGAGGTATCACATTCCCTGATTTCAAAATACACTACAAAGCTATAGTAATTAAAACAGCATAGTATTGGCCCATTGGATAAAGAAGATGTGGTATATATGCACGATGGAATGCTACTCAGCCGTAAGAAAAGATGAAATTTTGCCATTTGTGTCAACATGGCTGGACCTTGAGAGTATTATACTAAGTGAAGTAAGTCAGAGGGAGAAAGTCAAATATCATATTATCTCATTCATAAATAGAAGATAAAAACAACAATAACAGCAAACACGTAGAAACAGAGATTGGATTGGTGGTTACCAGAGAGGAAAGGGGAAAGAGGAGGGTGAAAGCAGTGATTAGGCACGTGTGTGTGGCGATGAATTGTAATTAGTCTTTGGGTGGTGAACATGATGTAGTCTACACAGAAACTGAGATATAATGATGTACACCCAAAATTTATGTAATGTTATAAACCAATGTTACGGCAATAAAAAAAAAGAATTTTTACTTCACATTTCCTATAGAGAGACAGAAGAAAGTAACTGGTCCAGAACTTTTCATATCTATATGTGAACCCATAAAGCTTCAAAATATTTTAGTAAATGGCTTCTGGAACAAGCCTTGCTGTATCATTCAAGCTTCAGAAAGAAAATGTAAAATGGCTGCATGTTTAGGCACATGGATCAGGCATTTAGGCTACTCTCATTACTCATGGGATTTTCTGCACATTTTGAACTTGTGTTGGAATTTTAAAAGGGACTAGGCAACAGAAACACTGATGCTTCAGAGCCTCATTTATCTTTGTAAATTCCATATTTTATTGTTAGTTTTCCACTTAACTACTGTAACTTTTCTTTCTACAAGGCTAAAGCAAAGAGAAGCTTAACCTTTCAAAATATGTCTAAAATATAATTTAAAACAAACTTTTCAAAAGTAAAAATATTTCTCTTTGAGAAGTAATATGCCTAAATTACAGTGCTCTTCAGAACTATATAGCACCAAAGGACTGCCTTGTGGCTGAGACTTTATTCTCTAGATGGTCCTAAAGCCTTTAATACACTGAAACACTGACAAATTAGTCAGAGTATCATGTAACTCTGATCCTCAGAGTTTCCATTATCATAGATGACACATACCTTTGGTTTTCTTTACATAGACCATTACTCCATTTATTCCATTGTACTTGAGTCCGTCTAATGAGCTTCTGGTTCTACCCAGGGGCAGTGCTTTAAGTGGCTGGCCAAGTTCTTACTGAATCGTAAGGTGTTTGCTGAGCCCAGTCTGACAGCTGCTGTTCTCATTTAATGATTTTGCCAGGGTCTCGATAACTCACTTTGCCGTTGGATTGAATTCGCATGTATTCTCACTTCTTATAATTTTGTGAGTATGGAAAAAAGTCCTCCTATCCTAGCTTAAACCAAAGGAAGGGAAACCTTACCCTAGGGAAAGAGGGAAATACTGCACATAGAAATTTGCCAAAATTGTTGATATATCTATGAAATATGAGAATCTTTAGAGATGAGGAATTAATAAAATAAATCTATGAAAATGGCATTTGAGTAGTGATAAAGCTTAAATTGGAATTTATTTTCCCTTTCTTTCCCATAATTTCATTATTACAAAAGTTGACTGAAAGAAAGTGACCAAATTTCAAGACATTTCTTCTTGGAGATGAAACCTTTAAATCTTTCTTCAGAGTAATTTGGGATAGAGCTGAATAGACTGTTCTGGACCCATGCAAACTAGGTATGGTAAACTTATTGAACTGGTTATTTACATTTATAACTGTTGGGAGACAATTCTCTATGAGTCTCTTCTGTGTCTGCACATCTTGTGAGCAGAGGTACTAACTGCCCTTTTGTTTCATACTATATTTTCAAGAATATTTGCATAGAGAACAGCTTTGGAAGATAAAGGTAATGTCTCCCTCTCTAACAGACAACAGATGTCCTTATTTTTCAGTATAATAAAGGTAATGTCTTCCTCCAGAGCAAAGATCAGACAATTTTGCTTACTGCCCATTGTAAAACATTTGGGTTACCTAAGCTTAGTGTTTCTCAGCTGTGACACTAACCTACTGTATGTGTCATATCCACCTGTCCCTCTCTGCATTGTCCTGATGGGCCTTGGGGGGAAGGAGGACAGAGACAACTATAATGCTCAGTTTCCCTGAGTAAAATGTCTTATGTCTCTGACTAGGAGTCTTTTCTCAGATCCATTAAGTGTTAATTCTTTAGGCAAACTTTTAAAGGCAACTTCACTTCCTCTATTTTGAGGGTTTCAGGGGTCTGTTCATAATTGTCCTCTTTACTGTTTCATAGTACTCAACTCAGATAATTAGTAGGGTTTTTAAATTGAAAGGCATCAATATTCTTCCTTATTCATTTTATTAGTCAGCATAGGCTATGTATGTTGTGATAAATCAACCCCCAAATCTCAGTGGACGGACACAAGCAAAGTTTATTTCTAGCTCACACAACACAGTGAGAATTAGCTGGCTCTCTAGGGCAGCTTCGTCCTTCACTCTCCACATGATGATTGATTCAGGCTCTTCTCATTTTGGGTGTTGCCATCTGAATTTGTATACTCCTGATGGCAGAGCAGGGATGAGAGTAAGTGGAGAACTCCCACCCACCCTTGTATGCCTTGAGTCTCATCACTTCCTGTTCATTGACTACACCTAGTCACATGGCTCCACTAAGATGCAAGGTGGTTGAGAAGTGTAGGGGAAACCATGGACATTCAGTAAACTGTAATGTCTCTGTCACTTTCGTGAGTATCTTTAAAAATATTTTTAAAAAGTAGGTTGACTGCCTACTTACTCAGTGCTAGCACTGCATTTTAAAAATTATTATAGTCTCATAGCAAATTTCAGTAACTGCTGTGTGTGAATCTCTACTTCCTTTAAAAAAAAATCTTTACTATTTTTGTCTGATTATTCTTCCAGATAAAACTCAAAATCCTTTTTGAGCATTAAAATGCTTTAAAAAATTTTGACATTCTTACTGGAGTCAAATTAAAGCTGTAAAGTAATTTAGGAAGAACTGATATTTTATAATATTAATCTTTCAATGCAGAACAGGACCATATTCAAATTTCTATAGCAGTAAAGATTTATAATTTCCTTCATGAGATTCAAATACATTTCTAAAATAATTATTCATAGGGATTTTAGGTTTTTAATTATTTCTTGTGAATGATATTTCTTTCATCTTATTACCTTATACCTTTGATTATGAAAAGTGAAATATATTTCTTTGAAAAGATTGATAAGCTAGATAAACCTACAGAAAATACAAGAAAATGTAGAAGAGTGAAAAACAAAGTGTAAAAAACAAAATGTAGTTTTATACATATGTATAGATGATTTAAAAATCAAAAGCAAATATTATGAACAATCATACACTAATCTGAAAACCAAAATGATGTGGTTACATTTCTGGAAAAAATGTAAATCGCTGAAGTTGGTTCCTAGTCAAATATAAATAGAAAAGAAACAGAAAACTTGAAATGATGATGACCATAAAATAAATTGAAATGGTAATCCAAACCATCCCCTCTATAAAAGCACCAAGCTAGGTGATTTTTTTTTTTTAATGAGGAAGTTTTGCTCTGAGCTAACATCCATTTGCCAATCTTCCTCTTTTATTGCTTGAGAAATATTAGCCTGAGCTAGCATCTGTGCCAATCTGCCTCTATTTTTTGTATGTGGGATGGCTCCACAGCATGGCTGATGAGTGGAGTAGGTCCACTCCCAGGATCTGAACCTGTGAACCTGGGCCACTGAAGTGCAGTGTGTAGAACTTTAACCACTCAGCCATGGGGCCAGCCCCAGGCTAGGTGATTTTTCAAGCTAGTTCTACCCAACTTTCAAGAAACACATAACCAATACCACTTCATTTTAAGTTGTCCAGGAAAATAGTAAAAGAGGCAAAAATTGTTCAATACTCTCTGCGAGGCTAGTATAACTTACATACCAGATACCAAAATCTCAAAGACAGAAAAAAAGGAAAATTGTAGGTCAATTTCATTTATGATTAGAGATGAAAAATCTATAATAAAATCATACAATAGGAATTGAATGACCTGAACCTATAGCTTTGACATTTTAATGAATGATTTAAAACATACAGGAAGATAGCTATAATCGTAAAAGTACATTAGAATTAATAATATCTTGATTTCCGAACCCTTTCTGCATATGTAGAGTTAATCACATGCGTCTAAATGAAAGAATGATGGGCATAGTTAATATTAACGTGATAATACTTCTCAGAGAATGTGAATGACCCTACTGATTGTGTGGCAAATCCCTTTGTAATCAGTTGGTTTCCAGTTCTGTGTTTTCAACAGTCTTGGGGAAAGACCTAATTGAGTTTCCAGTTGATTGACCATGAAAAATAATTTTGATTTTAGATCACTATGTGGTTTTGGTGAAAGAGTACAAAGAATTGAATGACATATGCTAAACAAACAAACGAACTCCTTCTATTATCATGTATTTGTTTATGAGGCTAAAGTTTCTTAGTACTTATGCCTATAAAAATGGAAAATAGAGGTAGAATTGATGCTGAGCATTACTTCATTCTAGCAATAATTAATATTCTACTATGGATGCATTAACTAATTTAGGAACAAAAGATACCCTTACTGATTTAATTAAAAGGTGCATTTCTAATAAAATTTACTTTTGTGTTTAAAAGATATTTATGAAATTTTGTAACATTGTTTTGATGAATTTTGCATTAATAATAACTTTAACAAATAAATTCAAGAGAAAATTTTTAACCTAGTCTTGTTCCCTATAAGTTCCCACTTGATGCCGAAACTGCCCATCTGGGACTATACTTCAAGAAGTAGGTTCTGACATATGCTTGGGAAGCTTGTAGCTGGATGGAAAGCTGTCCCACAGAAGAAAGACAATAAAGGCACACTGGTCCTGCGTGTTCCAACTAGGTGAGGTGCTAGGGAGTCATTCAGAAGAAAGTGAAACTGTGAAAACTAACTGAAGACTGAGTCAGACCCCCTTGTGCAGTCAGAGTGACGTGCAGTTGACGTGATCAGGAACAGAACTTAGTCTCCTGGAATCAATACCTCATGAATAAAACCATGAAATGAGGGAAATTGTTACTTTTGCACAGCCAACCAACTTTTCTCAAGTCTTTTGAAGTACAATCTTACTGTCTGCTCTTAAATGCTGGATCAAATACTTGCCTTATTCAATGATGCTCTAAATGTAAGATTATTCAGTGGTTTAGCTTAAAACAGTGTCTTTTCGTGAGTGCAAAATTCAGGCAGAATGTGAGTATATCTGTACTTTTTTGATTTCAGTTAGAGGTGAGGACTTTTAATTATGATGAAAGTCTGAATACACATTTAATAAACTCATTACTTTGTAATAGTACAAAAAATTTACTGTGTACGTGTCAAGTTGAATTATTTGGCTTATAAAATTGAATTAGAGATAAAAATTTCATGTAAAAAATGAACTAGGACTGTAATTGTTAAGAAATAAAGCATAATGGCCAAATTATGTCCATGATACTCCAAAGCTGGATGTATATCTTGAAAAAATTAGTTGTGATGTCCCTAGATTAGAAAGATTCCTGGAAAGGCTATTCCTACCTTTAGGCAACTGTACACTTAACTCGTTTCAGCGGGATATTTAGCATTTGTCTGTTTCCATGGGGGCAGTTTAAACTTTTGACATTTTTACTCCCACGATGGAAACTTTGCTAAAGTACTAGACCTAGCAGAAATTTGTTCCGCCTGCTTCATGAAGATAGTCTCATTCTGAATTGTGTAATTCCAATTTGAAAATTACATTATTCCTTCATGATGTGGTTAAGAGAGCAGGCCCCAAAGTCAGACTGCTAATGTTTAACTTCTTGTTCTACCATTTAATAGTGGCTTAATCTAGGCCAGTTCCTTAACCTCTCACAGCTTCTGTTTTTCTCATCTGTAAATTGGGAATAATAATAAGATTAATTAAAATAACACATGCAAAACACTTAGCATAGTGGGTGGCATGGATAAATTAGTCAATAAATGTTACCTATTGGTGTTACTGTATGTAGTCATCTATTAATTTATTCATTCAACCTATATTTATTGCACGCCCAGAGGTGAGGTGCATAGAATCAGAGATAAAGACCTTGCCTCCGTTGTTAATGAACTCACTGTTCTGTTGGAGGTAAGAAACATAGAGAAATGGATATAATTCAGTGTCATGAGTGGTAAGACAGAGGATATTACGAGCCAGCCAACCTGGGTGGGAAGTGGAGGCCATGGAAGATTATTTGATAGAGGTTATACCTAGACTGAGGTTTAATGGATGGGTGAGGTTTACTAGGGTAGTAAGTAATAGTGTTCCAGGCAGAGGGATAGGATTGCTGACTGAAAATATATCTGAATATCACTCATCTATGTAAAATCTTGTTTTAAAGTTTAATGATAGCACTTGTAGAATTGTTTGGGGTTTTTTTGGTCAACCTCTGTCTCTTGCTCTTTTATTTTCAGTTTGAATCCTACTGGACCATGAGCTCTTTCAGATGGGATGGCACCTCGATGACTAGTACAATGGCTGGGATGTAATAGGAGATAATAGGTGTTTATTGAATTGAATGGAATGAAATTAACTTTCAAGAGGGGAAATCTTTTAGAATTAAAAATATAAACCAGAATTTATAATCCTGGGAAGGGTTAGCAAGGTAGAGATTAATTACAAATTAATTGTGTATTACAGTGGGGAGGCAACTCAAATTCAGATAGAAAGAGCCAGCAACTTTCTAACTCTTTTTGAGGCAAAGGAATTAAATGCATTTTTGGAATGTAAAATAACTTTAAATAAAAGCACAAAATGCATTTTAAAGATAATTCAAAGTGTTTTCATTATTTCCTTTGCTACTGTTTATTACTATAAATAATTGAGAAATACATATAGTTTCATGTATTTGAGATTGAAAATAAATATAAGATGAGAGCACAGTTTAAAAGGTGTAAAAGAAAGTCTAATTTATTAAGAACTAAAAGATAATAACATTTAGGAATGACAAACTGAGAAGCCTTTAGCTGTAGAACAAAAATACTTCATCACAGAACAGTTTTCGATGTCTGTATATTTTCTGAACAGTACGGAGTCTAAATAGATATATTTTAAGTGAGGAATTTTGGCTGTATTGAATAAGAAGGTCTGAAGAGGCGAATTAATCTTCAAAGGAAATTTTTAGACTTTGATTTTCTTCCTTCCGAGAATTTGTACTTATATTTTAATCTTTGTGGTGCTATCTATGACCCCCGTATAATTGTACCAACAACTGGAACTATCTTTCCAATTATTTTTGTGGCCTTGATGATTATTCAGTAACATATCAAGTTATACAAAGTGAACTAAGTAAACAGAGCAGGATAGACAAGTGGTGGCCTGCATTTCATATGCTGTCATAGTTGGTGGCAAATAAGATAGCTAAGTCAACCTTATTGCTCTCCTCAGTTTGACTAGACTTTAGAGGGGCTCTTCCTGAGTCTAGGCTCTGACCTAGGCTTTTTCTTAGAGCATTTGCTTTGGAAAATTATTGTCAATTCTTTCTCTGCCCCTTTGAGATGTATGTAAATCTTTTAAAAAACCTGCCGGCTTTACAACCCAGAAGTGTCTTTCTCAAGGACCTGAGAACCCTCATCTATGGCCTGTTAAGAGCAGAATAAATGGATTCTTATGTAAGGTGAAGTAAAATAATATTTAAAAATCTTCCCCCTCCAAAACCTAATGGTATAAATGGAAATCATTAGGGAAAAAAGAAGAATCTGGCGCAAAAATGCCAACATGAATTAATGCAAAGGAGGGGCTTTCGGCTAATGAAAGAACAGGTAGTTTCCAAGAGTTAGCATGGCGTTACTTGGAGCAGCTTCTAACCTTCCCATAGAGAAGCAATGGCAATGCAGGTCGGAGTGGAGATGGAAGGCAGGAAAGAGCTGTGAATAACATAATCCTGAAAAATCTAATGTATCATGTGGTAGTGACATAAGGAGAGACTGAGAGAAAACGTGGGCAGCCATGGGAAAAGATGTGGAAATGCACTTGAAATTAAAAACCTTTTTTCTGCCTTCCTCTTGGCCCTTCAGTGTCAGAGAAGATGAGTTTACCATGTTTGGAGCCTGCTGTTGGGACTAAAGAGGCAGAAAGAAGACAAAAGAATCCTAAAATACTAAGTACCCATTAATACAGGAAGAAATAGACATTAGGTGAAACAATAGACAGAAGAGGAGATCTAAGACTAGAGCTTCTGCACGAGAAGGGGAAAGAGATGAGCTAAGAGCACCGGGTAAAGTTCCCTTCATCAAACTGTGGACTCTTAACATAGGGACCAAAAACCAAAACCAAACCAAACCAAACCCCAGGCCCCCACTTTTCTTTCTTATTTTGGAGAATAGAAGTGGCTGGTGGAAAAGGAAAGGTAAAATGTGGTTAGGAAAAAATTCAGGCTGATCTTGATGGAGCTAAGTCCCCAGGGACTCACATTGAGTTGGAGGAGTTTGAATTTCAAATTATCCACACTGGATTAAGATAAATTCAAGATTTGGTAGAGAGAATTGGGGCACAGAATCGTTACGAAAATCCCTGGAGACAGAGAAGAGCCCAGTCTTGCTAAGAAATACTGCTCACAGCCCCAGTTGAAATTTATTTTTCTCCAAAGCCAAGTCTGGAGCTACAGTAAATAGAACTCTGAAAGTGCGGTGTGGAAAGAGAGTCAAGAAGGATTCATCTGGACTCTATCAGATCAAACAGCAGATGTTGATTCAGTTGCTCAGTCACCCTCCTTGCATAAGTGACATACAAATGAAACAAAAAACAGTATGCCAGCTTGGTGTTTATGTAAATAAATTGTAGTAAATATATTAGGGAAAAAGTGAGAAGAAAATAAAAAAAATCATTGCAGACAACATAGAGATTTAAAAAATTTATTCTAAAGGTAAATGTAACCCAGGGAAAAGAATAAACATCTCCATTAAAGAATTTCATTATTAAAGAATTTACAAAGAGTATGAATTTAACCCTCAAAGATGAGAGCGTAAAATCAGGCTAAGAATGAAAAAAGGATTGTCCAGAACATGAGACACATTGAAGACCAAGAATCAGTATTACAGAACTAATGAAAAAATTACAAACAGAAAAGATAATGGCTTAAAATTTCTTTTTGTAATAAAAGACTTAAGGCAATTAAAGGCAGAAGAAAAAGAAATGAAGATTAAAACAATTAAGGAGAGCTTAATAGATACAAAGAAGAGACGAAGATGATCCAGCAGAAGGGTACATGATGTCCCTGGAGGAAAGAATTCAATAACTGGAACAGTGAATGTGCTCAAGGCATGTTATGAAAGCCTTTTCCTTAAATGAAAGGAAAACTGCCACTGTAGATTGAAAGAAACACTGTGTTCTAAGAAAAATCGATTGCATTAGAAGATCTACTGACATGGACTCTAAACTAATAAGCCCTCATGGTGGTTAAATCTACTTTTGAAAGTGTATTTTCTTTTCTGCCATTTGATTGCTGATAAATTTAATTTGATGAGAACATAACAAAACAAGACACCCCCCCCCATACATGTTTATGATTGATACTTGGGACTAACCTGGATTTTCCAAAAATGTTACAATTTGAACTAGTTAATTACTGAGGGGGAACTCACCACGAAATCTTAAACTATCAGCTAATATATGATGTATAGATTTAGTGGATGTATTTTCTGGACCTAAATCGAGACACATGGTCTGACAAATATGTTCAAAAAATTATTTTCACTGTTCTTTTTGGTTTCTAAGCATTGTTAAAAAACTGTTTTAGAAAGGGATTTTGCTAGAAGTTGAGGAACTGTGGCATTTAGAAATGCAAAGATAAGTAAATCACTGACAGATTTTGTCGTTCAAAACCCTTTGCTAGCTTTTAAAGGATGTTTATTGGGTTAATATTTACCTGAGAGATTGGCTTTCTAAAACTTTCAATGAATTTCTGTATATCCAAAAAACAACAGAGTTCCACTTGTTTTATAAATAAACTCTAATTTAGATTTTTCCATACACAAGATAACCTTTCTTCTCCTTCATTTCAAGGAGGCATATAATTAAAAATAGTTTAACTATGGAGAAATTACTGAGGATAACCATACTAAGCCCTGAGAACAAATTCTTTCCTCCTTAGTGTTTGAAGTATATTGTTCAATATCCTTCTATAGTGCTTAGAGATTGTTTTTGTTGACTGTAAACAAATAGACAACTAGTTATTTCTCCAGCAAAAATGAGTTTATTCAGAATCAGCAAAGAATTGCAACGAAGTCTGCAACCATGATGAACCACATGGGGGTCCCCCATCTGCAAAAGGGAGGCTAAATTCTTTTATAGAGAGGAAAAGGAAGTTGGGAGGGCTATTGTAAACAAAGAGTTCAAGGTGTAGTGGCTTTTCATTGACTGAGTTGTGACAGTCTCTCATTGGCTGAGCTTCTTGCCATTCAAGAAGAGAAAGCATTTCTTCTTCCTGTTGGGCTCTGCTATCAACTGTAGAGTGTGAGAAGTCCCCCTTTTAGCCTCCTGACTCCATTTTAATGAGGTTTCTGTTTATTAATTTCCACATATTTATTTATGCACATGTCTTGACTCACCCTTCCAATAACTTCATCCACCAAAGACCATGAGTGCTTCCAAGGAAAGGAAGATACCATGTTTAATTTTGTATCTTACCACGTAGTCAAGAACCTGGCACATAATTAGCTTTCAGTAAGTGTTTGTCAATTAACTATTGAAAGATTGCATGTACAGTAACAGAATGTTAAAACTAAAGTTTCAACTAAGGCAGACACCAAAGTGAGTGTGAGCCATAACACTCTGAAGGAATCTTCAATGTCAATTATTCAAGAACCAGTTCCATGACAAGGCAGCCCTGGTGGTCGGGTGGTTAAGATTCAGTGCTTTCGTTGTCGCAGTCCCTGGTTCATTTCCTGGGCAGAGAACCATACTACCTCTCTGTCAGTTGTTGTATTGTGTGCTCATTCCAAAACACTGGCCATGAAAACCTACGAATAGCAGAGGAGCATTGCCTGATATAGTGCTGGAAGGTGAAAGGGTGGCACAAAAATGACAGAGCAGGATTTAGCTCTGCTGTACACAGGGTCACTAGGAGTCAGAATCAACGACACTAATGACAACAAAAGTCCCATGACTACTCACTTTGAGAATGTAAAAGAGCAGAGTGAGAGAGTGGATGTAACTGCAATACCACCAACATCAGGGCAAGAAGACCAACTAGAAGGGTGAGGAGACTCCATGCTTGAGAGTTGATATGGGGAACGTGGCCAGTGGGAAGAGAAGCACAGTCCGTGTCAGGGGAGCTGTGATCAGAGGGATCCACCAGAGGGTCCCCAAGAGCTCACAGAATAGCCCATAGGAGAGAGAGTGAATTTTTTGACACATGACAGGCCCAGAGTCCAGAGTTAATCTTGGACCCTCCATTTGCTAAGTAAGAGCTTACTGTCTTGTTGCCTTCCTTGTTTTCTCTTTTGCTGGCTGGGTGAAAACTGCTGCTAAAAAGTTAGGAAGAGGTAAGCAGAGAAAAAAAGGAGAAGCCAACAACATCATTGCCTTTCTCCAAATAGGACACCCTGCCAATACAATCATTAGGTGGACAGGAGAATGTCCTACCTTTCAATAAACATTTAAGTGTTGATTACTATCTTGGACTGAACAGATTATATATTTGTAATAATTCAAGTGATGATAGAATTATTTTATATGTAAAGTAAAAGGAAAATCATGGAGTCTGGTGAGTTTTTATCCAGTGGCAAGGGAAACATTTCCCCCACTGAAATGGAAGACCAAGAAAGTTGTGTTTTCATTATATCTCAAGTTGTTTTTGATCAATGTAATATAATTATTATCACTTTGTATCTTAGTAAGTTTTCTCTCCTCCCTCCCCTCTTCTCAATTTGGCCAAAGCTGCAGTGAAGAGACTGTGTAGATCTTATCCTGTTTCTGTTAAGCAGGGAAATTATAACATCTGTTCATTTGTGTTGGTTTGGGCATGTAGGAAACCCAGTGGGTATATCTGGGCGATTAGATACGGTAAGAAGAGGCCAACTCTCCTAGAGGCAGGACAGAGGAAGGAGGGAGAGGCTGTTTATGCATCTGGCATATGTCTTCTCTAGCTCTCTGAGTCCTGGATAGACTCAGTAGTAAACTTCCCAGCCCAGATTTGCAGCATAGCTTCAATGACACTTTTGAAATGAAGATTAAACATTAGGTGGGTAGAGTGCTGTGTAATCATATTTTCCCTCAGGCTGTTCTTTTGTAACTTTAGTTTAATTTGTAGACAAACTGTCTGCTCCAAAATTAAAATAGCAAAATGTCTGTGGAAAAAGCATGTATGTACTAAGCCAATGGTAAGATAGAGCACATGTTGCCCTGGCAATGCCAGCAGGCTCATAGTCTATCGGCTTCACAATTGCCTTGGTGATTTTATCTCATGCCAACTTCTGGCCTTTATCTTTCAGACTTGGAAATGTGATTTTGGCAGCACCAAGATCAGATCCATTTCATGGGAGAAGATTCTCAGAAACCAAATTCAAAACACCGATGATCTAAAGTCAGAATAATAACAATAATTCACAACGAGAAAAGAAAAAAATCTCACATGAGATGGGATACTTGTATTGACATCAATGTTCTTTGCTCCTGGTGGTCAGGTAAGCTGGATAGCAAAATTATAACCAAGGCAAAGCTGCTTGGTAAGAAAGACTCAACGTGAAAGGATGTTGATGGTGGGCTTCTGCAGCCCCAGCAATGCTTAACCAGGGTGGTGGCTATGAGGGTTTCCCTTTTCATCTGTTTGTTAGCTGCACAATTGTTTTATACATTTTTCTATATGCCTAATATTTCACAAAAGCAAATGTTAAAAAGAGAATAGAATACAGTATCTCAAATTGTAAAAAGTATTGTTTATGTATGAAAAAAATGGTAAGGAAATATGTTAACATAGAAACACCATTTCTCTCTGCTGGTATAACTATCTTTCTTAATAATTTTCTTCAGTCAGAGTATTTAAAATTATTGTATGTGTTTTTTTTGAAAGAAATCATTTTGAAATAGTTTAGCTTCATTTGTTCCTATTTGTAAAATCTTATTTAAAAAGGGGAAATGAGTCCAAAATTTTGAACAAAGGAAGAGAATTTTATGAAATTTTTGTGTGCCTTTTTATTTTACAAAAACCCCCCAAATATGTAAAAGATTCATTGAAGCCATGAGGGAAGAAAAAGAATGAGTGTAAGCTTTGTGCTATTCTTCATTGCAGATAACAGTGTGCTAATTTTAGTTCTGTTTACCCAAATCATTCTTTCACATTCATCAGATTTTGTTTTTAAGGCTCACACTATGTCTCACGTCACGAAAACTTTAATGAAGTGAAAGAAAATAATGAAACAGAATGTAGCATTCAAACATCCTTTAAAATGCCAGAGCTTTTCTTTTCAGCTGTTGCAAATTGCCTTAATATCTCAGCGCTTTGGGTAGAAAGAGAATTTACAAATCGAACCTCCCAACTGGCAGCCAACATCTTTGCCTGGTGTGATTTCCATTTTTCCCTGGCTTATATAAACACTAGTTGCATTTATGTACACTTCTTCCTTCAAATAGCACAGTTTTAAGCCTGCAGCTCTAAAAGTGGGAAGGATAAACAAAAGCTAAGAAAGAGATTCTTCTAAGTAGGCTTTGTGTTGGGTTGTGCTCCTGCCTTCTAATTAGTCTGTTTCCCGAAGGTGGAAATGTCAGGGCATTTCTGAGCGCCTCAGGGATTCTGCTTCGCTGCCTCTCAGGTTAGGCAGGCGGCAGACCCCTTACCTGCGGCGAATCCCCTAGACTGAGACAAGCAGCAGCACCAGCTGGTCTCCACTAGGACTCTGACTCTTTTGGAGAACTTCTCTCCTCCTGCTTAGCTCAGCTCTATCTGGAGCAACTTTGGTTCTCAACAACCAGAACATGACTGGTCCAGAGCAAAGAAGCAGGAGAGAGGTATAAGTATCTATGGATGATAAAGAGAATAAGAAAGGGAAAAAAAAAGGAGGTACTGAGGGGTAGTTTATCCCATCCCTGGCTCCCTACCTTCAAGCAACGATTCTTCTAATTCTTCTAATTTTTTTGAGCTGACAACCATCTTACATGAGCGAAAGATATAAGTGCTAACCACAGATGTAGATTTTAATCTTGAAAACCAGGAAAAAAAAGCTTACAACAAAAATAGCCTACACATTTAATGACACACAATGACATTGCACTGTATGGGAATTTGGAATAAATGGTAAGCAGTTCATAAAAGCTACTATAATTTCTGTTACTGTTATAATGCCAAAGTATTTTTATCTTAAGTCTTTTAACTTTGTGAATTCTTTAGCCTCTGCTACCATTATCAATATTGACAATAGTCTCTGAATACCTTATGCCATTTAGTCATCCTATGTGTACGCATACACACGCACTCCACATCACACACACTCCATACCACACATGTACTCCATACTCCACACAGACTCCACACCACACACACCCTCCACATTCCACAATACTCTACACCACATACACACTCCACACCATACACACACTCCATACCACACACAAAATCCACACCACACACCACAAATAATTTCCTTGGTTTCTACTTCGACTCCCACCACATTTCAGGGAATCATCCTGTATCCACACATCCATATTCTGTACTGACCATTATGCTTCCTCTGCTCCGTGTAGGGAACCCTGGAGAAGCTCAATGATTTGGGGAAGTGGAAACACAGGTCATGAGACTGTGGACTCCCTGACTGATCACAGAATGACAGTGTGAGCACCTCACTCAGGAGTGAGAAGAGAAGATTCAGGTGCAGTGAAGGTGCAGGAGAGAGGGCACATTTGAGGAGGTCAAGTAGGGAAGATGGGCATTCAGATCAGGCGAATGAAAAGGCTAGGAGGTTTAAGAGTTTGTCTTGTTCAGACAACGTTATGAGGTGAATTGTGTTTCCCTAAAAAACATATATTGGAGTTCTAACACCCAGTACTTCAGAATATGACCTAATTTGGAGACAGGGTTTTGACAGAGATAATCAAGGTAAGATGTGGTTCTTAGGGTGGGCTCTAATCCCATATGACTGGCATCCTTGCTAAAAGGGGAAATTTAGACACAGAGACAGACACACATGGAAAGGAGATGATATGAAGAGACACAGGAAAAACGTCATGTGAAGACAGAGGCAGAGATTGCAGGTATGCTGCCACAAGCCAAGGAACGTGTGGGGCTACCAGAAGCTAGAAGAGGCAAGGAAGGAGCCTTCCCAAGCCCCTTCAGGGGGACCATGTCCCTGCTGACACCTTGATTGCAGACTTCTGGCCTCCAGATGAACACTATGCTTCTGTTGCTTTAATCCACTCAGTTTGGGGCACTTTGTTACAACAGCCCTGGGAAACTAACACAGATGGCTATAGGTTGTGTTCTGGCGCTGAAGTATAAGATATACAGCATCAAAGTCTTAAGGGCTTTGAATGCCATGCTAAGGACATTATATTTTACTCTACAGATAAAATTGGGTGGGAGAAAAAAACCAAAGCAAATGTTAGGCTCTCAACAGTATTAAAAAGAGGAATAGCATGATCAGATGTGTCCAAAGAGGTATATTTGAAGATGTTCTGGAAAGAGTGCATTCTATAAAATTGAAGTTATCATTAGCATTGACATTTGGGCAACAGATGGTGGGTTTGAAAGGATATGTCACAGTGGAACAGAGTCTGGTCAGGAAGCTTTTGGAAGCCGCCATTCAGGCAGTGAGGAAGTGGCTTCGTGCTAAGGCAGTGGCCGCTAGAGTGCGTAGGAAAAGGCAGTTTTCAGAGACATTCTCTAGGATGATCTAGAGAACTTGGCAACTGGTGGGTGGTTGGTTTTGAAAGAATCTGAATTAAAAACACCCCAAGCAATTTAAATGTCTTGGTTACAGGATAATGATTAACCAGAATAGTGTTCAGAGAAGAAAGAATATGTTTGGAGAACAGATAATGAAATCAATCTTGGGCACGTTGAGTTTGAGGTGCCTGTGGGACATAGTGACATTTAGCTGGCCATTGGAAACTTGAATTTGGGAGAGACTGGAATTCAGACCTTCTTGTTCCTAGTCCAAGACTCTTTCAGTTTATCACAGTGGCTGTAAGAGGAACTGCTGGATTTCTACTCTGTGGTGGGAGGTATCTACTGGAAATCAAGAAGGGTTGGTGTCTAAAAGCAATTGTCAAATAAGAAGGGAGAATTTATTATACTGAAGAGTGAAAAATGATCTTTTATATTCAATAAACACCTTCTTTTAGGCTCCAGTATTACGATAAAAATATTAGTACATTGTGATCCTGTGGCTTTTTAAAGCACATGGATTTCTCCTAAGCATGGATTGCTTTTGGATGTCCATTGTGGGATATGTAAGTACATTTTAAAGTTCTATATTTATTCTTTCTCTCAAATTTGCTTCAGATATGTGAGAAACAAGGGTGAGCAACTAAAAGTAGTTATTTCTGTGAGACAAGAACTAAAACAAATAATAAGGCCAAATACAAGGGTTTTTTGGGTTAAAATAAATTTTTGAACTTGAAAACTGTGAAGACCTATATAAGAACACGAAAAATATTGCTAGGCAAATTCCCAAGTACACTGGATTTACAGAGCTTTTGGAATCACAAGAGGACACCTATTGATATTGGATGCTTTGCTTAAATTCTCATCTGTAAAAAATTTTAAATTCATATCATTCACTTCTGTTATTCATCTAAAAACTAACCATGCTGTGAATCCGGTTTAGCAAGTTGAGTTGTCTGGGATGTAATATAGATCAATGGCATTCCTTAGAAAATCACTAAAAGAATGATACTATTTTACTCTGACTTAACATGTATATAAATAAGCAAATAATGGGTAAAATGTATAACTACTTATAATGTGATTCTCTTTCTTTCCTTTTGCCCTTGTTGACCTGAAGTACCCTTCTACTTGAAGGATGGCTGAGGAAATAGGGAGCCCGTGACATCCAAAATAGGATATTGCAACAAGCAACTAGCCTTGCAAGGTAGATTACTCTCTTGAGGCAGGCTTTTTAAAATTCAATTTGCTCTCCCTTTACATGAACAGCAACAAAGCCTGGAGAATACAGGCTCACAGAATTCCATTTCCATATAGAGATGACATTACTCTGCCTGTGACAGTAAAACCATGAAACTTCTGCTCTGTGGGAGACAGAGAACATGACACAGGGGAAGCAAAACAAAAGGCCACTTGCTTTCCACCAGGAGGAATTGTGGGGCAGATAAAGGGGAAGACCAATCAGACAGGTGCATCTTCTGGTTTTCTATTCTCCAAGTTTTGGCCTCAAAAGAGAGAGGTACATTAATTAAGTGGAGGTAATGTGGAGAGTGGGGGGAGATTTCTTTGATCCCCACTGCTTCCACCCTGTGCCCAGAGCTCACCATAATGGCCATTTAGAATTCTTGGAAGTGATTGCTTTCCATTGGAGCCAAAGTGACTGGGTGGTACTGTAGAGAAGCAAAGGGAATGCCTGAGATTGGGTTTTGCTCATCTGCCTTTGGTTCCTCTGAGACATAAATGGGTCTCAGAGGAGAGTCTGGCTGTTGAGCTTGCCAGAAAGGCTCATCTAGCAGGGGCAAGATGGATAGCCATGGGGTAGAGAGAGTAAACAGCCCACACTGGAGATAAGTGGGAGTCCTAGCTGACTTTAGAGGGTTGTTAGCATCAGTGGGGGCTGAAGTGAGGCTGAGTTAACTAGGTGGTGCTATGGGGCTTACCAAGCGGGTAGAAGATGATGAGCAGTGCCAGGAACAGACTTCTGCTGTGAATGCCAGAGGCAAGCAGCTCCCAGGTGAAAAGGACACTGTCATAGACCAGAGGAGACAGAGGACCACTGAAGGTGATATAATTCACAGCTCTCCCCCGTATGCCCCTACCACATCTTAGGGAACCAAGCTGGGGAAGAGGAAGGCTATCTGAGTGACTAAGCATGTGTGTCCAAGAGAGAGTGAACTTGCTAAAGGAACAGCACAAATGTTCAGACTGGACAAAGTTTAAACTGGACTGGACATTTGTTTCATCCTCCCACATCCTTTCTTTGCCCTGCCTCTAACCACAGAGTTCAAAATAATTACGAGGGAGATCAGATGATCTAAGGACAAAAGTAAGAAGTTAAATTTTCTCCATATGTATGCGTTCTACTTGGTGATATACAATTTACTAATTGTGCAAGTCAAATTTGCATTTCCTCAATAACTAGTGAGGCTGATTGTCTCTTCCCCGTGATTGATTTTGTCTTCCTTTCTTTGCATTGCTTATTCACGTCCTTACCCTTTTCTCTATTGACTCCTGTCTTTTTCTTGCTGGATTGATTCTTTTGTATATTTTGGATAAAAATCTCATATCAGCTTTAGATGTTACAAATACATTTTCTCAACTGGTCTGTTGATTTTTCTTTGATGATCTTTATTTAATAGAAATCTTTAAGGTAGTCAAATGCTTATAGCTTGTATATTCTGTTGTTGTGGCTGTTTAGGAAATCCCTTACCACTCCAAACGTCTAAAGGTATTCTCTCTATTTTTATCTGTTAGCTTAGTAATTGATATTCTGCATTTAGACCTGTGAGCATTTTTGTGGAAGGCTGTTTCTACTCACTATTTCCTTTATTCATCGTGGACAACTTTGCCAGCTCCACAGAGCTCTCTCCCTTATGGCCTGTCTTCTGCACTTCTGCTCTGTCTATTCATTTAATTTATGAATTATGATCCAGTCCATCTACTTATTTTATAGATGAGGAAACCAGCCAGAGAGGCCACATAGCTGTAGGATTACAAGACTCTGGTGAATGTCTTCTTAAATACTTGGTAAGAGAATTCCTTTGCCCAGAAGCAGCTGTTTTGACTTTTTCATATATTTAAAAATATAGATGTAAGATTTGATTTTTCAAGATATTGCAGGTGGGAAACAAATATACTAGAAAAGTAGGCAAGGGTACAAATTAGTATTTATAAAGGGTAACCAAAATAAACTACATTGAAGAGCTATAAAAAAAAAAAGGTTTCTGGGAGCACCCAGGTACCTGTGTCAGAACAAATGAACCTCCGACAGTGTGTGCATACAGTTTGGTCTAAAGCAGTGGTCCTCAACTGGGGGTGATCTTTTCCCCTTCCTCCACTTCCCTACTCTCTGGGATATTTGACATATTCTGGAGACATTTTTTGCTTGTCATAAATAGCAGAGGGCAGTACAGACCATTGTTACTGGCATCTAGTAGGTAGAAACGAAAGATGTTGCTAAACATCCTACAATGAACAGGACATCCCCTCATAACAAAGAATTATCTGTCCCCAAGTGTCAATAGTGCTGTGGTTGAGAAATCCTATTTAAAGAGATCTTTCAGAGCTTGAGGAAGCAGTGACCCAAATAGGTGATATAAAGTAGTAATTGTAAAAGGATGAGGAGAATTGATTTGAAAGTGTCCCTAAATTGGAGGCTGTGTGAACTGACAGAGGTGTCCTTTTTTGGGAGACATAGTCTTATATAGAGGGAGAAATTCCAAGACTGATAACGCCAAATCCTACCTAAAGCAAAATCATATATATATGGTTATTTATGTTAAATACGTCCTTTAGGAATTCTGTAACAGACCACAAAAGATGAGCGGCAGTGGCACTGCCTCCTTTGGAGAAGCCTCAGAATGCTTGCCACACCCACAGTCTTTATGCACATGTTGCTATGCTCTTGTCTTACTCTGTTTGGACTCCCATAACAGAATACCATAGGCTGGGTGGCTTATAAACAACAGCAATTTATCTTTCACAGTTCTAGAGGCTGGAAGTCCAAGATCAGGGTGACAGCATGGTAGAGTGAGGGCCCTCTTCTGCATCATAGACTTCTCATTGCGTCTTCACACGGCAGGCTTTGTTGGGTCTCTTTTATAAGGATATTAATCCTATTCATGAATGCTCCACTCTTATGACCTAATTACCCCACCAAAGGCCCCATCTCCAAATGCTAGCACATTGAGGATTAGGTTTCAACACATGAATTTGCGGGGGTGGGGGAGGGGCACAAACATTCAGATCATAGCACTCTATTCCCCAATAATCTCCTCTCTCCACCCTCCCCATCATTGGCAACTGCTAAATTGTACCAGACATGGTTACATAATTCTATAAGGTTTCTAGCTGTAAGATTCCTAAGAGCCGAAATGTGACCTTTGGCCATTGGTAAATGGCAGCCTAATCAAATCCATCAATGGGAAAATTTGAATTTTTACCTGTAGGGTGAGACTTGACAGCAACTATGCAGAAAGAGGAAGTGGAATCTTTTCTTGTAGATCAAATTAAACTGAAGTGATTAGGGAATGGGTCCAAATCTAAGATCAACCAGGTTCAGTTCCCAAAGGCTCAGACCTGCAGGAGAGCAGAGGCAGAAGTCATGGAACATCATTCCAAGAGCCAAGATGGTACCACTAAGTGGGGGAGAAGAGAACCAAAAGAGAAGTAATAAACAGAGGCCCACAAATGGATTTGGAGCTCTGGGTGAGAAGCACTGCCCTCTGCCTTGTCAACCTGCAAAAACAGTAACCAGTTTAAGAGGCAAAACATTTATTTGGGATCAAAGAAGTGCAATTCGGGAGGCACAAATTCAGGTAGAAACCCAAATAGTGTCCTGCTAGGGAGTAAAAGTCAGGGACTTTTAAAGGCAAAGAAGTAAAGTTGTATTACAAAGAATTTTAATTGGAGTTGGAGGCAGAGAGCTAGTCTTGGCTAAACATTGGTTGACTATTGCTTCTATCTTCAGAAAGTCCACAGTAATTGGGGCTGGCCTGGTGGCATAGCGATTAAGTTCGCATGCTCTGCTTCAGTGGCCCAGGGTTTGCAGGTTTGGATCTCAGGCGCGGACATATGCACCGCTCATCAAGCCGTGCTGTGGCAGGTGTCCCACATATAAAATAGAGGAAGATAGGCAGAGATGTTAGCTCAGGCCTAATTTTCCTCAAAAAAAAAAAAAAGTCCACAATCATCAGTCTCTGTGATTGGGATGTCTATTCTCCCGTTGACTTCTCAAACAATTGTTTGTAAAACATTTGCTATTTTGGCCCAGTGCAAAGGTTTGGCCAAGTCCAAGGTTCAAGACAGCAAGACAGTTTCTCTGGAAAGGCAGCTGTGACTCCATTTTAAAATGGTTCCACCAAAGTCAATTTTGACAGCCTTCTCTTTAGGTCTTCTTGGAGTGGGTGGATAAAGACAGGCTCAGCCAATAAGCAGTAACTGGCTCCCAGGCTGAGATGGGGTTCTCTCTACAGGTGCCTGTGAAACTGACTTTGGCAGCAAACAGGCAGCTGGATGTTTTGGGGCATCTACCTTGCTCCAAAGCCTGTACACTTTCTCCTGGACTGCATTGTGGGAAAATATGTCAGAAAAAAACTGTAGTAACTTTCCACATCCTGGGTGCTGAGGGATAAGAGGTCCCTTATTCAGTGGGTGATATAATTCCTCAGTTTTCATATACATTATTAGAGCTATCAGGTTGTAAAATGTTGCTAACAGTTCTAGAAAGTTGGTGATGACTCTCAACTTTAAATACTAGATGGCATCATTATCATTTACTGAATGTGTCCTATGTGACAGGCATGCTTCTAAATTCTTTCAATGTGTTAACTCTTTTAATCCTGATACTGAACCTGTCAAGTTGGTACTATTTCTTTTCTCTCTATTGTACACATTATGGAACTGAGGTATAAAGAGATTATGCAACTTGCTCATGGTCAGACAGCTAGCAAGCAACAGACTAGGATAGCACCCAGGCAAGTCTATGTTCAGAGCCTCCTGTCTCAGCTCTATTGCCTCCTGGAGGGCAGCATCTTAGTATTTATGCCCATCTAGCCCCATCAGGTACTAGGGGTGTCCACTCCATCTCATGGGGTGCTCAGGTGTGCCTATTTTGGCTTTCAAGTTCAGGGAACAGGGCCTCTCCCCACCACTCCATTAGGGGTTCAGGGGGTGTCCTCAATGGTTGCTGAAGCTCAGCCTATGTGTGGCTCTTCTCCCACAATAACTGGATGAGGTACTTTGTGAAGGTAAGGGGAAGTTCCTACTCAAATGGTGTGACATCTTATCTGGCTGGCTAGGACTATGCTACAAAAAGGCTTTGAGACATTTGAACAGTGACCATGGCAGCAATTCTTGTCTTGGTTACTTGCCAGCACCTCCCAAGTCAACACCCCATTCTTGGAGCTCTCTTAGCTTAGGGGCCCTTGACAATTAGATTCCTTCCTCCATCTGCCTTCCTTCATTCCTTCCCAAGCATTCCCACTTCTGCTTTATCCCTGACTTTGTTTCCCTATTCTTTTTCTTTTCTCTTGTAACGTTGATCTTGAGATCTGATCTGGAAGGTCTGTGATCTTCCATCTAAAATTGCTTCCTAAAACAATTGGAATAGAAAACCCAACTTCTCTCTTTAGGTAGAAAGGATTCTTCTTTAAAAACACAGCATCTGGTTCTTACTCCCTGGATCTGAGGGCAAAGTTTCAAATTTGATTAAGGGGAAGATTGTCTTCCCCTTTAGACAAAATCATGAATTCATGGAATACAATTGAGGTTTCATATTATAAAATAGGTTAGTATTTGTGTTTTGTTATAATTGAGTGATAGAAAGCTACAAAGAATCTTAAACTCCCTTATACCTCATAATAGGATACAATTAAAGCAATTCAAACAGTTCCTATTTCACCATACTCTAAGAAAAAGATGGTGAAGAAGTTCAGGACATGCCATACCCGAATATCCCACTTTGGCATATTGATTATTTTGAACTAAAAGCGTTTGAAAATCAGCAAGTGCAAGATGGGCAGTCTGAACTTCCCCTTTCTTTGTGAAAGCAGGAGATGAAACTACCATGTGAAAGATGCCCTCACTATACTGGGAGGAAAGAAACATTCTTATCATCAGAGACGTGGAGTCAGGTTGGAGAGAAATCTGTACAAGCAGACTTTGTTTAAATAACTCCATCTTCCTTTAGTCTCCCCATGTATTTTGCTTTTCTACAACTGCCACTCTTTGTTCAGCCTGGTATATAAGCACATAGGTCTTGGGTCTTCATTTTTCTTGTGAAGACTCCCATGTATATGTAAAAATTACTAAATAAAATTTACATGCTTTTCTCCTGTTAATGTCTTACGTTAGTTTAATTCTTAGGCCCAGCCGAAGACCGTAAGAAGGTAGAGAAGAAATTTTTCCTCCCCTTAATGGAAGAATCCTGGGTAGCGGAAAGAAGTTTAGAGTCAGATTTGGAATTCCAATCCTGATTCTGCTGCCTGAGATTTATAGCTCTTGGACAAGTAATTTAAAATTTTCTGAGTCTCTGCTTACAGCACTGATTGTGATCAGGTGGTAGTGAGTGCTAGAGTTGTCGGGGGAGGACATGTAGTCCTTGCTCTAATAAATCCTTCCAAATGACAGGGGCTTAATTAGCATATAGCCTCCCCCTGCCCTCAGCACCTCTCGAGGGAAGGAGTGGCTTATGATGGATGGGTTAGAGAGAGGAACTGGCAGGCTTAATTTAAGCCATTCTTCCCACCTCCCATCACCTCGATGACTAGTGAGTAAATCTAATTCCAGGGCTCTACACACCTAGCCATGTTCTCTCACATGGCCTTCGTCAGTAATGAAGTTAATATTTCAATCTCTTTCTGCCTTAACTGTATGCTTTTTAATTGATTCTGATCTTTGGCCAGTCTCTTCAATTCTGAGAGAGAGTTAATATATTTATAAGTGACCGGTCTTTAAAAGTGCTTTACAAATGTTAGTTCTCTGTCTCTCTGCCTTTCAGTTGACTGTTCTAACAGGTCTTACTATCAGTGAATCATGACGTATGTCTAAACCAGTCTTTGCTGCCAGAGCCTGTTTCCTCTTGTTCAGTTTTCAGAGGAAGTAAATCAATGGTGGAAGAACAGCTGGTTGCATTTCTTTGAAGTTTTTAATCAGAAAATTCTCTGGTTTGTTTCACTTGGCTGCTTCCTAGGGCATGACTGTTTAGATTGAATATTTAAATATCTTTCTCAAACCTTCCAACAAAGCTTTGCAACCCAAAGTGTATGAACTTATAAACTAGAAAAGTTAGTGAAGGTGAAAGGTAAACCTTAAAAAGAACTAAATTAAAGATCCCCCAATGTATTTAAACCCCGCCTTTGTACAGACTTAGGAAGTTAGATATATTTGCCCTTGGGGACCATGGTACTAATGACTGCATTCCAGTACACTGAGGGAAAAGCAAATGAGTAACAGTCATTACTGTGTCGCTGGGGCCTTGGTTTCCAGAGTTATTCCTTTGCCATAGTTGAACATTTTTTATTATTCACACTGCTTTAAGTTTTTATCTTAAATGCTTCTGCCTTCTATAATATTAATTCATGCATAGTCTGATTGTCTCTGTTTAGGTCAAGTGAAATGAAGTGATAGGAAAAGCCCAACAATTGAGAATTAAACAGATTTCTTATTTGGATTTATTAGGCTGACTGCAGCTGCTCACATTTATGCTAGTATCCTATTATGTTAGTACCCAGTTTACAGGGGGTTTTTTTTGGAGGAAGATTAGCCCTGAGCAGCTAACATCTGCTGCCAATCCTCCTCTTTTTTATAATTTTTTTTGCTGAGGAAGAGTGGCCTTGAGCTATCATCCATGCCCACCTTCCTCTACTTTATATGTGGAACACCTGCCATAGCATGGCTTGATAAGTGGCACATAGGTCCATGCAAAGAATCCGACCCAGTGAACTCTGGGCCGCCAAAGCAGAGCACACGAACTCAATCACTATGCCACCTGGCTGGCCCTTCCAGTTTACTTTTTGCAGATACGAGCTCAATAAGAAAAGAGCAGAAAAAACAGTCACATAGGGACCCCAAGTGTTAAAAATTTCTATCTTGTAATATTCCCTTCCTCCATTTAGTTTTAACCCCTCCAACCCAGTGTACAGTTTAGAAAATGATATTTCTAAGTGTTTATCTATTTATGTCACTCTCTGGCTTAAAGCTCTTCAGTGACTTCCTGTCTCCCTGAGGGTCAAGTTCGAGTTTGTTAGCTTTGCATACAGAAGTATGCAGTAACTGACTTTCTCTCATCACCACATCTTGCCCCAAACTTTAGATTGTTAAAGTATTTGTGCTTCACTGTGTTAGTTGCGAGGAAGACAAAAACTCCTGATTTCTTTAGTTAGTAGGATTTTTTTGGTGAGGATGTGTGGAAAAGGCCAGAAACTTCTCTGTCTCTTAGTCAATGTTATAGGGAGCAGGGACTGTTGTCCTAGCTCAGCCCAGCTTACTCAACAGCAACTCATAGTCAGCTCCTCTGAAAAGGGCAATCATGGTCTCTCTCTAGGGTCTGCAGTTTGGTCTCAACTTCTCTGTCTATGCTTTTCTTTCTATCTGCTTCTTCTTCCTGCTCTTTTTCTGACTGCTCCTGCCAGGGTCTCTCTGTCTTCCTCTGTGATTTTCTGCACGTGACCAGCAGAAAGAGCAGTGTAGGAGTGGTAAAGGGGCATCCTCTCCTAGGAGACTCAGAGAAGGGCCTTCCCCAAAAGACCTCTGCATTTGGTTGCTTGATAATGGGACTCACAGGAGAAGACTGATGAGCTCCCTGCCAAGTACTAGGCCATGGGGGTCCTAATGAGCAGCTCTGCTAGGGTTCACATGATGCTGTCTCTGTGACTGACACAGGTGCCATTCTCTCCTTCCCTCCTAGTGAGTCTGGGGATGAATCAGAGAGCCCCAATAACCTTTACTCAGAACTCTTAGCCTGAGCTTTAAAAATAAACAGGAGTAAGAGTTAGGCTGAGGCCCCCTGACCCTAGGAGCAACTGGAGTTCCTATGCCAAGGTCAGGGTTCAGTGGGGAGGTGAGGGAAAATTGTCTCTCTTGGCTCTGTCAGATGCTGAATCACGGGGGACTGTGATCCCCACAGTCCTTCACACCAAGGTGATGGAGAAACAGATTATATTCTCTGTTTTTAGCCTGAAGCCACCTCGCTGAGACCCTTGCTTAGGCCTGGTTATGCATGATTACTTTTGGGTCCCTGCAAACCTCCATTCCTATGGCCTCCACTGCTGAACGTGTTATTGGTGTAGATGTGCTATCTATGTGCACTCAGGCTCACCTTTAACCCCAACCCCTTCCAGGAATTGCTTCAATTAGGGCCATCTTAGTGGAGTTTGGAAGACCCTGAACCTACCTGACTACCAGTGCCTCAAGCCATTATCTCCCCAAAACAATATCAGCTGCCTGGGGGAGAAAAAGAAATGATGACCCTCATTGCCAAGCTTCAGGAAGCCAAAGTGAAACTATCTCTTCATTTAATAGTTCTGTCTGGCCTGTGTGCAAGGTCTTGGGTAGCTGGAGAATCACCATTGAGGTGGCTCAATACCACAATGCTGCCCTTGGCACTGGTGGACCTGACATTGTGACTGTCACAGAGGCTATTGTCCAAGCCAAGGGAACTTGGTATGTGGCAATTGATATCTCAAATACATTTTTCAGCATAACTCTCTACCTGGATCACTTTGCCTTTTTTTGGAGTGAGTTGCAATATACCTTTAATGTCCTTCCACGAGGCTACCTAAATTCCTTGGCTACCTGCAATGAATGGGTGTGCTGTGATGTGGAAAAAGTCCCACTTCCTAAGGGATCCCTGGCCTTTTGCTATATTGGCCGACTGGGGGCATGGATGAGGGCACTGCCCAATAAGGACTGGACACCCTGTTGACCCACGTGTGTAACACAGCTGGGCTATTAACACACACAAAATATAAGAATCTAGTACCCAAGTGAAATTCCTAGGGGTAATCTGAGAAGGGGCACAGTATCTCATTCCAGAGGAGACCATTTGAAGCTTTTGGCAATAAAAAAGAGGCCCAGTGATTGGAGGGCCTATTTGGCTGCTGGAGCTCTCACATACCTCATGGGAGATCTTGATACACCTTTCTAGATTATATTGTGCCTCTTATCTGGTCCAGAGGATTTTGCTGGATCCTGACTGCAGTTGATGCCTTTTAGGTGTTTGGCCTTTCCATTCCAATATGTTCCACTCACTCCAGCCACACTTTCCATGCCCTACAAGACTGCATTTGTTTTCTGTTTGGGTTCTTTGAGCACATTGCCTTTGATAATGGCTCTGAATTTTGGCCCAAGCTACACATCAGTGGGCCCAATCATGGCATATGGTGGACTCTCCATGCTCCATAAAACTCCCAAGCTGCAGAGATGTTTGAGCATTTTAATGGATAATTAAATGACAGGCTTAAGTGGTTGATGGATGGGAACAAGATATCCCCTGCCCGGATTATATATCTCATGCAAACAGTCTGGGGTCTCAATGTAGCAATTTCCAGAAAAGGTACTTCTAATTTGCATTGCATGTTTGGTCAGGCCATTCACCCCTTTTCTTCACTTGTACACCTTTCTTTTATAATTTGAAACCTCATTCTCCATGGGGAAGCCTACAAGGGGCTTCCACCCACTTCAACTCTTTCTTGAAGAAATCAGGATGGCTATTAAACGGCAAGGGTTGGAAGGTGGTAACTTCCTTCTTCATTTATTTCTTGGGTGCAGAGATTTGTTATTTCCTACAAGTAATTAAAAAATAATGACCATCAATTTAAGGTCTTGAGTTCAATTTTTTTTAAAGTACCCCTTCTCTTTGCTCTGAGTAGCCGCATGGGATGGATATCAGTATATAAAATAGAAATTTTTACTGAACCACAAGAGAATCCAAGCCAGAAGATTTGAGTTCACTTCCCTAGGAGTTGGGTCAAGGGTGCTATTCTTGCCTCTGGTACAGGACAGACTGCCCACTTGACAGCTGATAGGAAGGAGTTACCCCAACTGGTAGAACGTGAACTCCTTAGGATCCAAGATATCCCAGATATGGTGGAGGGAATGGAAAGGGATGGATATCTAACCTCTCTTCTCTTTCTCACAGGGTAGCATGTGTGACTCCTGATTCACCAGATTCATTGATAATGCATATCTTAGGCAGTTGCCACTGTTCTGAGTTTGATGAATTGTTGGATATGTCACCCACCCCCTGATCTTACAGATAAACATCTGATTGCTGTACTACTGAATACCACAAATGGACATTTCTTTAAGTGTGGACATTTGTGGTACCTTAAGTACTCAACATTATTAATCTAGATCTGATACATTGCTGCACTTGGACCCTGACACTGCAGAGTGAAATGCCTCCCTAAACGTCAACTCTCTCCTGTCAAAGTTGGGGGCAACTGGAACATTTGTAGAAGCTATTTTGTAAAGGCCATTGTAAGGCTATTTTGGACATGACGATGGGGCCCTCTCCTCCCCTACACTCACCTCCATCATTACTCGGGGAAGTTGCCAGGTAATATTATTGACTCTCTGCTCCTGTGTATGCTCTGGGCAGTTATTCCCACTGTCCATGGCATCCAATTGAAAAAGGTCGCACAAAACCTGCCCTTGGTTTTGCTGATTTTTTTTATTGTTTCTCTATTCTCTATTTCATTTATTTCCACTCTTATCTTTATCATGTCTTGCTTTCTGCTTTCTTTGAGTTTAGTTTTCTCTTCTTTTTATATATTTTTTGAGGTGGAATGTTCGGTTATTGATTTAAGATCTTTTATATTTTTTGCGATGAGATCTTTACTTTCTAAATATTTTTAAAGCTAAAATTTCTCTCTAAATATTGCTTTAGCTGCATCCTGTAAGTTTGGTATGCTATGTTTTATATTCATTCATCTTAAAGTATTTTCTAATTTTAAGTCATATTTTTGATTTCTTCTTGTGATTCTTTTCCTTATAGTTTCTTCTTTGATGCATTTATTGACCTAGTATGTTGCTTAATTTCTACGTATTTGTAGATTTCCCAAATTTCTTTCTATTATTGATTTCTAATTCCATTCCATAGTAATTGGAGACCATATGTTGTATAATTTTAAGTTTGGTAAGAGTGTTGTATGGCCTAGGATAAGGCGTATCCGGGGAATGTTTCATGTGCACTTTAAGAAGAATATGTATTCTATTGTTTTTGGGTGGAGTATTCTATAGATGTCTGTTAGGTCTAATTGGATTATAGTGTTATTTAAGTCTTCTATTTCTTTTTTGATTTTCTGTCTAATTGTTCTATCCATTATTGAAAGTGGGGTATTGAAGCCTCCAACTATTATTGTTGAATTGTCTGTTTTTTTCCTTCAATTCTATCAATTTTTCATCATGTATTTTGGGATCTCTGTTGTTAGGCACATATATGTATATAATTGTGATGCTTCTCCAATGGGTTGTTCTTTTTGTATCATTATAAAATATTCTTCTTTGCCTCAACTAACAATTTTTGTCTTAAAATCCACTTTGTATTCTATGAATATAGCCATTTCTTTTCTATTTTGGTTATTGTCTGCATGGTTCAACTTTGCCCATCCTTTTAATTTCAATCTATTTGTATCTTCAAATCTAAATCTTTTATAGACTGCATATAGCTGGATCATTTATTTTTATCTATTTGTCAATCTCTGCTTGGATTGGAGTGTTTAATTTAAATGTAATTACCGATAACGTCTATGTCAGCCATTTTGCCATTTGTCTTTCTAATATGTCTATGTCTTTGTTTCTCTATTGCTCCATTAATACCTTCTTTTGTGTTATATAGATATTTTCTATTGTATCACGTTAATTTCTTCTACTATTTCCCCCTGCCTCCAGGGATAACAATTAACATCGTAATTTATGTCAATCTACTTTGGAGTAATACTAACTTAATTTCAATAGTATACACAAACTTTGATCATATATAGCTTCATTTCCTCCCCACTTCTTTGTGCTATTATTATCATAAAAGTAGATTTCTACACATTACAAGTCCATCAGTATGGTTTTATAATTATTGCTTTATGCAGTTGTCTTTTAAATCAGGAGAAGAAAAGAACTGCAAGTGAAAATATATTTATACTGTATTTTGTGTTTACCTATGTAATTAACTTTACAGTGTTCCTTATTTTTTGGAAAGATTCCAGTTTCTGTCTAGTATCCTTTTATTTCATCGTGAAGGACTTCTTATACTATTTCTTATAAGGCTGAAAATTCTCTCAGATTTTGTTAATCTGCAAATGTCTTAATCTCTTCTTTGTTTTTGGAGGATTATTTTGCTGGATATTGCATTCTTGGTTAGCGGTCTTTCAGCACTTTGAATATGCCATCCCACTGCTGCCTGGCCTTGATCATTTCTGCTGAGCAATCAGCTATAAATCTTAATGATGATTCTGTATATATGGTGAGTCACCACTCTTGCTGCTTTGAAAGTTCTCTCTTTGTCCTTTTACAATTTCATTCGATATATCTGGGCATGGATGTCTTTGAGTTTATTCTACTTATAGTTCATTGAGGTATGTGAATGTGCAGGTTAATGTCTGTTATCAAATTTGGAAAATTTTGACTATTATTTCTTCAAATATTCTTTTTGTCTCTTTTTTCTTTTCTCTTTTTTTGGGGGACTCCTGTTATGTATATGTTGGTCTGACTGTTGGTGTCCCACTAGTCTCTGAGGTTCTTTTCATTAATGTCCTGCATAATGACATTTTGGTCAATGAGGAGTGCCTGTATGACAGTGGTCCCATAAGATTATAATGGAGCTGAAAAATTCCTATCATCTAGTGACATTGTAGCTATCATAACATATCACAATGTATTACTAGCATGGTTGTGGTGATGCTGGTGTAAACAAACCTACTGTGCTACCAGTCATATAAAAGTATATAACACATACAATTATGTATAGTACCCAATACTTGATAATGGTAATAAATGGTTATTGGTTTGTGTATTTACTATACTAGATTTTTTATTATTTTATAATGTACTCTTGCTACTTATGAAAAAAAGTTTATTGTAAAGCAGTGTATCATGTTACACTGGCAGAAGACTCATACATCTTGGGTTCTCTGGCTCTGTTTATTGTATCGTTTTCCCTTGCGCTTGATTAAATCTCATGTTGTTTTGTTCATCATGGCCCCGAAGCATACAAAATCTACTGCTAATGTTGCCAGTAAGAGGCCACATTGAGTGATTGAACTGGAAACAAAATTAAAAATGATTAAGGACTATGAAGGTAGAAAATTAGTGATAATTCCTGCTTGCCAGTCAGGCATGTCCCATTCCACCATAGCTATCATTGCAAAGAATTCATGCAATGATGAAATCGCCTAATGATGCATTTCTCAGAACATAACCCCATTGTTAAACGACACATGTCTGTATTGTTTATTTTTAAAATTTCTATTCCTCATTCTGGATAATCAATTGGCATATCTTTAAATTCATTGATTCTCTCTTCTGCCAGCTCAAATTCACTGCTGAGTTTCTCTAGTGAATTTATCAATTCAATTATTGTACTTTATAATTTCAGAATTTATTTTTCTTTATTTAATAATTTATATATTTTTATTGCTATTCTTTATTAAGTGAGATATTATTTCTCATACTTTCATTTAATTCTTTAGACATAGTTTTCTTTCTTTCTGTAATAATTGATTTAAAGTCATTATTTAGTAAATCTAATATCTGAGCTTCCTTAGGAATGGTTTCTATTTTTTCCTGTGTATGGATATACTTTCCTGTTTTTTGCATCTCTTGTAATTTTTTGTTGTTGAAAATGTGGCATTTAAAATAACATAATATGGCAACTTTGGAGCTCACATCCCCCTTTTGGGGTTTGTTGTTACTGCTATTTATTGTTGTAGTTGCTGTTGCTGCTTGTTTCTTTGTTTAGTGACTTTCCTGAACAAATTACCTTTGCCATATGTGGCCACTGAAATATCTGCTTGCTTAGCTTTGTGGTCAGTGCATGATTGGGTAGAGATATCCTTAAATGCCTTGAGCCAATCCATTTCCCAGCCTTTGATGAAGGACTCTGGGTGGAAGTTGGGGCATGCCTTCAATATTCCAGTAGTTTACAACTTTGCCTAGCTTTTATTTCTTGCTTGTGCAGAGGCTTGAGGTCAGCCTAAGGTGAGAGATTAGGGCCTTTCCAGGGATTTTCTGGTCATGCCACACCCCCACTGACCTCTGTTCTTTTATGTGATGGTCAGTCATGTGCAGCCATAAGAGGGGACACAGGAGAGTCTCAGGAAAATAAGTTTATTGCATTAACAGGTTCTATAAACAAGAGGGCTGGCACACCACACAGCTCCATGGGAGGAACACCAGGTTTTGGTCAGGAGACAGAAGACAGGAGCAAGGGGAAAGTCTAGACCAGAACATTTTTTGGGATTTCCTCAGGAAGGCAAGACAGGGCAGGGTAACCAGGTTAGGATTGACTAGTTTAAATAATTCCAGTGGACTTTGGGCTATAGAGACGGTTTCTAGCTGCTGATACCTGGCCCTGGGGTGATTAAGGCAGAGGAATATTGCCGCCTGAACTGTACAGGCCAGACAGAGGATGTATGGCTCTAGACTGGTTAGTTTGCATATCAAAGGCATGGTCGTCCCTGAATCCTTTGCTATCTATCTCTAAGAATTGGCTAGTCCCATGAGGGGCAGGGCCCAGCAGAAAGAGTCTTAAGATATCAAAATATCGTAATATACAGAAAATTAAAAGCATAAAAAATACACTCCACATATTTGTATGGCCTTCTTAATTCCCAGATAATGTTGGAACTTTTCATAGCCTACTGTAGACATCTATGATGTCTCTTAAATCATACGCTTTAGATCATTACTTATTTCACTATGTTTAAGGTTAGGCCTATGTAAAATGTCTCTCTCTATTAACTTAGAGTATAACTTGGTCTTTCCAAATAGAAAACCAGAAATATTTTTAGAAATGAATAAATCAACAATTCAAAGTATTGCATTAGCCGAATTCAAATGAAAACTTCTCTAGCAAGCCGCATCATGGGATGCCAATGAAAGCAACAGGAAGGAAGTACCAAGCTGTTTGAGAGGATCTCAGGCATATTTGGAATTGCTTGGCATTGGCATTTGTTTCTAATCACTCTAGGAAGTGGTGTGGTGGAAAATAAATCTGAAAGGAAGTGTGCCAGAACAGCCAAAGGAGCTTCTGGGAACAATCAAAGCAGGCTATATCACACGGTTCTCATACACTTCAGGACACTCTGTACTGCTTCTCTAAGCCGTCAAGTCATGAAACAGGGGGCCTGCTTCCTTCCACTTCAGATTTTATGTTGGTTTGGATCCATAGATTATCTCCACCAGTATTTAAAATGCCTCATGTGCAATGCCTGCCAGGAAGTGATTATCACTCGGTTATCCTGTAACTGTGCAGTGTCAAAAGGAAAATTCTCTAATTTTGGTAGAAATTCTAAGGCTTGGGTTTGATGAAGGACACGTACTCAATGATTTGAGGGGGGAAAAAGACTATTTAATGATATACTAGTCATAAAGCTGTTGGTCCTTTAATTTGTTCGATGAAAAGATGCCTTGAAGATTAAACAAATACTTTAAAATTGCTTTTAGAAGAACTGTTATGATATCAAGTAGATTAGTTTAATTTACCTAATAGTATGATTCGGAGTTGCACAGCTTTTTTTACTTTTGTCCACAAAATCCACTCTTCTAAAAATTATAATTGTCTTGATTTTTACGTACTGATAGTGTCTGCTGTGTAGCAGAATGAAATTAGTCTGGGTCATATTTGGTTCAAAATAGCACTTTATCTCTTCTTTCCCATGACTTCTTGAACAAATTACTTAATCTTCTGAGTGTCAGTTTTTTTTCTTGTAATGTGGTTGTTTTAAGGACTAAATTATATTAAATTAAATCATTTGTCAAAGTATTAGCTTAGTTGGTAACACACAATGGGAACTTGATAAAAGGTGTTTTAAATCTGAACCTAATCTCCATCGCTCCTCCCTCCTCAATCCAAGGATCATCTAAATGGCAGTGGAAGTCTTTTTCTAAATCACCTTTGTAATTGCAGGCTTACTAAATGGCCTTATTTACCACCAATTGTTGTTTAGGAAGTATACTTCTTTGTCCAGCCCTTTGGAGAAGTAAGAAGAGTAGAAATGAACATACGTCCACTGTATACTAAGTTTTGGGAGTTAGGAAGACAAATCTTTATTGGTACCTAACTTGTATTGTTGGCAGCATGGTAGATCGTTCCATAGTCTGCAACGTGATTGGCCCAGTGCCAGGCTCCTTGCACATTGCTGATGGCAGAGGAACCTCCTTTCCACAGGCTCCATCTTTCCACATGGAAGGAGTGCCATGAGAGTAAAACTGGTATTTTATCCCACCCTCTCCCTCAGTGCCCCCAAGGTGACTAGTGAGTTTAGAGAGAGGAATTTTGCATACATAACCTAATTCTTTCTTTTGCTCTGGATTTGCCTACAGAGAGGAGACATTCTGTTATGACCTTGCATTGCAGGCTCTGCCTCTGTGGGGAGGTCTCAGCCCTCAGCACTGCCTGTGGCTGGGTGGTAACCCTGTTTAATTTAGGGATCCAGTATTAGGAAGCTCATGATCACTGAATACCTAAGCCACATCCCCAGTTCATTAGTAATAAAATTGATACTTTGTTTTCTTCCTGCCTAAGTCCTGTTTCTATCTCTCAATCATTTCTGAGGTTGGGAAGAGAAAAGATGATTTCATTTATTAACTTTCTAGAACTCCAGCATACTTTTAACCCACATGTCTGCTGATGTGCTAGCCTCTATCTGTAAAACAGAAGGATCTCAATCTATCACCTTCATTGTATCCCCAAGTTATTTCCATATATTTCCAAGATGGTGCTTCAAAATGTCCACATTCTAGATGTAGTTGTCACGGGGTGTCGCTTGTCACTTTGTATTCTTAATGCTCTAGCTCCTAAGTATATAGAATTACCGCCTGAGAAGGCGTATTATTGCCACTTCATATCATGGGAACACTAGTTTACTCCAAGAAAAATATCTCCAGATGCTCCTCACGCTACAGCCCTTGAGTTACCAAAGCATTGTAGGGTTTTGGGCAGTAGTGGGAAGAATGGCCTCTTCCTCAATTCTATGCCTCAAACTTTTAAAAAATTGAAGTCCCAGAGAACCTCTTCTTGGATTCAGTATCTTACAGAATCTTTCACCAAAAGAGTTTAATCTTTTTTGGATCCCAATCCACTAATCATAGAGGCTTAAACATGGAACAAAAGGTCTATTTGGAACAGACACCATAGCATCCTTGCCATCCTTCTCCTATCTTAGTATTAGACTCCAACAACAAACTCCCCTCTCCTATTTTACTTACAAAACAGAAGCTCCCATGCATATAACTTACTGAAAATGGGTAACGGGGGTGTGGGTGCTGAAGTGAGGGTTGAGGGACGCTGGCCTGGTGATGTAACAAATGAGTTCCATTTTACCCGTGTTAAACCATAGATTATGTATTTTTTGTTGTTTCTTTTTAGTGTTCCTCTAAATGCTATTAGATGTTTACTACTATTATATAGAGGAGCAATATCACTATAACTTTATATATATTTTTATTAATGGATACAAAGAAGCATGTCAGTAATTTGATTTTCTATATTTACTCTTTCTTAGCTTGTGTATTTCCATGAAAATTGTCCTATTAAAATGATAACATGTATTTCCTTAACAGATACTTGATTAGAGAACCACAAAGCACATTCTTACTCTCCCAGGTACAGGTGTTGGGGGCAGCCCAAGCCTCAGATGTTGAGCTCCAGAAAGAATCAGAGACGTAACATTGCCTCCTCTTTTTCCAATTGGCTGACTTCCTTTAATTCATAAAATTGGTCTCCTGTGAGTCTGAGAACTTGTTTCAAGGTGGAGTGTGTATGCACATGGGAATTAAGGGTGGGAGACAGGAGCAGAGCAATGAAGACATAATGTGACATAAATGGAAACTAGTTTCTAATCCTTGAGTTTTTCTTATCTACAAAAAATAGCTAAAATCGCCATTACAAATTAACCTTACCTCAACCCTCAGCTGCATAAGAATAAAGTAATTTTCAAGTAAAATGAAAAACATAAGAGAGAAAAATCTCACCCTAAAGCATGTCCACATTTTCCAATAGATTTTACGAGGGCAACTAAAAGTAGTCTTTTGCAATTGCTTCCACATTTTACGTTGAAAATATGCTGGAAAACAAAATTACTAGAAATAAAAAATACACTAATATGTACTTTAACACATATATAAATAAAACTTCATGGGTCTAACATTTATTTAGCCTTCTCCCATTTTTGGGGGGCCTTGATTTCAGTAGGGACAGTGAAAAGCCCATAGAAATAGAAGTCAGAATATCTCCAGTATTGGAGAGGGGGGAAAAGGCAAACAGCAGTTGATAAATAGGGTTTTGAAGTGATTCTCCCATAAAGTGTCATAAACCAAGTTAGAAATATATCAACACACTATTGATTTTTATTCAGCTGATGTTTGAACTAGTAAATAGGAATTAAATCCCTATTATGAGCAAGTTATTCTGCTGAGCACCATGGTAGATACAAAGATGTTAAAAAGCAGTCCATGTCTGTAAGAAGATCACAATGTAGAACAGATTGTCATGAGTGAGCAGTAAAGATATGCATGTAAGCTGTATTCTATTCTATTATAGACGTATAAGAGTTATTTCAAAGTAGCACATTAGAAATGACAAATAAATAGTGAAGATAACAAGTGCTTAAGAGGAGATTTAAGGAAGAAAGACACCACTGCTTTTTAGAGTGAGTTAAGATAATTCTAATAAGAGCCAACATTATTCAGTACTTAATATGTGCCAGGTAATGTTCTAAGGACTTTACAAGTGTTAACTCATTTTATCCATATGATAACCCTAGAAGGTGGAAGCAATTGTTATCATTCCATTTTGCACATGAGAAAATTGAGGCCAGAGAGGTTGAATAACTTGCCTAACGTAGTGGAGGAGATAGAATTTGAACTCCACTGCCTCGATCCAGATTCTGTGTCCTTCATTATGGCTCAAGACTCTGTATGAGGGAGTTTGGTTGCTGATCCTTCAAATTCATGTGACCTGGATACATACAAGCAGCTTGCTTCTAAAACAACTATGAATATGAAATGCATAGGACAAGTCATACATTATCTAAATTGGTTTTAAATATACATTTCTTTTAAAATCAATGGCCAACCAGGGTCATTTGGTCATTTATGACTATTGCCCCCTTCCTTTTCCCTTTATAGTTAAGAGCTTTTAGGGGATAGTGAGACCTTAAGAACATCTCAACAACAAAAGATAATCATGAAATTGTTAAACTTGAGACAAGAAAAAAAAATTTGCTTTTCCTGAGAGGGAAGGGTAAGAAAATGAGAAGAAAATGAGGTCAGTGAGAAGCAAGAGCATCTAGCAGGCAGGTGAGGGGTTGGAGACTAGATGAGGCGCAGGCTAGAGAAGGGACCAAGAAAAGATTCCCCAAATCCCATTCTTGTCAGACAAATTTTGAGAAAAAGGGGCATCTGAAAGATGAATCTTAAAATTTGAGCTATGCACATCCTTCTAATCTTCTGAAATCGTTAAGAAAATTTCGATTTGCTCATAACGACCTGTGCGAGTATGATTTATAAAAACGTAATATTTGTTTTAATTTTTTTGAAACCAGTAAAAGATGTGAGTTCACAATTTGGTTGACACAGTGACCGCTGAGACAGCACATGTGGAAGTAGAAGATGAAGTCAGAAGGGAATCGTGGGAATGTTTAACGCTCCCACAGGCCGTGGGAATTGGGAGTTCACGTCTCATTCACATCTAATAGGGCAGGAAAGTTGCCAGTAATGTCAACTGACACAGTTGGCACAGTTACAAGAGATTATCAGTTGAGGTTGGTTAATGATTCTCTTTTCAGTTACAATCAATTTTCAGATTGTGAGTTTTATTCCCAGATCTTTTTTTGCAGCGCCTGTCAGAACCTCTGTTTTAGCATTGTTTAGTACTAATGATAAAGTGGTTCTCATTTTCTAGTGAATTCCTCAGAGGTTGAAATGATCACTTTTGTGTCCCAGTTCTCCTTTCTCTATCAAAAAATTTCTCTCACAGTTCTAGTTGGAATTGCTAAGTATCTTTTCATGCTCTGTAAGTATCCTTTTAAATCATGTATCTTCTTTTATCATCTCACCAAGAGGAAGGCGTTCTGAGCAGCCTCATCTCTTTCTGTCATGAATTCAGAGCAGCTGTGGTCAAGAGGAAAAAGCTTTGTGATGAGGATCAGAGGCTCAGATTCAGGTTCTGGCTTCAGTCTCTGCATCTACAAAATAGTGGTCTGAACACCTCTTCTGCTGAGGATTAAACAAAATAAAGTAGGCTGGTACTTTGTAAACCATAAGCGGCCATGTAAGTTTTAGGAATTATTATAAAAGAAAAAGATAAAAATATTTCAGTCAAACATTTTCTGGATTGAACACAATAACCTCTCTCTTCCGTCTTAAACCTTTTGCCATTGGAAAATGGATATTGGGGGAAATCTTAGCTTCTTGGCAAGTGAATTGACTTGGGGTGCAGTCTTTCATTCACCCTTCTTTGCCACTTGTGAGAAGGATTGGAATCTTTGAGTTTTTGCTGAGATGACTGAAAAAATAGAGTTGCAAAGTGGGATGAGGTAGAATTTCGAGAAAGCATGGAGAAACACAGCAGAAGATAAGTGATCTTTTCTAGAGTTATCAGCTTGTTCTTTGCACAATGAAATGTAAATAAACTGTCATCTTATTTAAATGAATGTGAATATGTTTATTTGTAAAAACTATGCTTATTTATAATTATTATTATTAAGTTACAAGAATTGATCTATCAGGAAATATGTATCTTTTTGGAAATTGGATAGTAATAGCCATTGTTAGTCATAGAAATATTAGTGCATGTGATAGAATTAATCTGATTTATATTTCTGCACAATCCTTTGAAGTTCACAGAACTTTAAAAATAAATCTTTCATTCCACATTTAGGAATCTTCTGACATCTTCAACTGCTCTGTGAAATCTACTGTAAAATGCTGTGAGTAAAGTGATTTCCTACCTTATTTGGGAGAATATTTTGTTCCACTTTTGCCGCATACATGCAGCTCTGTGCTTTCTAGTTTTAGACGTAATGGGTAAATGTCACATACTTTCAAAGTGAATACACAAACAACTCTCAATTATTCGTGCCAATGAAGAGAAGTCATATGGAAGTTGTGGCAAGTGAAGGTTTATTAGCTATGATGGGTCAATTTGTCCTCTTCTTAATGAAAGTTTTCTTATTGGAGGCACAATGTCAAGAGGTGCCACCACAGCACTTTCTAAAGATTTTAAAATAAATTAATAAAAGTAGATGTAGTGATTACATCTGTGAATAAGTAGTCAATAGTTTGAGTTAGGAATATTCTACTTGTCATGATGCAAGATGTATAGAAACACTGTTCCTAACTAGTGAATTGCAGTTAAGGAATAAAAAAGTTGAAGAGAGATGGCAGAATCTAGTAAGATATATTTGTGATTTAAGCAAAGTTTTCTCTCTCTTTTAAATTTTTTTCACTTCGTAGAGGTGTGAAAACAAGATTTCTTCTCTCTTAGCATCAAAATGAAAATATTTAGACATATGGGTCACAGAAGCCATTTATACTCAAAATATTTCCTCAAAGCCATGATCAAAATATCTCTGGCATTATGAGGTCCTCCTGGAAAAACTCAGAGAGTAGTCTTTGAATTAGGCCTGGGACAGTGTCCCAGTGGCCCTGTCATCTTCCCCACCTGGCCAAGGCACGCTCTCTGTACAGTACGTGCGGTACTGTTTGGCTGCTGCTCCATTACTAACTAGAGTCAGTTGCACATGTGGGCTGGCTGCAGGGGGCCTGGGCCCAAGGAACACCGTCTGAGGGGAGTTTTCCACTGGATGTTTGGTTTGGCCTGGTCCATGTGATGTCTTGCCAGACCTGCAAACTCCCGTCAGAAGTCACTCATGCCTGGATGGGAAATATTCCTCATACTGTTGTCAGAGAACTCCAATCTTCCACTCTAAACCTGGCGGGATGTCCTTTGGCCAGAACAAAGTATCAAGAAGCCAGATTTTTCCCTGTGAACAACGTGTCTGCAGAGGATGGTACTTATACTAGTAAAAATATTTAGAGTTGTGGTGTTGGCCAGGTTTAGCCACTTAAAAAATGAGAAACTCATAAATGTAGCACTGAAAAGTTCTCCATTTAAAAATATTGGAGACAATGACTATTCCAGTTCGGCAGCCAAAGTAAAACATAAGGTATGGTACAGGATGTTATCTTAGAAACAGAATTTTGTGTTTATGTCTACAGCCTTAGAGAGTTAGCAAAATGTTCTTGTATAAAGCAAGCATGGCACATGAGCATACACAGCTGTGCCAAGGGTGTGGTGATCTTGGCACAGTCATCAGGGCCTGACTCTCCATTCCCTTCCCTTGCACCTGTGAGGATGGAGTGGTTTGTGCATTTTATTTCTGTGCCCAGATCTTCCATTCGTTTGATGCACTGTGTATATGGAAAGTGAAGCTCACCAATGAAATCGATAGATATCTAAGTTTCCTTTTATGTAGCATTGTACAGGGCATGTAACTTATTATTGCTTAAAGTAAGTACACAGATCATATGTATACAGCTCAATAAATTTTCACTGAGTGAACACACTACTACCCATGTCAAGAAATAGAACAATTATCAATATCCCAGAAACTCCTCTCGTGCCCCTCACAGTCATTACCCGCTCCTCCTCACTACCCACTCCTCCTCTCCTTAATAAGCTCCATTCAGACTTTCGAAGTTTATGTAAACGGAATCATATGGTATGATGATTTCTTTGGGGGTCTAGTTTTGTTCAAAATTAAGTTTCTGGGATGGATCCATTTTATTGTAAATACTAGTAGTTTGTCATGTTTCATCATTGATAGCCTTCCATTGTATACATCTAGCAACATTATTGATCCATTCCACTGTAAAGGGATATTTGGATTGTCCCAGTTTTGAACTACTAAACTAATGCTGCTGTGATCACGTGTGTATAGTTTTTTAGTGAACATTTATGTTAGGTATCAAACTAAAAGTATAATTACTGGGTCATAGGATACGTGTTTTTCAGCTGTGGAAGATATTACTGAAAAGTTTTCCAAAGTGGTTGTATTACTTTGTGCTAATCAGAACTATATGAAAATTCCAGTTTCTCTAGGTCCTTGCTTACACTTACTATTATCAGTCTTCCCAATTTTAGCCATTCATAGTTGTGAATGATGTATTGTTGTATTTCCCTAATGATTAATGTGGTTGTACACTTTTTCGTATGTTTAGTGGTCGTTTGTATGTGCCCTCATCTCCTTTTTAATGATTTTTCAACTTTTCTATGGGTTTGTCTTTTCTTATTGATTTATAGATATTCTTTGATTATTTGGAATCAAATATTTTGTTGATTATATCTTCTCCCACTCTGTGCATTTCTACTGTCATAATTGTATCTTTTGATGAAGAGATGATTAGGGGTGTGTATGTGTGTTTGTGTGTGTATGTGTATGCATCTTGTTTAAGAAATCTTTGCCTGTTCCAAGGTCATAAATATACTCTTCTATATTATCTTCTAGAAGCTTTACTCTCTTATCTTTTATATTTATATCTATAGGCCACTTAGTATTGAGTTTTAAACATGAGATGAGATAGGTGTTAAGATGAATTTTTTTCCATATGGAATCCAATCGATTCAAAACCATATATTGAGATGACCTTCCTTTCCTCCACTGCTGTTCAGCATCACCTTGTCATAAATCAAGCATTTACACATGCATTTTTGAATTCTATTCTATTCCATTGGTCTATTTTTTTTTTTTTGCCATTACTGCATTCTCTTAATTACTGTGGCTTTATAATTTACGATTTCCTGAATTATGGTTCTCCACATTTGTTCTTCTTCATTTTGAGGGGGCTGTTTTTGTCCTTTTGAATTTTCTTATAAATGTTAGAATCAACTTGTCAATTTTCACAAATAAAACTTGCTGAGATATTTGTTGGAATTGCATTACATTTATGGATCAAGTAGGAAAGAACGGACATCTGTCCAAAATTGACTTTTAATCCATGAACATGAATTATTCCTCCACTTATTTAATCTTCCTTACTTTATTTTAATAACATTTTTTTATTTTCTGCAAAGTCACACATCTTTTGTTAGAATTATTCCTGGATATATGGTGTTTTTTGATGATTGCCATAGATTGGGTCTTTCAGAAGCAGACAAAAAAAGTTTGGTGCACAGGCTATTTATAGAGGATCAACACCCCCGTGGAAGGGAGGAAAATGAAGAAGGATTGGGCAGAGAAAGAAATCAAACTGCAATGCAAGCCTGCCAAAGCCTTGGCCACCCCGACAAGGTGCTCAGGAGCAAATATTGCCTATCACAGATGTCTCTCGGTGGGCAGAAATGTTCAGACCTTTACACTCTTGCGCAATCAGTCACTGGGTGTGGACTGCCCCAGGAAGGTATACCCTTGTGTGAAGTGGCTCTTTGCAGCTGAGGCAAACTGAAGGAGCTCACAAAACTACAAAAAGCTGGAGCAATAAATTCTTCCTTGGAGCAGGATCTGGGTGGTGCAGCTCTATGTCCGTCTCAGTCTACCCGCTGTTGCGTGCCTGTCACAGACTACCTCTTATGCTGCTCAGATCCACTTCTTCATGTACATTTCAGCAGCAGGTCTTCCAGGACTGGGGTTTACCTGTCTTCCTGGGAAAGCTTAGCAGAGGAATGTTAGTAGGAAGATCTATGGCCCCCATCACTGCAGGTTATATTGGGCTGCAAATGATAGTCATTGTCTCTCTCTTCCACTGTCTGTTCTAGATGTCCCTCAATATCAGTACTACTTCAGCTCACTTTAATGACTTACCCTGAGGGGTTTGAGCTCCTAGTCTCCATGCTCTTGTCAGGCCAAGGTTGCTATACGCGTCACAATTGGGCAAGAGAGTACCAGAGGTACCCAGAAGCATCCAACATTGCCACTGTAACATAGCAGTGCTACTTCTTTCTGATGATCAGGACCAATTATTTCTGTCAAGATGGTGACTCCTCTTGTCTGATAGTCCCTGTTACTGCTATCGTTTGGAGTTGAAAGGGACTATTGTTTTGTTCTGTGGCAAAAGTGTGCTCTCTTTAGTGATCAGAACCTCTCACCCTGCAGAGCTCAGAGTTGTGGAGATGGGAATTCCAAAGTCCTCCGGTGGGTCATGGGGAGTGATGATAAGCAGGCCATCACATGCTTTGGTCCCCATACTCATGTGTTCTTCCTATTAAGTGCACATTACCGTATAAAGTTCTTTAGTTCAATATATATACTGCTTCACAGAACATAAAATTCTATCCTCGTAGAGGATTGCCTTTAAACTGGCATATCGATTGTGACCTTTAGCAACAATAGCAGTCTTTTTGATGGTATAATATGTAATCCTACCTGTGGCTCCTAGCTATCTATTGTCATTGGCCCACTTTTATACCTCCTTTGCTGTAAAAATGGGTCTTCTGGTCTGATACAATATTACGTGGGTCCCATGCTGGTGGAGTAAACATTGCGTAAGCACTTAGATAGTGGTATTAACTGAGGCCCGAAGGGCAGGAAAAACAAACCCATACATAGAATATGTGTCTATTTCTCTGAGATCAAGTTTTTGGTCCTTTTAGGATATACAAGGCCCATGTAGTAAACTTGGCCCCATACTGTCGGCAGAACTTGAGGAAGAGTGCTGCATTAGGGGCTCAGCCTTGGTCTCTGCTGCTGTCAGGTTGGGCATTCAGTGGTAGCAGTAGCTAAATCAGCCTCAGTCAGTGGGAGCTCCCGCTGTTGGCCCCATGTACAGCCTCCATATCTTTCACCTTGGCCTCTCCATTCATGTGCCAAGTGTGGCTCTGGGGTGACTGATGACTGAGACTGGCTGATGTCAACAGACTGGATCATTTTTTTATTTGGTTGTTTAGTGCTTCTCCTGTAGTAGATGGTATTTGATATGCTTTAATATGTGACACAAAGATCTTCACACTTTGTGCCTGCTCTCTGGAGAATTTGAAATGTTCTGCTTCTACTGGAGAAGTAGAACAGTGTAACATATTTTGTTAGGGCCACATACTACCACAAGCACTATCCTAATTCCTCCACTTGCTAGATCTATAAACGTGGGAGAGTGACTTAATCTTTTTCTGCCTCAGTTTCTTCATGTGAAAATTGGGATAACAATGGTATGTTGGAATTGGCTTATTATGAAGATTAAATGAGATAATCTCTGTAAAATAATTACCACATTATCTGTCATATATTAAGCATGTAACAAACAGATCTCAACAAATTAGGAAAAAAATTGGAAATTAAATCTAAATAGAAGGAAAGAAATAGTAAATACAATAGCATTTCTGCTCTTGCTTTAGTGATTGCTATAGAGATTATACATATATCCTTGACATGTTAGATCTACTCTAAAATAGTACTTTTATCACTTCCTGGACCATGCCGGGACCATGCATCTTCATCCTTTCTTCTCTGCTTCTAGGATATATATTTTAAACCCCAAGAAATTCATGTCTTTGTTTTATATATTTATTATATTACTTATATAGTAAATAATTATTTAGGTTTATCCATATATTTATCCTTTTTACTGTTATTTATTTCTCTCTCAATTTCTATGCTTTCATCTGGGATATTTTTCCTTCTGCCTGAAGAATTCTCTTTAGTATATTTTTTAGTACAGTTCTATGGGAGACAGATTTTTTCTCAGTGTTTGTTCCTCTGAAGACATCTTTATGTTATTTTCCTTTTTGAAAAATATTTTCTTCGGGTATAGAATTTTAGCTTATCAGTTACTTCAAGCATGTCATTCTATTGTCTTATGGTTTCCATTGTTTCTGTCGAAGGTTAACCCAGTTATTTGAAGGTGCTAAATCTTTTTTTCTGGAAGCTTAAAAAATTTTCTTTTGGTCTTTGTCTTTTAGCAGTTTTACTATGATTTTTATTTAGCCTGCTTGGGTTTCATAGAGCTTCTTGAATTTGTGGATTAATGTCATTGTTGTTTCTGTAATCTTCTCAGGCAACATCATATAAGATACTCATTTTGTCTCTCTATCTCCTCTCCTTCTAGTCTTCAATAACTTGTCCGATAGATCTTTTACACAGCTTTTCTTTATTTTTCATCTTTCTTCCCCTCTGTTCTTTAGTCTGGATGACTTAACTTCCAGTTCTAACACTCTCTTCTCCTGTTTAATCTGCCTATAAATTTCTTATTGGTAGTAATTGTTTTTTTCAGTCTAGAATCTTTGATTGACTTCAGTTTCTGGTCAATTTCTCCACTTTCCCTTCTATTTTCTGAAAAAATTAATCACAGTTATTTTAACATCCTTGTGTGAGAACTTCAAAGTCTACATCATCTGAAGTCTGTTTCTAATTTTTAAATTTTTTTTCTTGATTTCTGAGACTTTAATTCTCCCTCTTGATATGCCTAAGAATTTTTTAAAAAAATTAAATGACGGATATTTTGTGTGAAACCTTAGAGAGATAATTTGTGAAGTTCTACCTGATGCTATCTTTCTCCAGAGAGGATTTGATATTAACTTATCCTGCAACTTAGATTAGGAACAGATCACCTTTACCAGGTCTTGGGTTGAGCTGGTTCAACACCGGATTTTTATGAGAGTTTTGCCCTTTAATCCTAAAGTCAGGTCCTTTCAAATTCTTTTCTGGAGGTCTGGGTTGTTTATCAGGGGCTGTCTTCTTTGGGGGCCTTTGAACTCTAACTTTTGTCTCTCCAGTCTCCTTAGACTGGTCAAAACTCAACTCAGGTTCCCAGCATTTCGGCCATTGTTTTCTACTTTGTTTCTCAGCCTCTTAATCCTGTCCTTCATATAACCTAACAAATATCTTGAAAGAAAAAGCATTACAACGTACTTTCCTCCTCCTCAGGATCTTGGATACTCAAATTATTCTATCTTTAAACAAATACATTTTTTATTCTCTCCAGCTTTTCTAACTGTTTCAGACTAACCCTGTGAAAATATTACTCTGCCACAAGCCGCTCTACCAACACCAGGAGCAGGAAATCCTGTAGGCTTTTTCAATGAGAGGAATGTGCTAGGTTTATTGTTGCATTCCCAATGCCTTCCACAATCCTTGATACATGAAGGCGCTCAGAAATTTTTTCAATGAATAAAAATATGCAAGAGAAGCATAAAACAAGCCTACAGTCAAGGACATTTTTGATCTAATGAAATAGCTGAGACAGTCAAGAATTCTTTAATGCTTAGTGTAATTCCAACATATTTCATAGAATTTTTCTTCGTGGTTCAAATTCTCTTTTATCTTTTTCTTCCTCTGTGAAACATTTGGAACCCGTTCTACAATTTATCCCTTAGTCTTATGTGTCTTAATAGTATGTTTGATGTTATAAGCTTGGAAATACATTTGTGATATTAGCATAAGGTAAGCTCTAGAAGACAGGCTCTGTTATATTTCTGCTACATTCTTCAAGATATCTCAAGCAGTGCTAAGTACATCGATGGCATGTGCTAATTCCTTCTTTAAAATATCAGGCACTCAAAATTGAAGCGCTGTCTATATTCTAAACTTGAGGGATTCAAACAAAGTATATGGCAGAACATATTTTTTAATTTAAAAATTTTTTTTGATGTGTATATTCTGATGTATACTAGATTTTGATGTGTAGTTTTTTGGGATAAGCTGCATGCAAAACAACACATTTATGAGAAAGTATCCCAATACTCCATCAGTGTCATTCATAGTTGCCACCACGGCCTGGTGAGAGGAGGGCAGAATCGTTGTGATTAAAAGGTAAGGAGATCTGTTTATTTTATATTTAATATATGACAGATACCATGGTAAATATTTTATATAGATTATCTCATTTAATCTTCATAACAACCCAATTCCAACATGCTATTGTTATCCCAAGTTTTAGGTGAAGAAATTGAGGCAGAAAAAGGTTAAGTCACTTTCCCAAGTTTATAGAGCTAGCAAGTGGAATAACTGGGATAGTGGTTGTGGCAGTATGTGGCCCTAACAAAATATGTTACAATGTTCTACTTCTCTGGTAGAACATTTAAAATTCTCCAGTTCCTGGTCCCAGTAATGAAGGGGAAGCAGAGAGAGATGTATGATTCAATTTATTGTCTTGTTGCCCTCAGCATAACAACACTGAGAGGAAGGGAAGGAATGCTTATTTGAAAGTTTTCTTTCACCTTAGGCATATACAGTTATCTGTAGGAAAAGATGTTTTACAATAAACATGAGAATTTAGTTCAACAATTATTTTTTCATTTCTCGGTTCGTTTCTTCATTTTTCACTGGAAAATTTAGTTATACTCAAGAAATATATAACAATGTTGAAAGTGACAAAAAAGAACTAAAAGTATTAAATGGGATAAAAATATTGTTCTGTAAGGACAGACTGAAACATTAGGCTTCTTTAGTTGGGAAGAATAAATGCTAAGTGGATATCTTCAAAGTCTAGAAAATCACAAAGATTATTTTTTGGACAAAAAGAGAACAGAATATCTGAAAGAATAATGTTGGTAATATTTGAACTGTTTAGAGAGGGAAAAAAATCATGGGTTTTCCTTAGGAAGAATTGAGAACCAGTGAGCCAGACGGAGGTGACACAGAAGTCTGTTTTCACAGAAATTTGAAATTGGAAAAATGAAGATTATGATGGTTCTGTTTTTGTTGGATTAGTTATGAGAAGAGGGGGAGAGAGAGTGGAAGGACATCTCTCTTTCAGAATTTTGAGATTAGTAATGTCTTGAGGATAACTGGGAACGTAAAAGCAAATTAAATTATTGCATACAGAATTTGGGTGTTGCAACTAGGAAAAGAGGTTTTTTTTGTGCTCCAAATAGGGTAATGCACACATTCATGCTATTGCTGGTTATGAAGTCTGGGAATTTCAGGAGCATGGATTCTAAGAGAAGATTCTGGGTTGATGTGCTTAAGCTAGGATAACACTGGCATTCAGTTAAATCAAGTGATGGTGAATGGCAGGTTAGGACAGTGAAGAGGAACAGAAAACCATGCTGGGGGATTATTATATCTGTTAACTTTCCTTTATTCTATATGTGAACATAAGTATATGGCAGAACATATTTTTTAAGTTAAAAAATTTTTTTGATGTGTATATTCTGATGTATACTAGATTTTGATGTGTAGTAAATTTTGCAAATGATTACTTGTCAAAAGGAAATTTTAGAATTTCACTTTAATGAAATTTACTGACACACACACATTTTTATTCAACAAAACTTTTGTTTTTGTTGTCAACAAAAATTTTTTCCAGAGTACTACATGAGATGAGTTCAAGCATTATAGAATAATGGAGGGAGAAGAAGGGAGCAAGATAGATAAAAACAATTAAAAACCTTCCAGTTGTCATAATTACTTAGAACAAAGCTACACAGTTTTAAAAATTACTGCATTTTACTAGTCACATAATTCATTAGTAAAACTCACATCCTTACTTTTCAGTCCTTTATTTTTTAGTCATTGCTTTACCTCTTTTTTTTTTTTTGAGGAAGATTAGCTGTGAGCTAACTGCTGCCAATCCTCCTCTTTTTGCTGAGGAAGACTGGCCCTGAGCTAACATCCATGCCCATCTTCCTCTACTTTTTTGTACATGGGACGCCTGCCACAGCATGGCTTGCCAAGCGGTGCCATGTCCGCACCCAGGATCCGAACCAGTGAACACAGGCCGCCAAAGTGGAACGTGTGCACTTAACCACTGCACCACCAGGCCGGGCCCTGCTTTACCTCTTTTAATTGCAACAGCATTTGCCAGGTGATGTGTATTTCCTCATGGTTAAATTTGGTATTAATATAAAGCGAATGAAATTTGTTAGCCTTCTGCTGTTTCAAGAATATGATTCAGTATGTACTGTAACTATTATACTTTATTTGAAATATTTTATTAATAAAGCAATTTTTGATATATGCTTAATAATTCTTATGTTTTGGTGATTTACTTATTTTTACTTATAGATCATATTTTTAAGATAAGTAATAGCACAGACTGAAGCATTTGAAATATCCTATTCTTCATGGTCACACTAGATTTTAGTCTAAGTGCTCAGAAATAGGAGTAATTATTTGTCAGAGACACAGATAACTCTTGGAATGACTACCAGTAGGAAGAGAGAAAAACTCTTGACAGTCTAAAATTCTTTGAAGACTATACTGTGGTGTTCATCATGTTACAAATGTATTCTACTCTGACTCGCTTTCCCTCTATCAACACTGTAATTTTATTTCTGGGTTTAATATGGAACATGTAGGAAGATATTACTTAGAGATCAAGAGAGATGTTAATGAGAGAAAAATCACACTGTTCCACCATTGCTCTTTCCCTCTTTTCTCTCCTTGGCATGGGGCACACACGCTAGTTTATTTCTCTCTTTAGCAAGAGACTCATTCGGAGCCTCTCTCCTGGTCTTTCATCCTGTAATTTGGTTCTCTCGTGTCACAGCACTTCTCTCAAACTGCCCATCCAGTATTTTGGTTTTCGTCCAGAGTTTATAATCTCTATCTTGTTCTCATTACTTTAGTTCATCAGAGAGGGAGATAGGGACATTTCTGAGTTATCAATGGAAGCTTAGTTTATGTATGGGTGAATACTATCATGATTATTAATCATAAAATTTGGAATATCAAGGATGTGCACTTATATTTATTGCTACAGATTAAGTAAACTGGCCAGAAATTGTAGGCATCCAGTATTGCTTTTCTGTACTTGCACACACAGTTCCTTTTTTCTCTGACTTCTAACTTCTCTTAACAAGTGTCAACCTTCAATGACTTTGCATATCCTTTACTCCCATAATCTCTTAATTAATTTAGCCCAATAAATAATGTTGGTGTATTGGTGATGACTGGAGTGATGTTACATAAAAATCTCAGAGTTTTGAGTTTGAGGTAACTTTAGAAGTGTAGCAGTTAAGTCTCTCAAACTAAGATAGAGTTTTACAACAACTTGACAGATGGCCACCCCATTCTCTTTGAAAACTTCCACATTATTCGATTTTCTAAAGGCTTTTGTATTTTGAACTATATTCCATAAATTGAAATGAGATCTGTCTCCATATTTACTATTATCCATTACACAACTTCTGTTATGGCACTCTCCAGGATAAATTTTAACTCTTTGTTATAGGGAATCATTAGTTTTGAATTCAGCTCATGTGAATCTAGGTTAATCTATTCTCCTAAAATGTTCTTTTCATTTGACACAGTTGTGGTAAGGTTCAACAGTGAGTATGAAAATAAAAATTACTTTAAGAAATTAAGAAGTGATTTCCCTCTTGTGCACAAATTGGTAGGTAAGTAGATCAGGCATGTTATCATTGCTTTGCTTTACAGGGCATTTAGGACTCAAGGCTTCTTCTAGCTTATTATTTTTCTGTGATAGCCTCTATTTCTAAGGTAACCTCATGGTCCAAAATGGCTTCTTCCCCTTTAGCCATCATGTTCATATTCTAGCTAGCAGGTAAGAGAGAAGGACAAAGAAAGGAGAGAAGATCATGCACCAGCTGCCTTTTAAGGAAAATTTTCAGAAGCTGCTTCAAGAAACTCCTGCGTATATCTTATTGACCTGAAGAACTAGGTAATTTGGTCAATTTACTTGTAAAGGAATCTTTATTCTGGGTGATCAAATGCCCAGTTAAAATCAAATGTTTTGTTACTGTAGGAGAGAAACAGAATAAGTTTTGGATAACAGCATTCTCAGGCATGTAGTGTTTCTAGACTCATAAATATTCTGGTTGCCCTTTTATAGGCAAATTTAGTTTTCAATTGCCTTATGGTTCTCCCAACAAACACACAAGTCTGGGCTGCGCACAGTGGAAATGTTCCATGCCCTGATTTTCAACATAGCCTAAGATATAGCTAACTATTTTAGAATCAACACCTTCACCATGAGTTGCAGTTAAGGGTAGGTAAAAAGTTGACTTCTGCCGCCCTGACCTCCCTGTTTTGTGAAGTGTAAGAAGTTTAGGATGCTTTCAGGTCACTTAAAAAATTTTCAAATATTCTCTGGAAACATTTGAGTTGATTCTCTTAAGATTCCACGAGAAACCCGTGAAGGAATGTGGTTTTTTTCTTCCGAATTGGTTTCAAGGTAGATATTTGATCAACATCATCGTTCTAATTACCTGCTGTGTTATAGTCACTGTGTTAAGTGCTTTACACACATTGTATCTTTCAGCACTCGCCAGAATCCTGGAAGGTAGGTATTCTTGCGTCCATGTTAGAGCTGTGCATACTGATACTCAGAGATTTAAGAAACTTACCCCGAATCTCAGTGGCAGAGCTGGGATTCAAATTCAACTTAAAATCTGTGCCTTTAGTTACTATGCTGTATTGATTTTAGTATTCTGCCCTCTTCTCCTAAAATAAATTAACGTTGGTGAAAAAGAAAAGAGGTAGAGGTTTCCCTTAGGGACAAATTTATATTTTTACTTGAAATATTACACTACTGCCTACATGTACACACACCCACCACACACACACACACACACACAATAGTGTCATGGAGGTATAAATATTATATTTTCTGAGCATCTGAATTACTGTCAAAACTGCCTTTGGGATATATTTATAAGGCCAGATTTATAAGTTTTGGAGATGTAAACTTTTAGATTTTCGGTTATTATCCATGGATTTTTTGGGCTTTGTGAAAATATACAGTACAGAAAATTTTTGCAAGTCCAGCAGAAATCAGCTTTATGGGGACAAACTGGGTAGAAAAATTAATGGAGAGTATAAAGCCACTGCAGACTCCTTAGATTACTAGTGGATTTGAAAATGAACAGGTATTTGCATGAACGATAGTTTGACTACTTATTATGCTTTCTCTCTCCTCTGGTCACATTACATGATGTAACCCAATGACTCAGAAATTGGATCTGTATGGGGAAATGTGGATGACCACAATTCCCTACTAGTCACTGCTTCTACAGACAAGATATATTCCATCATCCCCTAGAATCATTTTGGAAATCAACTGGAACTCAAGATTTGTTAGGGAAGTTTGCTAAAATGCTTACAGATAGAGCAAACAGTGCTGATTGATGGCTGTTCCAGAGACTTCTACCCCTCACCTCCAAGTAACCTTCTGGATGAAAGCCCTTTGTTTTACACAGTCCTGCTCGCAGTCCTCACTTCAAAAGTGCACCATAATCTATGATGTTAGTGTTTGTTCTCAGGGGCATCATTATCTTCAATTCTGCTGTCTGTATGCCTCTAAGAACTGTTCTTTATGCATGCTGTTTTATGTAAGCCTGTATTTATGAAACAGAACTGATCAAGTCGGTGGGATTTACCCATGAATCTGGGATGGGACTGACACATCCACTCTCCCTAGTCTTACAATACATGGTAGTTTTAAAAGTTTGGATTTTACTAGAAATAGAAGTTTTTGATTTAGCCATAAAGTAATTTTCTCTTAGTGTGATCTTTGGAGCACTAGCATCAGAATCACCCAAGGTGCTCATTAGAAAGGTAGGATATTAGGCCCCACTCAAAACTTACAGAATCAGAATATCTGGGAGTAGAGCTCAAGAATCTATATTTTAAATAAGTTTCCCAGGAGATTTAATGCACATTAGAGTTTGTAAATTGCTACCGAAAGCACTTTGGGTCAAGGTGTTTGACATAAGATGCTTAAAATTGACTTTCTTCCTTCTTATTTTGTATGAATTCCTTTCCTTTCTCCTTATCTCTGTCTTCTCTCTCCCTAAATGTAACAGAAATATTTGGAAAAATCTGTGATTTATAGGAAATTTCAAGTTCTATTCTGCAGGTGTCTTTGACATTCAATACGTATTGGATCTGGGGCTGATCATATATATTGAGGATCCTTAAATGATTTCAGACATAGGTCGCTGCAAAGTTTCTTCTGTCCCAAAGGATCTGCCTTTGTAGTTAGTCTTCCATGGCATCACCATCTCCTTCCTCTTAGACAGATATTAAAAAATAAATGTCATGTCTTTGGGTTACATGGTGGCTTTCACACTTGTCCAGTTAGAGGGCACATGGCAGGCATAAGGTTCTAAAAATACTTGGTGCCACAAAATATAACAAACTTAAAATATTTAAACAATACTTTATGTTAAATATTAATTATCTGCTTTGGTGAAGAACCCAGTTCTTGTGTAACAGCATTTTGACTGTAGAATGCTTCATTTAAACTCTTGTGGTTTGAGGTTCAAAGGTGAGAAAGAAGGAAAAAGATAGCAGTTGTCAATAAATTTCCAATAAGATGCATCACTGTTACCAAGGGAAGAAGAACAGGTTCAGGAAGGTATTCATACCCTTTTACAATGCTCAATAACAACACTGACACATCGATATCTAAGTCTAGGTCTAACAAAAATAATTGTGGGTACTTTGGCTGAATCTAACATAATGTGGTAGCGGTTTCCATGAGATAGTTGCCATAAATATTGGCCTAGACAATCAGCATATCACATTTCCCAGGTTATGATCATTGGCTCTGAGTGAGTATATGATCAAAGTTGATACAATCAGAGTGAATCTCAGAGCTCTCAGGGAACTATTAGAAAAGTGGCTCTCTTTTTCTGCTGTTTCTGTGAAGATGTGAGAGGATAATTCCTTTAAATGTGTGGTCCCCATAAGGTTAGAGCCAGTTGGATAATGCAACCAACACAGAGAAGGGAGCCAAATGATGATGAGGAAGAAACCAGTTTTGGGTGACATCATTTAGACCTCTGCATCAAAAATTGCTTGAAGGTAAGTGTATGCCTGACATTTTTAGTTGTATGAGCCAATCCATTTTTTTATTGTTTAAGCCAGGTTGTGATTGAGTATGTATGTTTTCCTCACTGGCAGCTGAAAGAGTCCTAACCGATTTACCATCTAACAATGCTTGTCACACTTCATTATTATTGCTTAGGAAAGGTCTGACTGGCCTGCCCTGGTGGTCTAGTGGTTAAGATTTGGTGTGGTCTGGTTCATTTCCCAGTCAGGGAACCACATCACCCAACTACTGGTTGCCATACTGTGGAGGCTGTGTGTTGCTGTGATGCTGAAGGCTATGCCATTGGTATTTCCAATATGAGCAGCAGGGTCATCCAAGGTGGACAGGTTTAAGCAGAGCTTCCAGACTGAGACAGACTAGGAAGAAGGACCTGACCCCTGACCTCCAAAGAAATTGACCATGAAAACCGTATGAATAGCAGCAGAACATTGTCTGATATAGCGCCAGAAGGTGAGAGGATGGTGCAAAAAGACCGGGCAGGATTCTGCTCTGCTGTCCACAGTGTTTCTTGGAGTTGGAATGAACTCCACAGCACTAGCAACAAGATCTGACTTCCTTGCTAGGCTATAACTTCCATGAGGGCAGGACCATGTCTCTTTTGCCCATTGTTGCATCCCTAGTACCTACCATAATTTTAGCACAGAGTTGGTGTGTAAATAAACATTTTTGAATGTGAATATATTATTATGCTTCTTGATAAATCTAATATTACAGCATTTTTGTGTTATAAACAATTTGTTCCTCTGTAGTCTTTGAAGAAAAAATTCCCTCCTACATCCCAGATCTAATTTCCCTATTTCCTATACTGATCTTGATACAACGTCTTGCCACTCACGTTGTTTTCTTTTCTACTTTACTACTTTTTCTACTTTAGCATTAAATTGAATCAAAACAACTCTTTTTTGTCTGTTGATTTCTTACCAGTCACTCCCTGTTTTTCTAGCCATTGCCTTGTCTGTGTTCACATAACACTTTTTTTCCCTAAAATCAGCTTTTTTCAATTGGAAATGCATTTCTTTTTTTTTTCCCTTTTTTTGTGAGGAAAATTGGCCCTGAGCTAACATCTGTGCCAATCTTGCTCTTTTTGTTTGAGGAAGGTTGTCCCTGAGCTAACATCTGTGCCAGTCTTCCTCTATTTTGTATGTGGGATGCTGCCACAGCATGGCTTGACAAGTGGTGTGAAGTCCACAGCCAGGATCTGAACTTGCAAACCCCAGGCTGCTAAAGTGGAGCACATGAAGTTAGTCACTACACCACTGGGCCAGTCTCACAAGTAACGCTTTATTTCTACTTCAATTGCAGCAGTTTTCGTAGTGTATTATAATTAATAGTGCATGCTTCACTTTATCCCCAAAACTGTGTATTCTTTGAAAATGGCAATTAAATCTTTTTTTTACCTTTTTATTGTCAGTGAGTATTAAAGTGTTTTCCATTTGTGTTTTAAAAATGGAAAATATTTGCAGACATTTTTCTTTAGTTTCTAGTTCTACTCTCCCCAGTGTTACACACCATCATAAACATACCTCAACTGAATATCCCCAGAGTTTCATTATTCTCATTTGAGGGTTGTTACTTATGTGGTTAACCCATCAGTTGTCATATTGGATATTCACTTCAAAAAGGACTCCAGGGATGGCTGAATTACTGTGGAGGGAGGCTTGGGAAAATTAGATATTAACAGCAACCATCTATAACCACCAATTTTTACAATCACTTGGAAGTGGTAATTAACTCATGTGAAAATGGAAATACAAACCCAAGAACTGAACTGTAAAAGCATAGACTTTGCAGAATGTTCATAGTGAGGAAAGAGCCTTTGTGCTAAAGATAGTTTGGATTACCTGGGCTTTCAGAAATGCTTTATTGACAGCGAGGTGCTAGTGGCAGTCACTGTTTTGTTACCTATTGAATGGCCATCTCTAGCCCTTCTTCCTTGACAGAGAACCCATATTTGTTCAGATCCTGGGCAAGTAGTAATGTGCTTAGGAAGGTAGTTTCCTTTTCTAGCAACCGAGGGAGATTGGTTTGAGCCAGTTATGGGAATGTCATTCTTCCCTGACAATGACTGTTCTACAATGAACATATAACCCAGTTCTGACTGAGGAAATGTAAGAATTCTACCTGAGAATTAAGGGAAAAGTTTCCTTTCCTAACATCTGTATTTCTCTCTCTCTATCTATCAAAGGAGACAAGGAGAGAGAACCCACCAAACCTCTGCAATCTGTCATACTTTCCTAGATGAATATTAAATGTTTGGGAAAAAGAGAAACAGGCAAGTATTAGAAGAGGAGTTACCAAAAAAGGATTTTTATAAATTTGGAAACTATTCACTGGTGACAGTTGGCTGTAACTCTACAACTAGCCCTAGGAAATAGTAAACCATTGTCCTACATTTTACCAGAAAGTCTTCACCCTGAGGTGGAACCTGTCTGAGAGAATTCTTGAACTTGGATGTTGGTATTAACTGAGTAAGATTACTGAAAGAAGAAAGATGTTGTAATAGTAAGTATAAGCAGATTATATACGACCTTTATTTATCAAGATAAAGGTGATGGAAAGTAAAAATATGCCACTGTATGTTCACTATTACACAAGGAAGAGATAACCTGAGCCACTGAGATGAACACCCTGGTTGCTCCAGCACTTACACTCCCTGGAGTGAGTAAGGCAGAATCAAAAATATCCTTCATTTCAGTTTACCCTGAATTGATTGTCATTAAGCAGAAGTCTGATTATGAATTAGACTTTTCAAGTATCTTCATTCTAGGAAGGTGAAACTTTGATTATCTGACTGACTTATATGGTTAATCCAGTGGGTATCGATTGATTGTAAAATGATAGGTCTTCTGGTTGACAAATCCACTTCGTATTGCCTAAGTTATCATGAGCCCATTCCTTAGAATCTGGTTTCCTTTAAAGTGAATTTGATCTTCTCACTCATGTAGCCTTGGAACATAGAAGAGAGCCAACCTGAAAGACCATGTCAACTTTGCATGAAACATCACTAACTCAGCCCTCTTGGAGATGACCAGCAGTGCATTGAGGAGAATCAGACTGCAGCTATATCTTGAGGACAGAGGCATGCTAAGCAGTCATTTAAGATGTCCTCTTTAATGATGAGTGTTTCCTCATTGAATGGAGCTGTAAATTGATGCTCTCCTGTTGGACTCTTTGGTGCTCCTTTTAGCTGTCATTTGCTGATCTCAGGGCTGCAGGACGAACTGTGGGGAATCATGCAGGTGCACGGCTCCTGGCTTTCAGAAGGACTTGGAATATTCTAGTTGCCTCTTGGAACAATTTAAATTGTAAGCCCACAGGGTATGCTCCTATCCAACTTTTCTGTTGGGCATATTAGAATTATTCAACCAACGGTTGGAAAGCAACCTTTATTCTACACACAGGTGTTTTTGTAGATGCTGAGGAAATATCAGTGTCTGCAGGACTAGTTAAAACATGCTCTTTGAACAAAATCCCACAACAGCTTATTCTCCTTTATGAGCAAACCAGTACATGACTGCCTGAAATCAATGCACAGTAATTCTACCCAACATTTTTTAGTGAGCCAGTGTTGAAATTCTTCCCAGCATGTTTGTTGTGATTTTAGATAGCTTCTTATGCATTAACAGGTGTTCTGATGAGGGTAATATGTTTTATTTAATGTTTCTTCTCCCAATGAAAAATCGGATAAATATTTATGTGGCTTTACCTAAATCTGACATCCCACTAGGGAATCAGGAATATAACTTACCTTTGTTGGTGAAAATTGACCTTTCAATTCTATCAATACTACTCTATTTTTTTGTCTTTAAAGTTTCTTAGCCATCCAAAAGCTCCTTTGAGGGAAAAATGCGTAATGTTGATTATAAAAATAGAAATCTTTGTCTAATTTGTTGGACTTTAAGTAAAACTTCAAGCTCTTAAATGGTCTGTTACAGCCTTTCATGGTGACAAACTCGTCATAAAAACTTCCCCAAATATAATCTTTCAATGTTTCTTTTTTGCTGCACAGTTATTTTTTCCTCTTAGTAGAAGATAAGCCTTTATTCTTTCATTGTGTGGCATAGTTATTTCTCTCTTTTGGTATCACTTAACTTACATATTTATAGGACAAGTGTTAACTTGGTCTTCTTCCCCTCCCTATCTCTAATCTATCTCCCTTTCAATATCAGAGATCATTTTCCTATTCTCTATATGCATAACTACGCATAGGGAGTGAGTATGTATAAAGATGACAAGAGGTCAGAAGACCAAGAACTGAACTCTGGCTACAGTGTTAGTGGTTGAGAATAAATTTGTAGCAAAGAATTAAGGACCATTGTGAAGGAGATCTGAGGCACAGAGTACCATGTTATATCAGACTAGCAAATGGAAATCAAGTCTAGAATAAAAATTTCTTCTTTTACTTAGGTTACTTACGTTACCATAGGTAAGAAACAAGAACAACATACTTGGTAAAAGAGTTCTCAAGTTTATTTTGTTTTTCAGTTGATTTAAATTTGTTTTTTAATCAAAGTACATATTTGGTAAAAAAAATCAGGTACTACTATATGAAACATAAATCAGAATCCTCCTTCTTTGCTACTTTGCATGACTTAGGCTGGCTGTGAAAGGGCAAGTATTTTGAACTTTTTCTCTGACCATTACTTCATATTTCTAAATATTAAGTGCAATATGAATATAATAGCACCTACTTCATAGGGATGTTGGGAAAACTAAAGTAATACATGTAAACTGTGAAGACTAAGTGTGTTAGCTGTTATTGTCACTTTTTATTTTTAATTTCCTGTTATGGAAGAGAGGACTTGGTTTTGATGTTTTCTCTACACATATCCCTTCCCCCAACCTCTCAATATATTTATATCATGATTTTGAAGTAAATCAATATTTAGTGTTAAGATTAGTACAATTCTAAATATACGTATATAAACCATACATTATATTATGATCACTCTTTCTGTATATCATTTGTTTTTCCTGAACTTAATAAATTTCCTCAGTTTTTGGTTGGCTTAGTTTTCTACATTACCCTGTAAACTGCAAACTCTTTTTAACAGAACCCAAGACAGCAGGATATTCATTCATTGTCTGTAAAGAATCTTTTAATAAATAAAAGTTTAAATTTTAGTGCAATCACGTTTGTAATGTTCTTCCAAAAGCACTTTTTTGAAGACATCCTACCTTATCCTTATATCATAAAGATAATGTCCTATGTTTTCTTATAACATTTTAAAATTTTGTTATTTACTGTTAAGTCTATAACCTGGATGGAGTCTACACTTTGGTCTCATATTAGATAAGGGTTAATTTCTTTTTTATACAAATAAACAACGGTCCCAGCATCATTTATTGCATAATACTGAATTTCCCCTCTAATTTACAATGCTGATTGTCTTATATTAAGCTTTCAAATAGGTGTGTCTGTTTCTCAACTGTCTAGATGCTAATCTAATGAAGTATATGAGATAACTCACTTTCATTTCTTTTTCTTTGTTATATATCCCACTTCTTCCCCCTCCTTCATTGAACCTTCAATCTCTTGCTCCAAACTGGACTAGCTGCTTTTCAGGCCTTATATAGCTGTTGTCCTGGCATCTCTCTTTACCTTCAACCTTGGAATTTTCTTTCTTTTCTCCTATATGTTGGATTTCTTGTCTATTAGAGCCTATGTTTTCCTCTTTCTTGTTTTACTCCTTCCTTATGATGAAGCATATATCTTTTTAAGAAAGGTTATATGGAGAGGATGCATTTCAGATCTTGTATGTCTGAAAATGCCTTTAGATCTATCCTCGCACTTGATCGATACTTTAGAATGAATATTATTTTTCCCTCAAAATAATTTTTTTCTAATTTCTACTACTGCTCTTGAGATTTTCAATGCTTTTATGATTCCTGAACATTTCAATCTGAAAAATTATTTCCTGCAATTCTCCACCATCCTGTGTGGTCTCTGTTTTCTTTTTTAGAATACTAATTAGCTTAATCTAGGGTATCTTTAGTGGAATAGCTATCTAAAAAAATCTTTCCAATCCTATTTTCTGTCTCTTTGCCTTTTGTTCTAATTTCTGAAAGATTTCCTCTACTATATTTTACAAAGCTTATCTTGAATTTTTACAATTATACTATCACATTTAAACATTTTTAATAGTTCTTTCTGATTATGTGAATATTTAAAAACATTTTTATAGCAAAAAACCTACCTTTCATTTCATGGATGCAGTATCTTATTTGAAGATCTTAATTAAGTTTTGAGAAAATAATTTTTCTTCTGCTTTCTGCAGCATCTTGATTTCGTTATTTTGGTGAATCTCTTCCAAGATGGATGTATCCTTAAATATCTAGTCATTGTAGGCTGTCCATTTATATTTAAGGATGGGACATTTAAAAGCTTATTGGAAGCTATGTGTTTTAGTGCATCTGCTGGTTTGCTTAATTGTAGGGCTATCAAGTGGATACCTAATTCTTTCAATGAGGAACTCTCAAATGTTTGCGTCTGTGATTTTCTTCCCTTGGGTTGCCCATATTTTTTGAATCTTCAAATTTCCTGCCTTGGGAGTATAAAGGCACTCATCCTTTCACTATTTAGTATATTAACTTTTAATTAATCCCTCTGTTTTTAGTTTGACATTTCTTCTTTGATTCTGGCTCCATTGTCCTTTAGCTCGGAGCTTCCCTAGATCAACCTCTCCATAGAGTACATCTCACCTTTTCAGACAGTGTAGCAGAGGGATAGCCACCTGGTTTTTGCAGGATAGTCAAAGGGTTTGGGGATCTTTTTGATTTTTAAACCAGTCTTCTTGGTGTTATACCCAACCCACATACTTCAGAACACCTGATGCTTCCAGAGGTTGCCGCAGTATACATTAGCATCCTTCTTCCTTAGACTTTCTTAGATTGGCTAAATTAGGTAACACTTACTCATTAGCTTTTCAACTCCAAACTTTTTTCTGTCACTTGTTTGCTATTTTCTTATCTCCCATTCTTTTCTTTCTTTCTTTTTTTTTTTTTTTTACCTTGTGGTCTTCTCCATTTTTAGAATTTCTCAATTCTCTGTTTAGTATGATTTTGGTATTAAGCAGAGGTAAACATGTATGTTTAATCTACTATATTTACTGGGAATTTATTTAAAAAATTTCTTTTAAACTTCTTCCATAAGGTTTTGGGCTCAGGGCTGCATTTCCTCCTTTAGTTCTTTGGTCTATTAAGGCATCAGCCTGACATTGGTATGGCTTCTCTTTTCAATAAGCTGGAATATGACTGTGACCTCTATAGTCCTCTGCTACATCCAGTCACCTACTATGCAAAGTTGCTACTGGGGAGTAATTTTAGGCACTGTGAGAAGTGGACATCTTCATGACCTTATGTAATTTATGCTTAATAATAATCTTAGTTTTCTTTGTGTATTATGTCAATGTGTGATTATGGATATAAACGCTTTTTCAGTCCATTTAATTTCCATTGATACTAGAGAAAAATGCTCTTGACACTTATTTATCATCAAGGCAAAAACTTTCAGCACCAAATGGATTTGACTGCTTGGCAAGTGGACGGATAACACCTAGTTTGCAGTGGGATCTTAATAATGGTTAATTAATAATAGCAGTTGGATAAAAGATAACTACGGATTTGGCTGAAGAAAATGTTGCAAGACTGCTTTCAAGCATAAAAAAACCAACCTTATTTGTTAGGTTTAACAAAATGTACAGCTGGAAAACTCCACTCTTCTCACCAAGGGAAATCAATGGGATATGTTATATATTAAACTACTCCAAAAGGCTGCATATTTGAGAGCTTCAAGGATCAGTTTTGGCATATACTGCAGTTGATTTATCATGAAAGAATGTTTTCTAAAGTTTTCTGGCATTAGTTGCCTTCATTATTCTTCTGCATCTCTCCATGTAACTGTATTGAACTGCAAAGAGCAAGTTAAAAAAAGTCATAAGCATAGCAAACCAACACAGACTTCCCTGTTCACTTAGATTTGCCTTTACAGTTGTAGGATCAGATTTTACCAAGTTTGAAGAACTTGGCCAGTTCAAAATATATTAACGTTGTGTCAGTAAATTTGTGTTTTTTGGTATTCCTTTAGGCAAATCTACTTATGATAGTAATTCTGTTTTAATTATGAAATTTGCATTTACCATAGGTGTTGGCAAATGATATCAAATTCAGCTCAGTGGAATTATATTTATTTATTAGGTGCATTCATGTTCCAAACTCAGCCTGATCAAAGGATAAAAGACAGTGATGAGTAGGAATAATAGGAAAGTTCACTCTTTGAATGTCAGTGCCAGGCATTCAGTCTCCTGTGGTTGGTTCAATGGAAGAGGTGCCTTCCCGTTTTTGTATGTTTACATCTAGGTGGACATTTACACTCTTTGTACTAATCACAGACTTCAGTGCCCAGAAGCAAAATAGTTCGTATAGCTGACATGTTATTATACTGGACTCTGGGAGATTAGATTCATGAATTTTGAATGACTCAGTACAGTAGGTAAATATCATACCCTAGATTATCAAACATTTAGCCTCTTGACCGTCTTGACTGTGGAACCTAATCCCAAATGTCAGCTAAGCAAATAAGGCCACTAAGAAGTCAAAGTTATATTCACAAAGTCCCAGTACTAAACCTCACATTTTTATTCTAAAGGCTGTCATTCATGGATTATATCAATGAATGTGCTTTAGACATGTTCTTAGTATGCTTTGTTATAGGATGCTTCAACCTCCTGCTGGTTAATAAATGAGATGAGAGTGGTATGATGTATTAGAAAAACTTTTAAAGGTTGAAATGATAAGTGATGGATGACAGTTTGTTAGTGAAGGGAGAAAAAATCATGTAAGTTAACAGAAGAACTATAAAGTATAGAAGTTTTGGGCTGTGAAGTGAAAGAGTAAGCGTATCTGTATATCTAAACCGTTGATGCTCTTTTTTAGAACATACTCCTTTTAGAATGTTAATTTATACTCAAATGAGAACTGATAATTATTAGGACACTGCTGTGAATTAGTTCAAGTCCTTAGGCCCAAAAGAATGCTATTTTTTTTACCTCCAGCCACCTTCCCTTCCTCCCTGCAAGAACTGCATACTAGACAAGCTAGACACTTATTATTTCCTGGCCATGCCACATTCTGTCATGCTTTCGTGGGTTTGCTCATTCTGAATTCCTTGTTTGGAATCTGGTCTCTCTATTTGCTGAACTCCTGCACATCTCTTAGAGATCAACACAAATAATCTCCTCTGACACTCTGCAACCTTACTCTCCTCTGTCAAAATGTGTGTCTGACATCAAACTTCAAAACCAAAGAAAAAATATACATGCACATTTATATACATTTATATATTATGTTGAACTAATGAAATTGCACCTGTGTAGGTCTTTACAAAATCAAATATTATAAAATCAAATATCGGCAATTTCATGTAGTTCTTTGCCCTTTGGCCATCCTGATTTTGGAAGGTAAATGACAATGTTTCATTAATAAATGAACAAATAAATCTACTTTGCCAACTTTAATATGATATGTTTTACTAATTTACTATATTATATTGAAATTTCAGAATCAAAACAAGAAAGTGATGATCATTGGTAAGCAATTTCTCAGATGAAATACACCCTAGCTTGAAATCCCACCACTTGGAAGACAAACGTTATTTGTAATACTTAAGAAGATCTAGGAAGCCATATATTTAAATAGACAATGGGAAATAGAATGTGAAGGAAAAAACACATACATATGCCTATATATGCAGTAATATTGTTATAAATCAATAATTTCCATCAGACCATGTATCCCAGTGCATTATGATTATTTATGCATCTGTTTCTCCCCTTATGTTATGAATTCCTTAAGGGAAATTTCTATATCCTATTCATTTTTGTAAGATCTTTCAATTAAAATAATAAACTTCAAATGTCAGAAAATAGTGCTGAGATAGTAATTATATCGATTATGGCATTATATTGGTACAATCTATTTGGGCAAAATATTTACCAAGAGCTGCAAAAGTTTTCTTTAAATCTCTCTGACCCATAATCTTACTTCTTCTTCTTGGATGCTAGTGTAATAAAGTCATCTGAAATATGGAGAAAATACAAGTGCTTGAAAATATTTATGGCACTGTTACTTAAAACCATGCATACTGAAAGCAATATAAGGGTTTAATAGTAGAGCAATATTTAAGTAAATTATAATTTATGTCTTCAATAATATATTATGAAATGCCAAAAATGATTGTTAGGAACATTGTGAAATGTAGCAGAAAAATGATAACAAAGAAAAAATGTAAGGTATAAAATTTTATAATGTGTTAAATTAACACATATGCATATTTTAAAAAAGACCTGGAGAACATACATAAATATGGTCTTTGTTGCTTTCTTTGGAATTGGGACAACAGTTTTTATGAAATGTTGTTTATTTTGTAAAGAAAATTTGAAATTATTTTTATAATTAAAATATGTATAATTTTAAAAACCCTAAAATTTGGGATCTAAATTCTATAAATGTAAAACTAATGTAATAAAATGTTGTTTATTGCATTTCTATTAACAGTTTATCTTTTTTTTTTCTTTCATGATGATCTATATAAATGAGCACTCTCTGTATCCTTACTGGACTTAATTTTTTTCTTAGCACTTACTATCACCTGACAATTATTATTAGTTTTAAAAACTTTATTTTTTTTATGACACTTTTAGGTTCACAGCAAAATTAAGAGGAAGGAACAAATTTCCCATATAGCCCCTGCCCTCACATAGGCACAGCCTCCCCCATTATCAACATCCTCTGCCAGAGTGGTATGTTTGTTATTATTTATGAACTCACATAGAACATTGACACGTCATGATCACTCAAAGTCTATGTTTACTTTAGGATTCACTCTTGGTGTTGTACATTCTATGGGTTTGGACAAATGTATAATGGCATATATCCATCATCGTATCATACAGAGTATTTTCATTACCCTAAATATCCTCTGTGCTCCTATTTGTCCCTTTCACCCTACCCCACCTCCCTCCCTGGCAACCACTGATCTTTTTACTGTCTCCATAGTTTTGTCTTTTCCAGAATGTCATATAAGTGGAATTATGTGATGTATAGCTCAATTTCTTCATATATGTTTTATGAATATGTAATAGGAACTTGTCACAATGATAATCCTCATGAATTTCTTTGTGGATAATCTTGTTCTTTACCTTATCTCTTTTCCAATGTCATTTGATGGATAAATCTTGACATGAAAAGGAGTATTTTAGCTCTTTAGTTTGAAATTCTTGTACTATAAAACAATTGCTGTTAATGTACATTAATCAATAAGATCTCTTGATAAAATATTATTTGTAGTTTTCCTTTTACCATATTGAAATAAAATTCATAGGCAATATAACTTGCTTACACACATAATTTGCAAAGTATCAATAAATTCTCTGGGTTTAACTTTAACATAAAGAAAAGTAGAAGAAAACTAATTTATGATAAAGCAATGTGCATTTTAATTTAAATGTTTGGTCATAACTACACAGGAAGAGATGATGAAATGTCAGATAGTTCTGATATTTAAAATGGATATGTTTAAGATAAATGAGATCACAGCCAATCTGTGTAATAAGTACAGGAAAACAAAAGAACAAAGGTATGAATACACACTAGAAGAAAAACTGTTACAATAGTAATATATACTTATTTGTATTTGATAGGAACAAAAGAGAAATGACCTTCACTGCGTTATTGGTAGCATACCAAGACTAACTAGAAACTATAGAACCAGAGTAAATAATGAGATATGATATTCTTGAAAGTAAGCTGGGCCTTCTTTATAGGTATAGTGTCAAAATCTCTCATATTATGGCATAGGAGAGAGTAGCAACTTTCTCAGATAACATTTCTTCTAACAAACTCCCACTTAGAAGGCATACATTTAGTCACTGGTACTTGAAAGATCATGGAGGATATGTCCTTTGATACACAACTGGAGATAGAGGATGCATTGGAAAAATAAACAGCAATACCAGAGGCTATTAAAAGTTATGTGGTAAACCTCTGAAAGAGTATCAAAAATAAAAACAGTAGGCAACCCAACACAGATTTCTACCCATTGTAAGTTTTGTAAGCAAATTTTAAAACACTGTAAAAATATAAGGTGGCTACAATGTTAAATATTTTTAAGCTGCATTTGCTAATGAAATTCAACAAAATCCCTGTATTTCATGTGCTTTGCTAATTTAATAGTGTTGGTCCTATGTCTGTTAAAAGAGATCTTGTCTCCCTTGATACATACATGCAGTTGTTTCATTGTTTTGCAGTCACTGCACCACTGCTCTGAAACCCCTCCCTATCTAGATCATTTCAGCAGGGTGTGGTTCTGTGTGGATGTGTGTGTACATGTGGGTGGCAGCACCAGCATTTTCAGCACGAACATTTCCTGAAATAATTAAGTTAAAGTATGTATTAAGTAACAATATTGTTGGCTCTGTGATTGGAAATGTATGGAGAGTTCCCCAGCTTTGTGAAGTGTTCCATTCAACAACATGACTAATCCTCAATAAAATCTTCCAATTTGACTTTGATGGGTAACATGAAGGAAGAAAGCCCAGAAATGTGAAATAACAAAACTTCTTTTCATGAAAACCTTATTACAATCCAAAAAAAACTGGTCAAAATCGTTTTGTTGTGTGTGTTTAAAAGCATAAGTTTCTAAATTCTAAGGAAAATATTCATAGTTCTTATACTTCAGAGTTCCCACTTCAATTAGGAAAATGTAGTTTATGATTTTTCAGATGGCATGCTACATGACAAGGCTTTGGAAAGCCTAGTTTTTCTGAGCTGACATGTAGCATTGCTAGACAAGCCCTTAGGTCCCTAGAAGATGTTGCCTGGAGGTAGGGCTCATTGGCAAATATCCTATATATAAAATTTATACATAGAATATAAAATGACAAATGTATAATTATTGCTATTGTTAGTAGTAGTGCTATTATTAGGAAGAGAGGAGTCATGCCTGAGAATTAGCCGAGTCTTCATTAGAAGTGAAATAGGAGGGAGAATTATGACATGGAAGAAAACATTGGGTAGAATTCAAAAGATAGAGGAAAATTCTTGACTGGGAGGGATTTCATTTCTCCCCCATCTTTATTGAGGTATAATTGACACACAACGTTGTGTAACTTTAGGGTGTACAAAGTATTGATTTGATTTGACACACCTTTATATTGCAAAACAATTATCACCATAACGTTAGCTAATATCTCCATCATGTCACATAATTACTATTTCCTTTTATGGTGAGAACATTTAAGGTCTACCCTGGAAGAGATTTCTTAAACTATCATTTACTCATGAAGCAATTCTTATAGTTTTTCTTTGGCTCAGAACTTTTCGGGTATACATTTAATCTTCAAAAATATTTCTAAATGAGTTATACAAATTATAGTGTTATTGTATTATTTATAGATAGTGTGCCAAAGCTGTTCTATGGTAGGATAGAAACGTGATTTCCAGTGAAGGGTGTAGCTCGGGGATTTTAACCTGGTTGATAAATCAGCAACTTTTTCTTCAGTGCATAATTTCCTATAGGTCTGTAAAAATTGTATAGATCTCCAAAACAGAGATTAGGGGAGGGAGTGGGGGCAGCGGCTGGCTGCAGTTGAAATGACTTTGAATGCTATTCCTGCCAAATTTCCACAGCTTTTGCTAAGGAAGGTACAGACTATAATCTGATTGGTCTAGATCCCTGTTTCCTTCCATATCGCTAACCGTATTTCCCACAGGAACATATTAACACGATTCATAGTTCCTTCAGGTATTATATGGCAAAAATCTGTTAATTTGTTTACATAGGTAGACATACACAGGTATTAGAGCGGATGATTTGGAGTAGATCATTTGCTTCTGAGTCCAGTTAGATGGAATTAATATACATAAATTCTGCATATGTTGAGTTATTATGCCAAAAAGATCTAGAAGATGCAGACAAAATCAACTCTAGTTTTTCTTCCTATATGTGTGGTACACATGGGCCACTCAATTCTGATTTAATGGCTTTTTCCTTTGTGTGGAAAGGATCTAATCTGGTAGGTTACAAATTGTGGATGGCCAACTTGCACTTTTGTTTTTTGCTGAGCCAGAAGAAAACTAATAATGTTATTAAATGATTGGCAAGTATCTTTAAGAGATTTGGAATTTTTAAATCTGAAGGAAGGCTTGAGTGATGATTTAAGCAACATTTTATTAAATCTATGGAATTATTCAATTTAAGGTTGGCTCTTAGCAAAACTATTGGTAAGAGATGTTTGCTTCTAGGGAAATAACTCACTGCCTTTCTCCTCCCTTTAGAGTTCCCTGCTCTCCCTCCACCCATTTCAATGCATCAATTCCTACTTATTTTCTGGGTAGCCGCCATCATCAAAATCTGTACTTAGTTTTACACTAAAGTGTGACACACTCATAATGTTCTAAAGTGGACTTCTTTCCAGAGTGATCCCATGTTAATAAGTATAGCCAAATTCTTTTGGGGGCTTCTTTTATGAGCTACAGAATAAGTAAGAGTAGATGAATCCAGCAATTCTGAAAGACTGTCCATGGAACCTAAGTGCTGAGTAATTTTCTTAAAGAGGATTCCATGATCAAATGTTTGGATATGTTTATTTAGCCCTTTATTAGAAATTCAGAATTCACATTAGGATAGTAAAGACTCTGAGAAGGTTTGTGAAAAAATTATTTAATTCTGTTTAACACAGCATTTGGGAATTATATTTGACCATGAAAGGCAACTATTGTTTGTGTGTTTGTTTCTGTATCACCTATTGATGTTTACCAGAATCCTTGGGTCATAGAATGCATTACTAGAAATGCTGGTTTAGGGGCTTTGTCCATTGCTTCTGAACTCACACCACACGAGCAGTTTGTCACTATGACATTCCTGGGGTAGAGGACTATGACCAATGATCGTTTCCACAGAGGACGGAGAGAATAAATTTAAATTGTTTACTAGTAAGAAGACTTTTCTGACATTGTGCATAATTTATACTTTCAGTGCATGACTGGAGAAGCTCTGATGACTTTAGAATGAAAGACAATTTTTAATCTTTTTAGGCTAATTTAAGCTGTGAGATATTGTGTTGTCCTTATCATGAGGCCCATTAGATATACACGAGCTATCCCAAAGTTTGTTGCAGAAAGAATTTATTTCACTGGACTGTATTCATCTTTTTAATGCTCAGACAAGTACCATCTTCCTCCCTCTGCATTATTTGCACCACATATTTACTGTAATCTAATATATTATATATTTTACTTATTTATTTTGTTTATTGTCGCTTCTCCCTCCCTCAACTGGAATGTAATCTCCATGATAATAAAGGATCTTTTTCTTTTATTCATTGTTGCATCTCCAGCATTTATAATAGTGCCTGGCACATACAAGGTACTCAAAAATGCCATATTTGTTAAATGAATGAAGTAAGCCCTGAAGTAAATATATGTACCTATATTTAGAGGTCTTATCAGCATATAGGTCATAGATATATTCATGACAATAGATAACACCATCTAAGGAAGAGATATGGAATGAGATGGTAAAAATTCTTGTGTTGAAACATTGAGACTCACCAACATTCATAAGGATGCAGAGGAAGAGAAGACCAGTAGGCACTGGAGAAAGGAGGAGATAAGTGGAGAACGAAAAGAAAATGGTGTCCTAGAAATAATTGGAGAAGAGACTACCAAGAAGGAAAATATGTTAATACTACAAGGAAACGGGGTATGGTAAGCATCTTTCCTCTAAAAAGCCCCACTTTTAGTTATCATATTTTCTTTTATAAGAGGTACTCCATACCTAATTTTATACTATTCACACCAGAGAAATTTTTTAGCAGCTCTTACAACCTAGTAATTATAAAGAGCTTGTTATAGTCGTGTTATAGTATATCTTTTTAAATATATACAAAATACGGTTGATCTTGAAAACAACATGTCATCAAACCTATTTTTGGGGAGTGAACTTGGAAGAGAGAGAGTTAATTTTTAGCATCCTTTCTAGCTCCAGAGTAAGTTCGGGGGCTATATGATAAATGGAGCAATAGTCCCAATCTGTATAATCTCAAATCATGTGATATTCTCCTGTGGCCATTCAGGTCATGTTTATGGTACCAACTGTCATTTCCCTTGTCCCAGGAGATGGACCCTGTATAAATGATGAAAGACATCAGTTTTTAATAATGCAATGGAATTTGAATTCTCTTGACCAAATGCAGGGGATGTCAAACCTCTTGAGGTGACCTTTAAACTCATTGATACATAATTTGTAATATATTAATAAATTGCGGTATTTGAGTTTACTACAGATATTTTTTATTTCTGGATAAGTCTGTTTATACATCCAGAGTTTCTTAGTAGTTGGAATAGTGGCAGTGAAATTATTTATGCTTGGCACTATGTTTAGATTCAAGGTATTGGTGGCCTTTTAATCTCAACAAAGAGGATTCTGGGAATATATATTTCTAGTGATCTCTAAAAATATTAAATCCCTGTCTATATAACCAAGAGCAGCATGCGTGTTTTGGGAGCTGACTTCTGCCGTACTCCTAATGATTGAATTCAGTGGTGCTTCAGCTTATGACTCTGTACTTCAGAATTATAAAGAAGAAAAGAAAGGTTGAGTCTTTAATGTGTGTTCTTTAACATCATTAGCTTTTGGTTCCATGTACTATATCTCTGTAGCTGTATATATGTATTATATCAGTTATACTTAATTTAATCAATGTTGGTTAATCTATGATTAATTACAGTATTCTTAGTGATTTAAAATAATTTCAGAATATGATACAAAAATATAAATCTCTCACTACTATTATACTTTACAAAGAATGGGCCAGATTTAATTTTGTAAAAGGAAATGCCTTTGGCTAAAAGAGATGTTTTGATTAATTGTAGGTATGTTAACATCAAAGTTGACACAATCAGCATCTTGATGTAGTGAAAACATCATTAGACTCTCAATTAGGAATCCTGGGCTCTAGCCTTTTTTCTGTCATTGACTATGTGTTTACCCATTGACTTCTCTGGGCCTCTATTTATAGGATTTCTTTCTTACTCCTCTGTAACTTTAGTGTCTTATGGTTATGAGTTGTATTGATTGAATGAAAAAGAAACACATGTCCAAATATGGATTATGTCCACATTTGGATAATCTGTTGAAATTGCTTGAAGTTTTTAAGTACAGAAAGATGAATAAGGGCTTTTACTTTTCTTTTAATGCCAGAGAACACTTATAGAATAAAAGATGTTCAACTCCTGTGGTAAAGAATGTTGTAAATTTTGTTCTACCAACAGCCCGATTCTCTTGACATGTGTTTTATTTTTGCTGTTGAGGGGTCTTTTGAAGTTTCTTGAAAGGAGCTTTCATGTTCTATGAAGAGACAAGCCAGGACTAGGAAAGTTAGTAAGAAGGACGTGGCACACATGCTTAAGGCTGCTGGTGCGCTGTGTCATTCCTTGCAAAAGACTGGTGAAGCTTTAGTTGCTGGGAGGTGGCGCCCACAGTTCGTCTGTTCTCTGAAACCAAACATTAAGCCTAGACTAACGAATTGCTGTCATCTTAGCTAATACCTCATTTTGTAGTCTTTAGATTTTTAATTGTCTTTTTCTTAATCACTTTTAAAATCATTTTTGCAAGATGATCTGCGTTGTAAAACACTGGGGAAAATAACAAGAATAATCTGAATTCTAGGTCTTTGGGCACAGTTGTAAAACTTTAGGTGTTTTGTGTTTGATATGCCTTTTTTTACTTAATTAGAAAACAGATCAGGACCAAATAATGTTTCAAAAACATTTGCAGTCCATGATAAATGAGCCAGAAAGGGGTAAGGCTAAGGATAGGTTTGTTTGATGTATAAAACTCCATTTTAACATTACATTAAAAAAAACCCAACTCTTTGATGTAGACTATCAGAAATCTCACTAAATGTGTTGCTGCTGAAACAGATAAGACAATTATAGCCTCTGGGCTTGGGCTATTATGTGTGTGAGTATAATCATGACCTTTTTCTTCTGAAACTTTTAGAGAATACTTTCCAGATCTGGTCTTTATTCATTTTAGACACTGAAAATATTGTGTCTAGTTTATACCCAGAGCTGTGAGAGGAGTCTTGAAGAAGAAAAGTGAACTTCTGACTAAAGTTGCCTTGAAGGAACCTTAATCAATATAATTGGGGGCAATATTAACAAAGATTAAGCAAAGAATGAACTCTGTAAGTTAATTTGTGGACTATAGGAATTCTGGAATATGGGAATTCGGTTAGGTCTCTACTACAATTTCCTTTTAACTTATCTCCATTGTTGGAACATGCAATATCCAATATAGGTAAATTTTTCAAATAATTGAAATTTACCTTCCTGATTATTTTAAGTTATTTTGATTAAGTTTTTATAAAACATATAATACAATCTCTTCCTAAATAAAAATCTTTCCGTGATATATCAAGATCATTATGGACATAGATACTTTGAGCTAGAAATAAATTTAGAGATGATCTAGTCTAATCTCTTCATTAGATAGTTGTGGAAACTGAATCTCAGAGAATTTCCCAAAGGAACACAGGGACTCACTTCCATTGTCACCTCCCTGTAATCCATTTCCTACGTAATAGCCAGGGTAATCTTTGAAAAATGTAAATCAGGTTACATATCTCCTCTGCTTAAAACCCTCTGGTAGTAAATAGAATAAATTTTTTATTCTGGCTAACGTAGCCCTGTAGGATCTGATTCCTGACTGCATGTCCACCTCGTTGCGGGTCTTTCTTCCTGGTCAATACATTCCAAGCTCTCTGGCCCATTCTCTGTTCCTCAAACACATCAAGCCTTGTAGTGTTTTTGCTATTTGCTCTGCCTCAAATGTACTTTGGCCCACCAAAATGTAAACAGTAGCAGCTTAGAAACTTTGTCTTGTCCATGGCTCTATTCCCAACCATTTAAGAGTTCAATAAATATTTGTTGAATAAATGAATGAATGCATTTCTTTTTGATTCCTCAAATACACTAGGTTCTTTTCTTTAGTTCATCTCACTTATTTCTCTTTGCCTAAAACGTCTTTCTCTGCTTTTCCCTCACATCCTTTCTCATCTTTGCCTAAAAACATTATGACCTAAATGTTAGTTTGGTTTCATCCTCTGGACAGCTTTCTCTGATCTCGAACCTGTGATCTTCTTAGAGTGATGAGAATAGGGGTCTCTGGTACGTTTCTCTGGATACCCTATAAATACTCTGTTACATCATTATCTTTTCTACTGGACTATCAATTCCATGTGGCAGGGGTTGTTTTTTCTCCTCTATATTTGCAGCACCTAGCACTACATCTTGCTCATGCTGTAATTACTCAACAGTATCTGATGAATGAACAAAGGCATAAAAGAATGACTAAATTTGTTTTGAATTCCAAGAGGTCCTTTTAGTTTCATTTCTGTCTCTCATCTATGTTCCAGAATACTATTAGTATCTCAAAAATAGTCTCTAGAGAGTAGATTGCTGTATTTCGTTTGCAATAGCTTTTATCCAAGAATCCCAGAGAGGTTTAGAAATATTATCTGAACAATATCTATTTTCTCTCTTTGTGGTTTAACTATCCCTAATGAAGATAGGTTAAGATCTTCATTGTTGTCAATAGGAAAAAAAGAATATTTCTGTGGAATTAAAGTTCTAATCTTTGCTATTATTTTTTTCTAGGCCACACCAGACATTTTAGTGACTCCAGAATGTCCTGACTCAGGAACAAGGAAACATTTTGGACCACAAAGCAATTCTATTGTAGTGAATATCCTCCAGTTTTGAATCTGTTAACATTCTGAATTTGATATCTTTTCTCTAACACCTGAAGATCTTCTCTGATGATTCTGGCTTCTTTCCTTGTGCCTCTGGCTTCCTGTTCTTCTCTCTTGGTTCCCTGAATACGTGTGCTTCTGAATACTTGCTCATCAGTTGACCTTCATTTTGAACCTGGATGCAAGCCTTGTGTTCACATGTTGTTTTCCCTTTCTCTCTGATATGCAGACTTCAGACCTACCCATTGTCACTTCTAAGTTCCCCAAAGTGCAACACATTTTCCAAAAGGAAAAAATAAATGTATTGAAAAATCTACATTTACAGAAATTTGATTTCTTAATTGTTAATTGTATGGAGTTGGTTAGAAAGTTACAGTTTTTATAACGTTAGTAGTAAACAATCCTAATTTAAAAGTGGTTCCGCAAAATGAATCATGCTTATCTTTGAGATTTGGATAATAAAATATTACAGATCAAATAAAGATTATCAAAAGTGATTACTTAACCATTAGAAAGGTGCTAAAATCACACCTGTGTGAGAAAAACTTCATTAGCAAACTGTGTACCAAATCAAAGAAAAATTTGATTTTAGTGATGATGATGATGATAAACTAGTCTGGTATCTACTTATACTGATGAAAACAAATTTAGTCCAACTAGAATTCTGCTTACTTAACATTCTCATCTATGGAATATTGGAGTTACTTTTTACCTTGGCTTCAGCTAAAATGATTCCTTCCAGTTTTCAGGAGGAAATCTTTGCCAGGAAACAGATTCTACTGTCCAACTTCTAATGAGTTACTATGAACAGTGAGCCAATTTTTCTTTAGCCTAGGTAATATTTTACCAGTAACATTTTAAAAGCATAAAATATGTTTAAATTACCTCTCTTCCATTTAGCTAGACTTAGTAAATTTACCTTATGTTATAAACTAGTTTAATTTAAGAATAGTTTCAAAACAAGCTTTGCACTTTAAACATTGCTTAGTGGTCAAACATGCACTGGTACTCAATTTTCAGTTAGTGTGAAGACAAGCATCAGAGTAGATGCATTTTGCCTGACACAAAATAGTGCTTTGTAAGTAGTAGTTATCACTATCAATATTAAAATTACCATTATTGCTTTCCTTAATGTGATTGTCTTCCAGTTGACTTTGGGTAAGTGAAAAGTTTCTATTAGAAATTTCATTTGGTAAAGTCCAGCACAATTAATAATTGGATATAAAATCTTGCAAAACTGTGCATATGGTTGCAATGCTGCAACAATTCCATAGGTCAGAGGTGGGAAGAGAGGTAGAATGGAGAAGGAGAATGGAAATTTTCTCTAGAATGACTATTTCTGCAGTGGCTGAGGGAAAAAAATAATTTCTCTAAAGGGATGTGAAGTAGGTAGCCTAGGGTAGATATTTTTTCTCAAGGTAGAAAATCCCAGAATCCTGGAGAGTCATTGACCTAGTTCTTTTTCCACTGCCACTCTCAATGGCTGAGTGAAGACAATTTTTGTGCTATTTAACTTCAGCATAAATTGATGTATCTTCCTTTACCTATACTCTGAATTCTGTCACCTATTGTTTTTGAGGGGCATTGCTTTATGTATTATTGTCTCTGTCTTCTATATCTGAAACATCTTTGTTTCTGTAACTTCCTCCAACATCACAGGCATACTCAAAGTGCTCCCATCCAAAATGCAAAACTCCATATCTTCAAATCCTACTCTTTTCTTACTGCACTTCTTTACTTTCAACCTAGCTATATCTTCCTTTCTTTTATTTCTTTCTTCCAAGTCTATATACATTTTATGTACTTTTCTTTTTTTATTGCATTAGCTAGGATTTCCAGTATGATGTTGAATAGGAGTGGTGAGAGAGGACATCCTTCCTTGTTTCTGATTGTAGCAGGAAAGCATCTAATTTCTCACTGTTAAGTGTGATGTCAGCTGTAGGTTTTTTGTAGGTGTTGTTTATCAAGTTGAGGAAGTTCCCCCCATTCCTAGTTTTCTGAGAATTTTTATCATGAATAAGTGTTCCATTTTATCTAATGATTTTTCTGCATCTATTGATATAATCATATCATTTTTATTCTTTGGTTTATTGATGTGATGGATTACATCTGCTGATTTTTGAACATTGAAACAGCCTTGCATACTAGGAATAAATCCCACTTGGTCATGGTGTATAATTCTTTTTATATGTTGTTGGATTTGATTTACTAATATTTTGTTGAGGCTTTTTGTACTTATGTTCATGAGAGATATTGGTTTGTAGTTTTTCTTGTAATGTCTTCAATTTTGGTATGAGAGTAGTGCTGGCCTCTTAGAACTAGTTAAAAAGCATTTCCTTTGCTTCTGTTTTCTGGAAGAGATTGTAGAGAATTGGTATAATTTCTTCCTTAAATGTTTGGTAGAATTTACCTGTGAACACATCAGGGCCTGATGCTTTTTGTTTTAGAAGGTTATGAATGATTCCGTTTCTTCAATAGACATAGGCCTATTCAGATTGTCTATTTCTTCCTATGCAGGTTTTGGCAGATTGCGTCTTTCAAGGAATTAGTCCATTTCATGTAGGTTATTAAATTTGTGTGCATGGAGTTGTTCATAATGTTCCTTTATTGTTCTTTTAATATCCATGAGATCTGCAGTTAGGTCTCCTCTTTCTGATAGTAATAATTTGTGTCTTCTCTCTTTTTTTGTTAATTAACTAGGCTAGAGATTTATCAATTTTATTGATTTTTTCCAAGGAAGCCACTTTTGGTTTTGTTGACTTTCTCTGTTGATTTCCTGTTTTCAGTTTCATTGATTTCTTCTCCAATTTTTATTTATTTTATTCTGCTTACTTTGAATTTGATTTGTTCTTTTTTTTTCTGGTTCTCTAAGGTAGAAGTTTAGATTACTGATTTTGGATCTTTCTTCTTTCTAATATATGCATTCAATGCTATAAATTTTCCTGAAACTCTGCCTTTGTTGCATCCCATAAATTTCAATAAGTCATATTTTCATTTTCATTTAATTCAAAACATTGTTTAATGTCTCTTGAGACTTTTTCTTTGACCCATGTGTTATTTAGAAGTGTGTTGCTTAATCTCCACATATTTTTGGATTTTCCAGCTGTCTTTTTGTTATTGATTTCTAGTTTAATTCCATTGTGATATGAAAGTATGCTTTGGATGATTCCTATTCTTTTAACTTTGTTGAGGCCTGTATATGAGTCAGAGTAGAGCTTATCTTGGTTGCCTGAAACCAACTTTTTAAACATTGAAAAGAATGTTTATTCTGCTGTTGTTGTATGAAGCATATTATAGATGTCAGTTAGATCCAGTTGAATGATGGTGCTGTTCCGTTCAACTATGTCTTTGCAGAGTTTTTGTCTGCTGGATCTGTCAGTTACTGAGAGAGGATGTCGAAATCCCCAAGTATAATAATTGACTAGTCTTTCTCCTTGAAGTTCTATCAGTTTTTGTTGATGCTGTGTTTTTATGTGCATACACAATAAGAATTGGTATGACAGTAATATATTATAAGGGATGAAAGAAGGAATCAGAAATATTCTGTTATAAGGTACTTGCACTATCCCTGAAGTAGCATAGTACTATTTGAAAGTGAACTTAGATTAGTTGTAATGTATAAAGAAAACTCAACTTATTGAAAAAGTATTTTATACTTAACTCTCTCTCCTTCTGGGCACATGGAGTAGTATGGAGCTTCCTCAAGCAGTTGACTTTAGATGTGGTCATGTGACTTGCTTTAACCAATGGTTTGCAATATGTAGATGTACACTTAGAGACAGTGTGTGTTATTATTTATTACTAGGTAATAGATTATCCCAGAACTTACACAACAAACATACATTTTTTGTCTCACAGTTTCTTTAGGTCAGAAGCCTGGGAATTGCTTACCTTGTTGGTTCTGGCTCAGACTCTTTAATAACACTGCAGCCAAGATTTTGTCCAGAGCTGTAGTCATCTGAAGTCTGAAGATCTTTTAGGTTGGGGCTGGAGCTGTTAGTTTCTGACTGTATGTTGGCAGGAGGCCTCAGTTCCTTACCACATGGGCCCCTCCATAGGACTACTTACAACATGGCAGCTAACTTCTCCCAGAGTCAGTAATCTAAGAGAGAGGGTGGCAGAAGTGATAATATCTTTTATGACCTAGCCTTGGAAATAATATAACATCACTTCTGCAGTATTCTATTGATCACATGGTCCACCTCTGATATAATGTGGAGAGTGTGTGTGAATATAGGAGTCAGGGGTCATTTTAGGTCATCTTGGCTACTACCAGTGATGCTTCCTCACTCCTTTTTTCTTTCTGGCATAGAGATCTGTACCATATGAGGTTAAGGCTTCTCTAGCAGGGTCATCTATCCATGGGTCACTGAAGATGGACAGAGCCCCTCTGCTGACTCATGATGGCTGTATGGCATGAACAAGAAATAAATCATCCTTATCTTAAGGCACTGAGATTTTGAAGTGGTATGTTACTGTTGTATCAGCCAGCCTGTTCTGACAATGTTCATGTCAAAGAGTGTGAGTTGCTTACTTAATATCTATCATCACCTTATTTGGTACTAGAACTGCCATTTTTAAGCTGCTATTTTTAAGCTCATTGCATTTTGGTATAGTCATGTGATTAAGTTCTGGCCAACAGGACGCAAAGTGTTGAATGGCAGTTTTCTCAAACTTTTAAAAGAATAGCCAGCACAGGCCTTTTGTTCCTGTTTTCTTTGTTCCTTCCTCTATTTTGCTGCTTGGAATGTGCTTGTGACGGTTAGAACTCCAGCAGCCATAGTGGTCTCCAAAATAAGGAACATACCATAGGTATGATTGAATAGTTAGCTGAAAAGATTCAGAGTCCCTAAAGCTTATTGAAGCAAGAAACCAAGATGCTTACCTTTGGACTTCTTTTAGATGAGAGAAAGAGACAAACATCTACCTTGCTTTAAGCCACCACTGTTGTGCGTTATTAACACTTTAATGACTTCCCTCTGTACTCAGAATAAAATTGAAATTGCTTATTATGACCAGCAAAACCCTAACGATCTGGCATCCATCGAAATCCCCCACATCTTCTATCCCTTATTTCTTCTGCACCGTCCACATTGGCCTTCTGCTCTTTTGGTCTCTCATAGCGTCACTGCAAGCTAACTGGGGCAGCTAATAATATCCCCATTCTCAAGCTCAGCGCTTCTCAACCTTTTTGGACTCATGCTTCCTATAAGTGAATGTAAAAGGTGAAAGGCCCACTTTACTCTTCCAGTTTCTAAAATTTTTCAAGGGGCTGAGATTTGGCTTTAATTCCTATAGTTAGTATTATCCAAACAAAAATATTTTAATCATCTCCCAAATATAACATTATATTCTAGTATTTGTATTATCATAGTTAAGATACGGATTAATGAGAAAAGACCAACACAAACAGCTGCTATAAATTCCTAGTTTATCTTAGCTGAGTATACAGAGTTTAATAGAAACAAAATGACTGCACTGAGCAAACACAGCCAAATCTCTTGGTCTTTGATTCCTAGCTGGTGATAATTTCCAAAACAGTAGCATCCTGCTACAATTGAGAAAGAACTTCTTGCACTGCCACTGTCTGATTTTATCATATAAAACAAGTCCAAGTTATATTACTGCTGCCTGGATACAAGCTTTTTTTCCCTTGCCTATAATATAGACAAATCACTTAAAAAGTTCTAACTTTATGTCGCAATATGTTAGGGGACTTGATTAGAATTAAAACATATCCAATAACTGATTTATAGAAATTTTCATCATGTAATTATTTTAAAAGAGTGATTGTGTAGTAGGGGTGGGTATTTAGTATTTTTTGGAAACATGTGTCACTTATTTCCTCATCAAGTTCATTGAATGACATACAGCAGAACTTCCTTAAACTTTGCTGTACATGCAACTTATGCAATTAGTTATAGATAAAAAAACTTTACTGTTTTGGGAGTCCAATTAGACAATTCATTTGGTGGATGAGTTTTAAGAAGGATAATTAGAGAAAACAAGGGTGGCACATATTTATTGTGTCCTGCTGTCTGCATTTTTCAGAAATATAAAGAGCACTCCTTTTATAGAGTGTAGAGTGGGTGACTTTCACATTCTAAAAGAAAGGCAGAAGCATGAAAAACATCAATATGAATTTACTTTTTTATGTATTCATAATTTATGAATTTATGAATTCATTTTTTATGTCTGTATATGTCTAGGACTCAGCATGGTACCCCTAAAATAGTAGTAAATCTCTTTATAAGTGAACATAAATATACTTATATTAATCAACAGATATATGAATGTATATGTTGACTATATGGATATATTTGTTGACTGTTGATTTGTTGACTGATATATGGTTATTGAATAAGCTAACGACAAAGAATTTGCAAGAATTAAGAGAAAACTGGTGTACTTAACAGTAAAGTGAATCAGCAGAATTTCTTGAAAATTTCAAATTGTATACTTTAAAATGCACAAGTAACCATAAAATTTAAAAATGGAGTTACTCTGTCTTCGAAATTTACTTTTTATTATTGCATATCACAAATATCTTTCATCCAAATTCATTTGAAATGAACTTATGTTCATTAAGGTCATAGAGGCAACAGGATTGGATCAATGAATTGACTATTTATATTAGGTTATTTTTGGTGTTCTTATGAATAGAAGTATTGGAGAAGTAAATAGGTTCTATTCAAATCTGGTTTTCATTATTTAGCACTAAACTAGAGATAAAATTACCACAGCACAAAATATTTGTGAAGATTAAATAAAAGTATAGGGTCATATAAGTGTAAATGGAGTTTAGTTAATTTATTCAACGAATATTCATTGAGTCATTTGCTTTGTACTGGAGATATTACAGTGAAAAAGATGGCAAAGTTCCTGATCTCATAGAGTTTATATTCCAATGTGGCAATTCAAACAATAAAAATGTAAACAAAACTGATAATTTGAAATAGTGAAGAATAATCTACAACTGGAAATTTGATGCTATATATTATATGCAAAAAAAAAACCCACCAAATTTTTCATGAAAACATTATAATTCTAAGTACAAACTTAGAATTTAGTGTGGATTCTTAAATCATTGACTGTAGAATGGAGAATCATCCTGACATGGGACTTCTTATTGCAGTTTTTGCCAACAATTCCGTTAGACTGTTTCCTACAAGTAGACACCATAAGAGTGAATAATTAGTTTACTTTTTCATTCTTCAGCTTTTTATACTTTAAGAAATAATTTTTTTCATTTGGTGTTAATGTTAATAAGTATTCTAACTCAGATAAATAGTATAATATTTTCAAAAATTTTCTTTAGACGATGTGATAGTAAACCCAAGGCACTATGAGATGGAAGATCAGCTAAGCACAGGATCCTGTTTGTGGAAATGAAATGTTCCTGACCAAATTCACATACTTCAGTGGAAACAAGCTAGTGAATGAACTACAGAAACAGAAAGAAAATATGTGCCCCAAGTTTTATCTTTTTTTAGTTTGTTTGTTTTGCGAATCTCTTTTTATTTTCCTTGTAGTCTCACTGTTCTCAGTGAAACGATCATATTTCCTGACAAAGCAGAGTTGCTACTGGGGAGAATTCTTCTGCTTCTTTATGCCAAAACCCTGTGCAAAAAAATGTTCTTGGGAACAGAGAAATGAACTATCCCATCCCCTTTAGCTGGCAGAGAAATTGCCAGATGGGGAGGTTTTACAAGTGGGGACGTGTTCAGGATACTTACTGGAAAATACCCCACCTAGTCCCTGAGTTCTTGAGAATTTATCAACAGGTTTAGTCTCCTCTTCTTTGGAAAACAGCTATTCTATACTCTTTGATCTTTGCATATATAAAGAAAAAAAGTCCTGGGGCCAGCCCTGTGGCGTAGTGGTTAGGTCCTGTGCTCTGCTTTGGCAGCCGGGGTTCATGGGTTCAGATCCTGGGCAGGGACCTACACACCTCTCATCAAGACATGCTTTGGCAGAGTCCCACATACAAAATAGAGGAAGATTGGCATGGATGTTAGCTCAGCAACAATCTTCCTCAAGCAAGAAGACGAAGATTGGCAACAGCTGTTAGCTCAGGGCCAATCTTCTTCACTAAAAAAACACTCCCCAAAATTCCTGCTCTATCATTCACATTTTGAGTTTCTTGAGGTTACTCAAGGTTATATAAATAGAGGTACTCTCGGCTTGTTGTTGTTTATGAGAGGGCTAATGGTAAAGCAAAGGGATCTCCTATATGGGGCTGGAGACTGGCTTTTTCCCCCTGAGGAGTGGGCAATGTGATGCTCTCACTTCGTTTATGTCTGACCTGGAACAAATAACTATAAATCAAATAATTAGGTCACTCCTAATTATTAGCCTTTTAGGTCAAAAGGCTTTTTGACTTTCTGTGTTACTATTTATTCATGTTTTTGTCCTTGATAAGGTATAAATGAAAGGTTATTTTGATACTAAATTATCAGAGTAATTTTCAGTATAAAATATTTAATAACCTATGTCTCAGCTAGATGATCCCTTAAACATTTTTATGAGAGAAAAATAAGTTGCCTTTTGAATCCCAGCTTTTAAAGTCTTTGAGAATTTTGAGTAAAAGGATAAAAAATGCAGCTAGCAGATGAAGAGCGTAAAAAAAAAATCAAAACAAAATTGATATTTTCAGACAGTTGCGAAAAAATCCTAGAATACTTTAAAAGTAGAAGGAAAGTACTACAGAGTAAAAAAAAAGAGCTCCCAGAAATTAAAAACGTTAGGGTAGGAATGAAAAATTTAGTAAAACTTGGAAGATGTTAATGAGATTTTCTAATAACTAAAACAAAAAAAGAAAAGAAGAGAGAATATGAGAGAAAGGATAAAGGATAAAAGAAGTAGATGGTCAAGCTAGGAGATCTAATATACAACTATTGCAGTTTAAAAAGGACAGAGATTAAGGAGAAAAGAAAAATAGAGACAGTACAAGAAAATTTCACATAACTGAAGTCATAAGTTCTAGATTGAAAGGTCCTATTAAGTATTCAGCACAATCAATGAGAAACGACATGCTGAGCCTCATTCTTGTGATGGTCCAAAATACCAAGGAGAAATTGAACATCTTGAAAACTTCCAGAGAGGAATAGAACAGAATACATATACAGAGGAACAGGAATCAGAATGACTCAGACTTCGTCACAGCAACAATTGTAACTAGGGGACAAAGGATCAAGTCTGCTGTGGACAATGACTTTTCAACTGGAATGCAATATCCAGTTAAACTATACATCACACATGCAGCTGCAATATGACAATTTGAGATATGGAAGTTCTAAAAATAATATCTTCCAAGGGCTCTTTCTCGTGAAGTGAACAGAGCATTACAAGAAAGGAGGGAGAGGAAGATGCAAGTGGAAGATCTGGGGTCCAGGAAATAGGCAGTTTGCAGGAGAGAGGTTTTGGAGATCCCAGAATGGTGGGAAAGAGAAATGCTATGGCAACAACTGAGCAGCAAGCATAGTGACAACAGACCAGGCTGCAACGGGAGGAGGGCGTGCTCCTGGAGCAATGCAGACGACAAAAGTCAAATGGGACTGATGGATTAGTCAGTCTGATTAATTATATTGGAAGGAGTTTTATAGTTCTGACAGAGAATTTGGGGAAGAATTAGTGATAGGTCTAGAGAAAACAAGGCTAATGAAAAAATTGGCAATTCATTCCAGAAACAAAATGAGTTCATGATGCTGATCAGCTGTGGATAACATTTAAGTGTCACTAATGTGAGCTATGACAATGGATTTAACATTGGCTGTATTGGAAGGGGTGGTGTTGGGACAGGTTGTGGTAGAGCAAGAGAGATAATTTGTGGCAATATAAAATAGCTAAATCCTCGTCTTTCATAGTAGGAAACTGATAGATAATATCTGAAATGTCAAGTCGAGAAAAAGATGTGTAAGCCTGTCATAGAGAACTATAGACACAAACACCGGAAGAAACACCCACAGAGAATTGCAATTGGTTTCCCTTGGAGAGAGCCTGAGAGGTCTGAATGCATGCCCTGGACTCCCTTTTTTCATTATAAGCATTGTAGTGTTACCTTTAAAACTAGGCACATGAATTGTCTTGATAAAAATGCAAAAAGATAATAAAAGAGTGTGTGGTTAACCTCTGAGTCTTTGTTGTGTTTTGTCTTTATCTTTGGCCATCCAACTCCAGAGCTTGTGCCGTAGTTGAATGAAATACCAGGAAGGAGTGTGATGTAAGGAGACTCCCAAGTTAATGCTGGCTCTGCCATCCTCTTTATGACCTTACTGGTGGACACTGGGATTGCAGGATTTACTCAACCAGCTGCTGGCAGCACTGCTGACAGGGAGCCCTCAGCTGTCAGCCCCCAGTGGGGATGGCCAGGGCTGAAGAGAATCAACCTGAGACACCTTGTCAAGTGGCTTCATTTTCCTGGGCCTCAGTTTCACTCACGGCTTTTTCACTTCACCAGCATGATCTGGAAATCCCATCTCAGACTGACATCCACAGAAAACTGTTGTTGTCTGTATGGGAATAAAAAGACACTGGAAATTATAAATTTTTTGTCTGTATGGTTTGCTCCATCTTGTGAAAAGTGTGGTTATACCAACTTTGAAGACTTTCCTTGGAATCCTACAGGTTTAAATACTTTGGGTAGTTATTTGGTATCAAATAGAACAGGAGAGGAAAGGAGCGAGAGGAAACTGAGCTCCTTTCTACATCCTGCTGTAGAGTTGGAGGGGCCCCTTGAGTTCAATGCATGAAAGCTGTTTTAAATCACTAATTAATAAAACAATGCCCTACTTTTTGTAAGCATGAAAACTGATAAAATTACCACCACATATCTGTAATCTAGAGTTTAGGCATGAAATCCCTTCTAGGTTAGATGCACAAGTCCATGCAATCAAATGGTCAAATTGCCATCTTCCTCAGCATCATGGGATTTCCCGAAAGGGGTAGAAAGTCACAAGGAGAAAGGCTGGAGCTACACATCCTCAGTGAGGTGCTATTTTTGCCAAGCACAGAAAATTAAAAGTTGGATGAGACCTTATAGCTAAGAAATACCAAGTTAAGTCAAATTAATAAAATGTGGTGAGTAACTCTGATTTATGTAGCTGAGCTTCATCACTGATCTGCAGGGAATAAAGAGGCAGCTGAGCTGTCAAAATGAGAAAAGAAGCAGCTGCTAAATTGGCAGCAAGTGAGGGAATGAGGGCTTTCCAGAGCTTAGGCTTCTCGTGGTGGATACAGGAGTAAGCAACTGTGAGCCTCTTCTTTTCTAAAATTAAAGTGAAAATGACTTTAATTTTTTATTTTCAATTAGTAAATTATTACTATATATCTCACTATATATCTCAAACATGAATATAATTTTAAAGATTTTTTTATTATAAAAGTATATTTGAAAAATGCACATAAGCAAAAAAGAAGAAAATCACTTCCAATTCAACTATTCAGACGTAATTGCTAAGAAATCATTGACATTCCATTTCCAATATCAATTCCATTCTTTAAGGACAAACCCAAAACACTGCAAATGTGACAGGTAACAAAAACGTCATCAGTAACTTATTTATGAGGTTATTTGCCCTGTACTGCTTCAAAACTTTTACTTTGTATTTTTATTTTTTAGGAAGGAACATAGTGTTAGCCAAACCTAATATAAGATTTCTTTGTGATTCGTGATACAACTAAGCTAAGAGCAAGCAAAGCCTTTTAATCTATTATTTCAGACATGGGAGACTTTCTGAAGTATTTGTGATATTTATTTTATGCTAATATGATACAAATGGCTTATTATTTATCCAAATTATAAACCTTCCACTCCTTGGAGTGGAATCAATTGGGTAAGAGTATTTTTAATCTGAAAATGAGTTTCACATATGAATATATTATTAAGAACATAGAAGATGTGTGCCTTCTAGACTCCTAACTTATGTTTTACTCTAAGACATAGGTGGTTGCTGTACAGACGTCAACACTCGATGAATGTATTTTTCAAACAGCTCTTTCCTGAATACCAAGGCTCTTGATTGACCATTGCTTTTCTTTGAAATAAAGAGCAATAACTAGGACAATGTATTTTGGGATACTAAAACGCATTGAGGGGCCAGCCTGGTGGCGAAGTGGTTAAGTTCGCACATTCCGCTTTGGTTGGCTGGGGTTCACCGGTTGAGATCCCTGGTGCAGACCTACATACTGCTTGTCAAGCCATGCTGTGGCAGGAGTCCCACATGTAAAGTAGAGGAAGATGGGCATGGATGTTAGCTCAGGGCCAGTCTTCCTCAGCAAGAAGAGGAGGATTGGTGGCAGATGTTAGCCCAGGACTAATCTTTCTCAAAAAAAAAAAAGCATTCACAGAAATCATGCTTTTTACTTATAAAGCTTTTCCACCTTTAGCTTTATCTGAGGGGTGATATAGTTGGGGTTAGTTCATGTGTGTAGCTGAATAAAAAATTAGTTCTTGGGTGATACTCTCTTCTGATTTTCTACTATTTTCTTTCTCTTTTTAAAGAAGGATCCTTGCTCATTGAAAGGAAGTTATTCTTTCATCTCTTTTACTCAAGTTACCTCTCCTCCTCTCTGCATTGATGAGTCAGGATCATATGTGATCATTCATTCAACAAATATTGATTGAGGGCTGTGTGCCAGGTGACCCAACGATCCTTTGAAGAGAAAGAAAAACAGCCAAATAAAAAGACATCACTCTCAGTGCCTACTCTCCTGGGGTGGAGAAAAGAAACAAAGCCTTCATTTATGTGAAAAATAGTGAAGAAATAGACCAAATGAAAAATTTCTTCATTTTATATTAGTAGCAGCAAGAAGTAATTCAAATAAACTCTTCTTAAATTAATGACATTCCAGACTATAAAAACAGTAGCATATATCGTTGTCCTTTAGTCAATATTGTAAAGTTTTTTGTGTGGTATTGTTTATTAATAATAAATATTAATAGGACGTGTGTTTATTGTTTTTAATCAATTCTTTAAGCATTAATGTTTTCTTAAAAAAGCTTTGTCCTTTAACATGTATTAGAATGACGAAGCCCCATACTCTACCAAAATGCTGTATTGGTTTCAGTTCATATATTATATGACATTTGCTCTAATTCTCTTATTATTATAAAAAAATAATAAAGTCAGCAAGTTATCTGAGAATTTGCAATCCATAGCACACAATTTCTTTGGATAGTTTTGAGTTTCACAACATGAGAACACAGGCCCAGAGGGAGCTAGAAAAATATTAGCCAATGGATGATGGAATATTGGTTTTTGTCTTTGTGTGGATTTCAAATCCTTCTGGTGAAAAAGAAAAATGGGATGCATTTCATATATAGGCTTAATGTGAGATATTAGTGACACAATTTGTTTTGAATAATAAACACATTTTGCATGCCATTCAATGTCTTACCAGTGCTTTTCTCAGAAATGTGAATCATTGCTGGGTGGGTCCCTAATTTGAGAGCAGTTCCAAGCTTCAGCATACCTGCAGGGAAGCCAGTAACCGTGTGGTGTTAATAAAGCTGCTTCCTTAGTCATACCCTTGACTGACTGTGAAAGAGTGATGGGTAGCGAGCAGATGGGGGCTGGCTGCCTTCTGTTAGTACAGGGGGCTGAGGGTGTATATTCTGGCACTGCCTCCTTCCTTGAATGTCCTGCCAACGCATTTCTGCCTGAATCCACTCAGACCAAAAATGCCATGTTAGAGAGAAATTTCTTTGCCAAGCTGGATTAGTCATTGACCTTTTCACTGAATTTCAGCTCTCTGTGTCTGTAGGAGAGGTATTGAGAAAGGGTTGCATGTAGGGGTCGCTTTTGACTCCCGTTCTCTGCTCTTTATCTCCATCTTTAGTCATCTAGTCCTATGAACTCCATTTTCCCCTCTGAGAATCAGACAGCATTAGGCATGACATTCAGATAAAGATGAAAATATTAGCTTTATTATTACTAAAGCTGGATTGGAAAATGCAGCTTGAATCTGTGGTCAAAGTGAGGCTCCCTACTATTTTACCACAGGTCTAGATGTCAGGGCTCAGCTGGGGAAACTACTGTACAGAGTACACTATGCAGCATGCTGCACAGCAATGGCAGTCTGCTCACACCTCTGAAAAGAAACCTGGAAACAGTGATGTACACAACAGGGATATTGGCATGATGACCTACCTCAAAATGAAAGGAAATTCTGCCATTTGTGACAACGTAGAGTAACCTGAAGGGAATAAGGCTAAGTGAGATAAGTCAGACAGAGAAAGATAAATACTATGTGATATCTCTTATATATGGAATCTAAAAGAGCCTAGCTCATAGAAACCAAGATTAGAATAGTGGCTACCGAGGGCAGTGGGGTGAGGGAGTTGGGAGGTGTTGTTAGAGGGTACAAACTTGCAACTAGAAGATGAATAAGTTCTGGAGGGCTAATGCATGGCATAGTGATTATAGTCAACAATATGGTATTATATACTTCAAAGTTGCCAAGAGACTAAACGTTAAATGTTCTCGTCACAAAAAAGAAATGATAATTATATGATGTGATAGGGATATGAGCTAAAGCTAAGGTGGTAATCATATTGCAATATATAAAGGTATCAACTCAACACTTTGTACACCTTCAACTTAAACAATGTTGTATGTCATTTATATCTCAACAACCACAACCACAAAAAGGCAGACCGAGGGCTCTGACATAGTTTGCTTATTGTGTCAGCACTTGGATGGGAGAAGGGCAATGACTTCTCCTATGTGCAGGCCTGTCCCCAAACTCAGTTCTTTTCCTCAATGTCACCAATTGGAAACCACCTTCCAATATATATATAGTGATGTTTTAATTTTTATGGATTATTGGTGGGAAACATGGAAAGATGGAAAAAAAGTATACTCCTATATAATTTTCCTCAACCATCAACTTAGATCAGGCTTTCAAAATATCTACCTTGAATTTATGGCTATTCTGAATGCACTTAATATTACCCACCAGAATAAGTGTTCTTTTATAAATGTGATCATGTCACCTCCCAGTTAAAATTTCCCAATTATTTTTCCATAGTTGCTTGGATAGAACCCAAAATTCTTGCTATCTTTCCATGGCATTCTAGGCTTCTTATAATCAGGTCCCTGATAAACTATTCAGTCTCATTTTTCATCACACTCTCCTGGTCAACTTTTGCCTCTACTTTATCAAACTCTCTGAAGTTTCCCAAACATCCACCTTTCTCTACCTCTTTGCTTTCATTTTTGCTGCTCCCTTTCCCAGAAATACCTTCCCCCACCTTCTTTACCTGGATAGATCTTATTGAATCTTCAGAACTCAGCCTAGGCATAATTAGCTCCTATTGGACACCCTCACTGAGTTATTGAACCATGTTACCCTCAAGTTGGGTTAGGTTCATTCCAATGTTCCTCATAGCATTCTGTGCTTGTTCATTGAGAATGGGGAGCAGTTCTTTCATATCTGCACACTCGTATTGAATGCAGTGCCTGGCATATAGGAGGCAATCAATAAATATTGCTGGCATCTCTCATATTGTTTCCTTCCTTAAACAGAGCTTTCATGGATTTGAGCTCTCAAGTGTGCTTTTCAAAAATAACTGCCTTGATTTTGATAGAAATGGGCAAGCAGATGATTTATAAAAATCTTGATGGTTTTAAGACATTGGAAGTAGGCTTTTCTCACTAAATAATATATATATTTTTTAATTGCAGTAACATTATATACCTTTCGGATGCACATCGTAATATATTTCGAATTCTGTGTAGAGTACAACATGTTCACCACCCAAAAACTAGTTATAGTCTATCCTCTCACATTTGATCCTAATCACCCCTTTTGCCCTCCCCCCCTTTCCCTGTGGTAACCACCAATCCAATCTCCATTGCTATGTGTTTGTGTGTCATTGTTTTTATCTTCTACTTATGAGTGACATCATATGATATTTGACTTTCTCCCTCTGACTAATTTCACTCAGCATAATACCCTCAAGGACCATCCATGTTGTCACAAATGACCGGATTTCATCATTTCTTATGGCTGAGTAGTACTGCATTGTGTATATATACCACATCTTCTTTATCCATTCGTCCCTTGATGGGCACCTAGGTTGCTTCCAAGTCTTGGCTATTGTGTATAATGCTGCAATGAACATAGGGGTGCATGTATCTTTATGCCTTTGCGTTTTCAAGTTCTTTGGATAAATACCTAGCAGTGGGATAGCTGGATCATATGGTAGATCTATTCTAAATTTTCTGAGGATACTCCATACTGCTTTACATAGTGGCTACACCAGTTTGCACTGCCACCAGCAGTGAACAAGGGTTCCCTTCTCTCCACATCCTCTCTAACATTTGTTGTTTCCTGTCTTGTTATTTATAGCCATTCTGACCGGAGTGAGGTGATACCTCGTTGTAGTTTTGATTTGCAGTTCCCTGATAGCTAATGATATGATGGAGAAAGGAGAGTTTCTTCAATAAATGGTGTTCAGAAATCTGGACAGCCACATGCAAAAGAATGAAAGTAGACCATTATCTCACACCATGCACAAAAATCAACTCAAAATGGATTAAAGACTTGAATGTAAGACCCGAAACTGTGAAACTTCTAGAAGTAAACATAGGTAGAACGCTCTTTGACATTGGTCTTAGTAGCATATTTTCAAGTACCATGTCTGACTTGGCAAGGGAAACAAAAGCAAAAATGAACAAGTGGGACTAGATCAAACTAAAAAGCTTCTGCACAGCAAAGGAAACCATCAACAAAATGAAAAGACAACCTAACAATTAGGAGAAGATGTTTCCAAACCATATATAAGATAAGGGGTTAATATCCAAAATATACAAAGAACTCATACAGCTCAACAACAAAAAAACCAATAATCCAATTAAAAAGTGGGCAAAAGATCTGAACAGAAATTTCTCCAAAGAAGATATACGGATGGCCAACAGGCATGTAAATAATATTTTTGTTTTTCTGTAATTATTCTTTCAAAATACAAGCAAACTGATTTTAATAAACTTGTCCGAGTGTTTGTGAAATAGTCCTCAAAATGGTAATAAAAATTATGTTTTTGTTATTCAAATTCTGAGATATTCGTTGTTATTGATTTCAAAACCCTCATGAAGACAAACATGTACCCTGGCCCAAGTGGTTTGGATGGTGTGATTGTGAACTGAGTTTCTTACCAATGTAGTTACATGGTGCATCAAGAGATAAAAATGAAGAAATATCATATAGTAAATAGAGAATATGTTACATTAAATTATTGTGAAAGGCATCCTTAAACCTTTTTGAGAAGATGTTAAATATTTAACGTAGAAGAAAAATTGCACAACATGTGAGAGACAGTTAAGAGCCAATTGTTCTGTTCAGGTTGAAGTAGAAATTGACTACTTGTTTAGCCTTTTGACCTAACGATAAATCCGCTGGGGGAAAAGTCAAAATGATTTTGGGGATAACTTGACTTGTATATCTTTGTGCTCAATTTTTTCCAATCAGGTAAAAATATTTGCAGGCTGTGTATTATGATATGATTATCTGGGGACTGAAAAATGTAGTATGAATTATAAAGACTGGATTTCCAATTTTTAATAAAACTTTCACTATTTCACAACTTAAAAAGATCTTTTATATTCATAAGAAAATAGTTTTATTTATCCACCCTTTAATAAATACATACTGCATACCTGTTATGTGGTAGGCATTCTTTTGTGCCTGAGAAAAATCATGAATATATAAAAATATTCTATGTTTGTTTTGTACTTTTAAATTTGATTTATTTTACAGTTTGATATGCAAACTTAGAGAAAAGTTGCTAGTACAGTAGCAGGAACTCTGGGTATTCTTTAATCCGTGTTCTTTGTTTACATTTGCCCCATTTGCGTTATTGTCATTTATATTTGAATGGATATAAACACAAACGTTAATACTATAAATTTTTATATATAAATTTTGTATGTAACAAAAAAATAATGTAATAATGTAATGTAATGTAAAATAATGTAATAAAAATGTATATATATTCCACATTCTATATATAAAGTGTATATGTATTCTACATTTTATAATACAAGTATTACTTATATTTATATTTGCATGCATGTTTACATACATATATGCATATATATTTATATATGTTTATATTTTATTTTCTGAATAAGTATAAATTGGAGATATTTGGTCCTTTTACAATAATTTTATGGTATGTACTTGCTAAAATTAAGTTTTCTTACATTATCATGGTACAATTATTGAAATCATGTAGTTTGACATTGATGCAACACTATTATCTAATCCATAGTCCTTAGTCAAATTCCATCAATTGTCCCGATCGTTTCCTGTACAGGTACTTTCTCCCTGTTCTAGGATCCACCCAGTAATGGATTAGTAACGGATTAATCCAACCATGCAGTGCACTCAGTCTTCAGTCAGTTTTAACCTAAAACAACTTATTAGGCTTCTTTGTCTTGGCTAACATTTTTGAAGAATATGGATCAGTTATTTTGTAGAATGACTCTCAGTTTGGGTTTGTCTGATAGTTTCTCATGATTACATTCAAGCCATCCATTTTAGGCAGAAATGCCACAGTAGTGATATTGTGTCATTATCAGTGCCTTGTATCAAGAATTACATAATGTGGATTTGTTCCAATACTGCTGATCATTAAGGTGGTTCCAGTCAGGTTTCTCTATTGTAAAGTTATTATTTTCCTTTTGATGTGATAAGCATTTGTGGGGAGATCAACTGAAACCACGTGAATGCCATTCCTTAAAACTTTCATCCATTAGTTTTGTCATCTATTGATGATTTTCTTTCTTCTACCTTTGTTAGAGTAGCATTCTACTCTAAAGAAGAGCTTTTTCTTCTCCCCTATTCATTTATTCATTGTCCCAGAATTTATTCATTGTCTAGTAGGAGTGCCTTCAAGCTGGTTCCTCTGTCCTTCAGTTATGTTCACGTGACTTTTTTAGGACTTTCTCAAGCCATTAAGATATTCTAGGCTCAGTTTGTGATCTCTTTTCCCAAGCCCTGGAATCAGCATTTTCTCCAGGAAGCCCTTTTGCTTTTTGGTGTAGAATGGTATTTAGAAAGTAAAATCTGAGTGCTAGGTATGTTCATTGCTACTGGTCTGTCATTGCTTCTTGTCTCTCTCAGCAGACAGAGCTAGGAAATGTATGTGTGCATATGTGTATGTAAGTATATATGCAGCTATATCTATATTTATATCTATGTCCATATCTATTTATTAAAAACCATGTGTTCATACTGATACTTCCAATTCCATCCAATATCACAGATAGATTTAAAACTTTCCCCTTGTCACAGTTGTTACTCCCTTTATGATGGTTAATTTTATGTGTCAACTTGACTAGGCTATAGTGCCCAGTTGTTTGGTCAAACACCAATTTTTTAGATGTGACTAACATTCAAATCAGTAGACTTTGAGTAAAGCAGATTACCCTCCATAATAATGTGTGTGGGCCTCTTCCAATCAATTGAAGGCCTTAAGAGAAAATACTGAGGTCCCCCAAAGAAGAAGGAATTCTGGCTCTACACTTCCTTTGTGCTCAAGACTGCAACATCAGTTCTTCCCTGGATCTCCAGCCTGCCAGCTTGCACACACATTGTATTGTTTCTGTTTCTCTGGAGAACCCAGACTAGTATATTCTTCTAGGCTAGAATACCAGAAAATAGTTTCAGAATTGCTAACCCCACTACTGTGAAAAGTTAATCTCCTAACTAGAGTTCGTTATTGGTTTAAAGTGGTTTTTTTTTTTGAGGTAAAATTACATGCAGTAATATAAAAGGTAAAAATCTTGAGTGTACAGAAAAATAAATTTATGCAAATGCACACACCGATGTGAAACATATACATATACCTGCCAATATATAGACTATTTCCATCACCTCAGAAAGTTCCCTCAAGCTCTTTCGGAGTCACTATGCTTGCTTCTCATGCAACATTTTTCTGATTTTATTCACCAAAGATTAATTTTACCTGTTCTAGAATTTCATATATGTCTACTCTTTCATATTCAGCTTCTTTAGCACAGCATAATATCTGTAAGATTCATTTATGTTTTGTAATCAATAGTTCTGTTTTGTTGCTAAATAGTATTCCATTCTGTGAGTATACCATAATTTGTTTATCCATTCTCCTGTTAATGGGCACTTGGGTTTCTCCATTTTAGGGCTATAATGATAGTGTTACTATAAATATTTGTGTACAAGTCTTCGTGTGGACAGATGTTCTCATTTCTCTTGAATAAATATCTAGGAGTGGAAATGCTAAGTTGTAGTGGAGTGGGTATTTAACTTTACAGAAAACTGAGAAACACTTCTTCAGAGGGATTGTACAATTTACATTCTTATCTGCAATGTAGAAGAATTCCAGTTGTATCTGCATCCTATGCATCACTTGGTATTTTCAGTTTATTTAACGTTAGCCATTCTAGTAGGTGTAAAATTGTATCTTATTGTGGCTTTAATGTGACTATCCTAATGGTTAATGATGTTGAGCACTTTTTCATGTGCTTGTTGGCTATTTTACATCTTTCTTTGAAAGCGTTTGTTCATATTTTGCTCATTTAAAAAATTCAATTGTTTGTCTTTTTTATTGGGTTGTAGGAATTCTTTATATATTCTGGATACAAGTCTTTTATAAGATATATGGTTTGTGAATATTTTCTCCCATTGTGTGGTTTCCTGTTCATTTCTTAACAATATCCTTTGATGAACAGTGTTTTAATATTGATGAAATCAAATATGTTAATACTTTCCTTTATTGTTATTGTTTTCTGCGTCCAGCTCTAAATATTTTTCTACTCTCAGGTAGTAAAGTTATTCTTTCATCTTTTCTTCTAAAGGCTTTACGAACAGTAGGATTTTCACTTAGATCTATGATCCATCTCAAATTGGTTTTTATATATGGTGCAAGTAGGAGCTGCATTTCTTCTGTTTCTTGGGTTGAAAATTTCTATTTCTCCATTTAATTGTTTTCATTACTTTAGGTTTGTAATAAGTCTTGAAGTCAATGAGTACAAGTCCTCCAAATATGTTCTTTTTCAAGATTGTTTTGGCTATGCATTTCCAAATAAATTTTAGGAGCAGCTTATCAGTGTATATAAAAAAATCCTTCCTATTATTGAGATTGTATTGAGTTTATAAATCAATTTGAGAAGTGAAGTCCTAACAATATTGTGTTTCTCTGTCAATGAACATGGTATACCTCTTCTTTTATGTAAGTCTTCGATTTCTCTCAAAAATGCTTTGCAGTTTTTTAGAAGTCTTGTGTATATTTTGTTAAATTTATTCTCAAATATTTTATGTTTTTGATCATGTGGTAAATAAAATTTAAAAAGAATTTTTCTCCCAAACATTTGCTTTTGGAATATAGGAATATAATTATATTTATTATGTAAATCTTGTATCTTGCAAACTTTCTAACTCACTTATTAGTTTCAGCACTGACTTTTTAAGCCTGTAGGTATTTTCTTGTCATCTTTAAATTGAGGCAGTTTTACTTCTTTTTTTGCAATCTTTATGCCTTTAAATTTGTTGGCATAATGTCATCTATAATACTCACTTATTACATTTGTAATACTTATGGAAGCTATAGGGGTAACCTCTCTTTCATTCTTGATATTAGTAATTTGTATTCTCTCTACTTTTTTTCTTTATTAGGTTTTCAGAGGGCTTATAATCTTTTCAAAGAGCTGACGTTTAGCTTTGTGAATTTTCTTCATAGTTTGTCTGTTTTCTGTTTCATTAATTCCTCTCTTGTTACCTTCCTTCTGCTTAATTTGGGCTTAATTTGCTTATTTTTTCTAATTTGTGTAGAGAGACACCTACATAATTGATTTTTAAACCTCTCTTCTTTAGAAAACAAGAACTTAAAGCTATTAGTTTTTTTCTAACCACTGCTTTAGCAGTATCTTACAAATTTACACACACACAATTTTTTTCATTGTCATTCAGTTCAAAATATTTCTTATTTCCCATGTGATTTCTTTTTTGATCTATGAGCTGCTAGAAATTAGTTGTTTAAATTCTGAATGTTTGGAGATTTTCCAGGTATATTCTTATTAACAATTTCTAGTTAAAATCTGTTGTGATCAGAGAACATGCTCTGTAAAATTTCAATCTTTTAAAATTTATTAAGAATATTTTGTAGCCCAATACAGTTCCATTTTGGTGAACAATCCGTGTGCACTTGAAAAGAATGTGTATTCTGAGTTGTTGGATTATAAACGTGTCATTATGTAAAAGTGGTAGATACAGATATTTTATATCTTTGTCTTTTTTTATCTCTTTGTTCAATGAATTACTGAGAATATTTTTAAAGATTTCAACTATTATTGTGAATTTTTCTATTCTGTGGATTAAAGCTTTTTTTGTATGACAATTAAAATAATTACCTTGTGACAATGGATGACAGCTTTAACGTCTTTCATACAATAAAGACAGTAGACAGCAATTACAAGTATTAAACAGTAATGAAATACTCTATGGTTATGCCAGTTAAAGTCACTATATTCATTTATACATCAAACCTTTTTAGAACATACTTTGTGCTGGGTTACATGGTAGATACAGATAATAGACACATTTCCTACCCTTGAGAATCTCTCATTCCAGGTATATAAGTAAATGATATAAGCTTTTAAAATATAATATTATATTGTCTACAACAAAGTAATCATTACAAAAGATAATTATTATGTCATTAAGTGAACTCTATTTAAGTAAATCCACATTTATTAACACCTAAAATTGTATTTAGACATTACTGATTGGCACAGTGAGACATATTTTAGTATTGTGAAAATACTATTGGACTTGGTGCTAGAAGTGAGTTTGAATCCAGACTCTATCTCTAACTGGTTGTTTAACCTTGGACAATTCCCCAGCTGAGTCTCAGTTTCCTCAATTATAAAATGAAATAAATATTAACACATATATGAAGTAGTCTTTAACATTAAGAGAAGAATATTTTTAAAAGATCTCTGTAAAGTGCTACCAAATGTAAGACATTATTAATAATCCTCATGTAGGTTGCTTCATGGTTGTTCCAGTTCACAACATGTGAATTGATTTATGCATTGATAACATTTTGCTTATCACTCAAATGTTTTTACTTTGACTTTTAAAAGCAGTCAATTCAGTAATATACTCAGATAAAACGTGTACTATATTGCAGAGATTAGAATTTGACTGAACTGGTTATGAACTTAGCAGTTTGTCTGCTGAGAGCTGAGGCCTCTGTAGCTAAGAGGAACATTAGAAATAATGTATTCCAGCTCCCTTGGTATCAATAATTAAACAGACTCAATGCACTTAAGTGATTCTCCCAAGTTTGCACAGTTAGGTAGCGTAAGATCTAGGTAGGACTATAATCCAGATGTCTGGGCTCTAAGACCAATGGGATTTTCAATATACAATTCTGCCTTGCTGGTTTGTCTCTTGTTGGAAAGCATCATCATAATACTGTGACTTACCATATGAAAAGAAGTCTAAAACTCTGTTTACAAGAAAGTCTACTTTCATATGAAGTATCACAATAAGGTGATATGGATAAGCTTGGAAATATACTAACGGAAATGAACTGATGAGAAATGTCAAAATATTTGCTCTACTACACATGAAATGAAATGGTAATGATCTTAATTGTTTTGAATAAGATTTCCAATTTAATTGAAAATATATAGATGAGGGATAGATGATGATAATGACTAAAGAGAAAAATAAAGCAAGAGAAAGAGGGTGGAGATTATGTATGTGGTAATTTTAGATAGTAGGTCAAGGGAAGATCTTTCCTCACTGAGGAAGGTAAAGACTTGAAGGAGGCGACGGAGCAAACTGAAACGATATCTTGGAGAATGTTGAAAGCAAAGAGAATAGTGGTGTAAAAGCCCTAGACTGAAGCATGCCTACTATGTTCAAGGAAGAATAAGGAGCACCATGCAGCTGTAGTAGAGTGAGCAAGGGGAAAACCAGTAGGGGATAAGGTCAGAGAGTGACCGGAAGCCAGATCCATGTAGGTGAAACACACTTCTCAGTTTGCCTGGAAGATTCTCAGTTTACGCATATTGCCCTGGTATAGTTATCAATGGTGCCTCTTTTTACTCTACTCTTAGGTCATCGCAGGGCTTGGCTCCTATGCTGAGCACAATGAGAGGTCATGAAAGAGTGGTTTTTCGTCAGAATAATGACATGATTTGATTTACACTCTAAGCGGATCAATCTAGCTGCTCTTTGAGAAGAGAATAAAGGGCTGCTTCTACTTTTTCAGGGAAAAAGAAGCAAGGTCATCAATTGAGTGGGAAGATAAGCAATAAGATGTTGGAGGTTTGAGGAAAAAGGGGAGCAATGGCTGATTGAGATTTGTTAGGTCTGCAAACATCGGTAATGACAAATTCTAGGCTATGACCATGAGAGTGAGCGTGAAGGCTAAAGTCATTGGAGAAGAGGATCAAGCATTGAGAGCCAGGGTGTTGGAAGCACATCTGTAGCCACACAAATATAATTAGAATCATGATAGAACATCTGTATGGTAAAAGTAATTGTAATTAATAATAAATGCTCTCCAATACAGAATATAATTTCAAATGTGATTTTCTGATATGCTATTCACACACCATCTGCAGATAAATAGAAGAGAATTAAAGAGTTTTAAGTTACAAATGAAGGGTCAAGGGAGGCAGTGTGGTGCAGGATCCATTTTTCTGTCAGCACAATAAAGTCAGTCAATAAAATGTCCCCTCTGCAATTAAAATTCAGCTGTAATGATTCACCACATTTCTCATCTTTTGAAAAATCTGGCAGCAAAAGCAAAAGAGATATTGGGTTTAGTTTTTCCAGTCTAATTGCACACTATGATTTAATTTCCAGGCAATTTGTTCTGAAAACTTGGAAAAATAAACATGGCATTGATAAATGTTGTGGGATCTGGGAATCACGGTCATAGTAAAGATCAGCATCAGCCTCTATAAGTTAGTGAATTGCCATATGCATGGTTTGTGTGTTCTTCATGGCATTATGTTGTTACAGACATAAACAACCTTACAAGTAGGTGTGTGTATCCTCATTTTAGGTGAGAAACTAAACTTTAGAGAGGTTAAGTAACTTTCCCAAGATTCTCCACCACTTCTGTCTGATTCTAAATTTATTCATTTGTTTAATCAACAAATATTCATTATCCATTATGTGGTTATGCTAAACACCAGGGTAGGCCCCCCCAAAGAAGACTCAGACCCTGACCTCATATAGGTTACGGTCTATCAGGAGAAAATGTTTATGAAACATTCAAATATTGTAGATTTATACAGGAATGTATTACATTCAGGCTATCAGAGAAGAGGATGTGATAAATTAATTGATTTACTTAGCTCTTATCTAAGAGTTTCTGTTGCTTTAATCCTTGCTGCATTCTGAGGCAGTGTCGTTCTCCTGCTATTGGCCGTGGTATAACTTATTGAGAAAGCTTTGTGGCATTTGGAGGCCATTGCCTTTTGTTTGAGGCATTTGAGGATATTATGGAAGAGATGTGGAGAAATGTCTCCCTGGGGCCTTAAGAGTGTCAAGAACAGAGTAAATGTTTAGGGAGTGGGTTGCACTGTGTCAGGGTTAGGTGCCTATTCTAGTGACAGAAGCTCCCATGTGTTTCTAAATATCTTTCGTATGTGCACATGTATGTATGCATGTGCATGTGTGAGTGTGTGTGTGTGTGTGTGAGAGAGAGAGATATAGAAAAATGTCTAAAATAAGGGGCCCAGCAGAGGTCCCTCTCACCTGGGCCTATGGGTAGCACTGATAGAAAATATGTCTGGAGAGGTATGTAGGACCAGGTCTTGTTGTAACCACATCTAAAATTTTGGTTTTCATCATAAAAACAGTGGGAAGCCATTGACATTTGTTAAGATCACTTTTTTTGCACTGTGAAGAAGAGACTAGAGGAGGAATAAGAGTGATTTGCAGAGAAACTATCTACTAAGCTATTGCAAGAGAAAGTAGCGTGGACCAGGAGAATGGTGATTAAGATACAGTAGAGTATTGATCCAATATTTAGGTGTTGAAATAGACAGACTCCCTGATAGAATGCATGTGAGAGGATAAAGGAACAGGAGAAATCCATGGCCACTGTGCAACTGGATGGACAGTGGTGCCATATTTGAGATGCAAAGGCCTAGGAGAAGACCAGGTTAGTGTTCAGGTCGGAGCTGTGTTAAACCTTGGGGGAGAAAACTATGACTTTAACTTTCGAAATGTTGATTTTCAGAAAATTGAGTGGAGATGCCAAGTAGTTCATTGGTTATAAAGGTCTGAATTTCAAAGGAGAGACATTGGTGGGGAATACAAATGTAAATGTGAGTCATCCATTTGTAGGTGGTTACCGAAGTCATGGACATGGATGAGCTTGCCTAAGGAGAAGGCACGGTGTTCAAAGAGAACGTAGCACTGAGTCTTCAGGAGCACTGATAGGTCATGGATAAGAACTTCTCACTATCCCCCACACTACAAATTCCAACTTAAATTACCACCCTCTCTCACCTGGCTTATAGCATCAGCCTCCCTATTGGTCTGGAAGTGACAGTGGAGAGCCAGTAGGACACCAAGTGTTTAGTCAGACTGGGTGGCTTAAACAGTAAAAATTTTTTCCTCACAGTTCTGGAGGCTGAGAAGTCCAAGATCGAGGTACTGGCCAGTTTGGTTCCTGGTGAGGACCCTCTTCCTGTCTTACAAAACACCATCTTCTTGCTTTATCCTCACATGGCAGGTGGGGGGAAAGCTCTTGTGTCTCTTTTTATAAAGGCACTAATCCCAACACAAGGGCTCCTTCCTCACGACCCAATTACCTCCCGAAGTCTCCATCTCCAGATAACAACACACTGGGCTTTAATTTATGAATTTTGGGATGACACAAGCATTCAGTCTGTAATAGCAACCTTCCCTCTGCACCCTTAGGTACTTTGTGTGAGCCATCACTTGAGAGGGTTGCGGGGAAATGAGTATCTTCAGACAAGTTAAAGCTAGGATGGAGAGGGGAAAGCTAGGAAAAGAGATAGAATATTCGAAGAAATTTTCTTATTATACAAAGGCAGCTCCTGAGGGCCCAGTGACAGGGCTTGGGAGATGGAGCAGGTATGATTTAAATTTTTGGCATTAACAAATGAAAACAAGAATGAAAATACAATGATTTAGTATCATCAGTCTCTTTGAGGAACAAGACTGGGCCTAGTGCCCAGATAACATTTCTTCCAATGGTAAGTTTGAATGTGATTCTTCTGCATTCTACACATTGGTGTCCCAAAGTCACCAAACAATTATTAAGTAAATTTTTATGTTAAAAGTTATCAGGGGGCCGGCCTGGTGGCACAGTGATTAAGTTCGCACGTTGCGCTTCTCGCTGGCCTGGGGTTCGCTTGTTCAGATCCCAGGTGCGGACATGGCCCCACTTGGCATGCCATGCTGTGGTAGGCGTCCCACGTATAAAGTAGAGGAAGATGGGCACGGATGTGAGCTCAGGGCCAGTCTTCCTCAGCAAAAAGAGGAGAATTGGCAGTAGTTAGCTCAGGGCTAGTCTTCCTCAAAAAATGTTATCAAACTTCAATGTGCGTAATAAGCATCTGGAGAACTTGTTAAAAGTGCAGGTTTCCACGATCCACCCAGAAGTTTCTGTTTTGGAGAATGAGGAGTGAGGCCTTACCTGAACTCCCTACCTGGTTTGCCTTGCTCTGTGAGGCAGGCACTGTGCAATGTCTAGTGACACACACAAATAAGAAATGTTCCTTGCTCTCAGAAGACTTAAATAATTTCAATATAATGTGGTAAAAAAAATCGTTCTAGCATTTCATGTGGCCCCAAGCAGAATATTTATTTTAAATTAAATATAATTAAAACACACTATATGTAATTCAAATGCTTTTTTGCACCTGTGTAAACTTTCCTGCTAGACCTTTATTTTAAATGATTTTACCAATATTTTCAGTTGTTACTATATTATGCAGATGTGAAATTATATCACCATCTGATTTTTGGAGTTTCTGAATGTTAGCACAAAATGAATTTGGCATTCCACATTTGGTAACCGATCCACTTTTGTGCCTTTTAAAATAGTAATTTATGATCTGTGTTTACTTTCTGGTGAGTTTCTGATTGATTGTTATCTCAAACATTCAAATATTTTGAGACGTGTCATTCAGACCTGGCTGTGTTACAAAGAGAGGCTGACGAAGACACAGAATAGTTTAACAATTGTATATTTGACTTTTTCCTCCAGTAAAGTAATTAGTTACTTGACTACCTGAAATCTAGGTCACGTTCATTCTGAAGGAATGGTCTGCACATGTTGATGGAGGAAATATTTTTTTCTGTCATGAGTCACCCAGATTGGAAGTTTACAGGGTGAGAAATTTGAGACTAAATTCAGTTTTGAATGTTATTCATTTAAAATTCTGTGGAAAAATAACTCTATTCATTAAATACAAATAATTATCTCGTCATCAAGAAAACAATTTCCCCACTGGGAAGAAAAAATCGATTTCTAGTTCTGAAGAACTCTTCATTCAAGTGTCTCTAGAGAGGACCCCACAAACTGCTGGAATTTCCACAAAGTGAAGTTTGGTTAGTGGGCAAGAGTGGGTGATGGAAACAAACATCCAAACATCTGGATAAATGTATCTGAGGAATGAGAGAACAGTAAAATAAAATAGTAATTCAACCACTCTAAGAAAGGAAAGTTGAAAGAGAGAGTAAACCTTTTTAAAGTGATTAACCTCATTTTGATGAAAATTGTGGTGTTACTTTCAGACATAATGGGCTTACTTCTCACGGCAGGGCTGTCCAGAGATGAGAAGAGAGCATGGGCGGCATTGCAGGAAGGACTGTGGTCTTCCTCTGGTGGCAGGGGTGGTCTACAGCCTAGTGAGGTGTGGATGAGCACGTCTACCATTCAGGAACACACCTTACATAGCTAATCTGCAGGTGATGACAGCATGAACCAGTTATAAATAGTCTCAACTAAAATTCAATGCAATACATTTCTAAGTAAGACCTATTTAATAAATTGGAAAATTTGTTATTAAATTGTCAATCCTTTACTATTTGATTGACAAATTCACTATTAAACATGGAATGTTGTGGGTATTTGACATATTGAGCTCCAATCCTCTCTCCTGCACCCCCTGTGTTGATTCTAAGACCCATTAGCCACAGAGAACAGCTCCATTATTGCCCTTGCTTTGAGCTCCCCAACTGAACGTGTTACTTGCTTCAGGGATCAGTGAAAATGATGTAACAAGTGTGTGGGGTTAACTAGTCTCCTGCAACATTATTGTTAGCCTGACTGTTTCCTTTTCATTTTTAATTTGTGGGAAGCTTGGCATCTTTTAGGTAATTCTATGGCGGAAACTTCTAATTACTTTTTAAATTCAAGAAAGGTGGTTAAAAACATGCTAAATTATTAATTTATTTTAGGCTGCGTTTTACATCAATATAAGATTGTCTCTTTGAGGACGGGAAAGTTATATAACTTTTCAACTCTATTTTAGTCATTTTCGTAGTGTGATTTCATTATTGTTTTCCAGCTAGTGAAAATTAAAAAGTGTCAAACAGACATACAAGGTAAGTACAAAACGACATTCCAAATTACAGTGGAATATCTGGCCTATTGGATTTTTGATGCCATGGTTTTTCTCTAACAGTGTTTGAAATCTAGTCTTGGCTATAAATGCATATATGCAAACTTTATATTTTCATATCCTTTAATATATATTACAGTGGAAACATATCAACAGTTAATATATATTATGCAGTTAAATAACCTTGCACAAGTCACCTAAGTCTTTTGACAGAAAAGTTAAAAAAAATATCTGTTAGTCATTCAGCTATTTCTTCAAATTGTTTGAGAATGCCTGTACTTGGCTCTTTGGTGTGACACAGATTTTGGAATTATAAATTTAGAGTGGACTTTGAGAGGTTTTCAAATATGGTAGAATTAAGTCATATAAAAAAAATGCTTTTATGAGATTATCCTAAGGGAAACTGAGGCTCAGAGAGGTTAACATACTGAAGTTAAACACTGACAGTCTGAGACTTTGAGCCCTTTATTTCTGAATCCAAATGCTGTATTCTTGTCTACTTCTATGTCTTGGGACTCTCAAGAATTTTATGAGAAGTCAAATACTCAGTTAATACTCATGATATGGTGCCTATGTAACTTTAGACTTAAGTAAAAAAGCTTGTTGCTTTATAGGAAAAACATTATTGATTATGGTCATGCGCCACATAACAGTGTTTCAGTCAACGACAGATTGCATATACGATGATGGTCCCATTGGATTAGTACCATATAGCCTAGGTGTGTAGCAAGATATACCATCTAGGTTTGTGTAAGTACACTCTGATGCCTGCACAATGATGAAATTGCCTAATGACACATTTCTCAGAACGTATCCTTGTTGCTGAGTGACGCATGGCTGTATTTAGGTCACCATTCCAATCATTCTCTGTACACTGATCTCCTTCTAATAGTAGCTTACTATGGAGGAAAGAACATGGGATTTGGAGGAAGACAGATTTTGGCTTGGAACCTCTCAAACCTCATTTACTCTTCCGTGAAATGCAAATAAAATGCACTTTGCTGAATTTTTGTGAAAATTATAGACAATGTTTTTAAAATTATTGAATCCAACACCCCATTTGCCTCCCTCTACCACTGGTTTCCATCCCAGGGTCTTTTCTCATTGCTCATTTAGCTCATTGCTCCATGGAGCCTGAATTTCTCTTGTTAGGGCAAAAAGAAATCCATTGATCCCCAAGGAAGTATTACGGGGAGTAATTTTTTGTGCTTTCAAAAATATTTACATTTTAAAAGAGGACAGAATGGGGGGTCAGTTTTTTTTAAAGCAATTGGTAATAGTGGAATACCAGGAACATGGAGATGAAGAAAACTAATAGGACAGTTTTTCCTTTCTAGTGTTCTCCAGGTTACACCCAGCCAGCAAGGGAGTCAACTGCCAGTGCACGAGTCAACCCTGCTTGGGGTGTCATGATTTTGATCAGGAAAGCAGCAACAAATTGCTAGCATTATATCTTCAGTTTAAAGAAACAAGAAGTTTAAATTACCCTTCAAATTGCCTAAATCAGTGGCCCCAAATAGCAGTGATATAGCAATTCCTTCATGAGCTATATTCTTAGAAAATAGATTGGATGTATAATTCATTAGCTATTCAACCCTTATGAGAACATAGAATCAGAGAAATAAGCTACATTCCTTCCCCATCTGTGAGTGTTGGCACTGTCTCAGTCTATGAAGTTTGCTGGTGGTTTTTCTCGGGCTACATTTCTGATAAATATTAAGCCATTATTCTTTTTTTTTTTTATTGAGTTAATGATAGGTTACAATCTTGTGAAATTTCAGTTGTACATTAGTGTTTGTCATTCGTGTTGTAGGTGCACCACTTCACCCTTTGTGCCCACCCCCCACCCCACCTTTCCCCTGGTATCCACTAAACTGTTCTTAGTCCATAATTTTAAATTCCTCATATGAGTGGAGTCATACACAGATTATCCTTCTCTCGCTGGCTTATTTCACTTAACATAATTCTCTCACGGTCCATTCATGTTATTGCAAATGGAATGATTTTGTTCTGTTTTACAGCTGAGTAGTATTCCATTGTGTGTATGTACCACATCTTCTTTATCCATTCGTCTGTTGCTGGGCACTTAGGTTGCTTGCATGTCTTGGCTATTGTAAATAATGCTGCAATAAACATTGGGGTGCATAGGACTTTTGGGATTGCTGACTTCAAGCTCTTTGGATAAATACCCAGTAGTGGGATGGCTGGATCGTATGGTAGTTCTATTTTTAATTTTTTGAGGAATCTCCATACTGTTTTCCATAGTGGCTATACCAGTTTGCATTCCCACCAGCAGTGTATGAGGGTTCCTTTTCCTCTGCAACCTCTCCAACATTTGTTACTATTAGTTTTAGATATTTTTGTCATTCTAATGGGTGTAAGGTGATATCTTAGTGTAGTTTTGATTTGCATTTCCCTGATGATCAGCGATGATGAGCATCTTTTCATGTGCCTATCAGTATATCTTTGACCATCAGTATATCTTCTTTGGAGAAATGTCTGTTCATGTCTCCAGCCCATTTTTTGATTGGGTTGTTTGATGTTTTGTTGTTGAGTTGCGAGAGTTCTTTATATATTATGGATATTAAGCCTTTGTCAGACATATGACTTGCAAATATTTTTTCCCAGTTAGTGGGTTGTTTTTTTGTTTCAATCCTGTTTTCCCTTGAAGAAGCTCTTTAGTCTGATGAAGTCCCATTTATTTATTCTTTCTATTGTTTCCCTTCTCTGAGAAGGCATGGTGTCCAAAAAGATCCTTTTAATACTGATGTCAAAGAGTGTACTGCCTACGTTTTCTTCCAGAAGCCTTATGGTTTCAGGTCTCACCTTTAGGTCTTTGATCCATTTTGAGTTTATTTTGGCGAATGGTGAAAAAGAATGGTCAATTTTCATTCTTTTACATGTGGCTTTCCAGTTTTCCCAGCACCATTTGTTGAAAAGACTTTCTTTTCTCCATTGTATGCCCTCAGCTCCTTTGTCAAAGATAAGCTGTCCATAGATGTGTGGTTTTATTTCTGGGCTTTCAATTCTGTTCCATTGATCTGTGCACCTGTTTTTGTACCAGTACCATGCTGTTTTGATTACTGTAGCTTTGTAGTATGTTTTGAAGTCAGGGATTGTGATGCCTCCCGTTTTGTTCTTTTTTCTCAGGATTGCTTTAGAAATTTGGGGTCTTTTGTTGCCCCATATGAATTTTAGGATTCTTTGTTCTAATTCTGTAAAGAATGTCATTGGGATTCTGATTGGGATGGTTTTGAATCTGTAGATTGCTTTAGGTAGAATGGACATTTTAACTCTGTTTATTGTTCCAATCCATATACATGGAATGTCCTTCCATCTCCTTATGTCGTCATCCAATTCTCTCAGAAAGGCCTTGTAATTTTCATTATATAGGTCCTTCACTTCCTTAGTTAAATTTACCTCAAGGTATTTTATTCTTTTTGTTGCGATTGTGAATGGTATTGTGTTCTTGAGTTCTTTTTCTGTTGGTTCATTACTGGAGTATAGAAATGCTACTGATTTATGCAAATTGGTTTTATACCCTGCAACTTTGCTGTAGTTGTTGATTACTTCTAACAGTTTTCCAATGGATTCTTTGGGGTTTTCTATATATAAGATCATGTCGTCTGCAAACAGCGAGAGTTTCGCTTCTTCCCTCCCTATTTGGATTCCTTTTATTCCTTTTTCTTGCCTGATTGCTCTGGCCAGGACCTCCAGTACTATGTTAAATAAGAGTGGTGATAGAGGGCATCCTTGTCTCGTTCCTGTTTTCAGGGGGATGGCGTTCAGTTTTTGCCCATTGAGTATGATGCTGGCTATGGGTTTGTCATATATGGCCTTTATTATGTTGAGGTAGTTTCCTTCTATGCCCATTTTGTTCAGAGTTTTTATCATAAATGTAAGCCGTTATTCTTAAATGTTGGCGTTTATTTTGGATGCAAAGCTTTGTGTACCATACAGGCTGTTTGTTGATGTTGAAAAATCCTTAAACTTTTTGACTTTTCTTTCCAAATGTCTGGTGTCCCTTTGTGTGTTTGGTGGTGTGGTTTACTGTTCTTAAAGAGGAGTTCAGTAGTTTGGGGCACAAGTAAAGTTGGAATATAACAGTTTGGTATAGATCTGGGTTCTAGGGCTGCAAATAAACTGTTTTTATGTCATCCAGACATTGAATGTAATGGCAATTTTATGGAGGCAGATAAATCTGGAAACCAGAACAAGCTCTAAAACTCATGAATACATGAGATAAGATTTTAGATGATAGCATCTATTGGAGAGAGGTGCTTATTTTAACTGGAAGCATTTCTTTTTCTTTTGCATGAAACATTTTGAAAAGTACACGAGTGACCATTTTTTCCGAAAATTTGTGTAAAAGTTCTACCAAGAACTTGTACGTACATTACAGATATTCTCATGATGTGATGGGAAGGCACACAATGGGCTTGAAAACCAAAGCTAATGGAAATGATTGGAAAAACTTGATTTGGGTCAGACAAATGTGGGCTTACTTAGGAAACTTGTACTTTTCCTGAAAGGTTTGTTTATAAAATCTTCCTACTATAATTCTGTTCTTTGAGTTAGAAGATTTCTAGGTAGTCCAATCTGGCATTCTCCAAAATTTTACCTTGTACATAGCTCTCAGTAGAAGTAATAGTATCCTTTCCTCCCCGTAATTAGAGTCAAGTGTTTCGTCTTATTTTAGTTGTGTTTTGTGATTAGTGGAATCTTAGAAATAACAGAGGCAGCATATTCACGACTCAAAGCCTTTGAAGCCAGGCAGCCTGAGACTGAGCCCAGCTCTGTCTCTGATAAGCTGTGTTGCCACAGGCAAGTTATTTCATCTTGGCAAGCCTCAGTTTGCTCATCTGCAACATGGAGATAACATTTTGTACCTCGCAGGGTTTTTGTGAGAAGTAAATGAGATATTCCATGTATACAGCATGTAGTGACTGGCACATATTAATGCAGCGTATGATGATAGTGGTGATGATGATCCAAATTAATATATTAACACTGTAGACTGTTTTTAAGTTTGTGGGAGCCATAAGTCAATACATGTTCTCATCTCCCAAAACATAGAATTGACTTAGAATGGTAACAGTGAATGATTTATGAATGAAAGGTGACACATGGTAAAATATACCACAATCAATTTTTTTCCTATTTTTATATTTATAATAAAGGGCCAAACTCAAGCTTTATTTATAAATATTTGATATTTGGGATTCTCAGAATCCGAGATTTAGTAAGCAGTGTACATCATCTCCTTTATCACTATGCAGAAGTTAAAAGTTTCAGGGAGTCAAAAATGTTAAGAAATCATATGAAGGCTTAAATGAATAATTATTCTTTTACGGAATTAAACTTACATACTTGGTTAACAGCTTCAATTTAAAGAGGTAAGGCTAAGGGAAAGAGCGAAATAATGACCCTTGAAAACAAGATCAAGTTGCTTGTTCAAGTTCCCAAACTGCATTCATTACTTTTGCAACGCTACAGAAGCACACAATACCATTTGCCTCTGTAAATCAGGAAAGCACTTGTTTTCTTTGCTTTATTTCCTTTGTGTTGAAGAACCTCAATTAAACAACGAAGTTCCTGTTTAAGATTTCAGTCAGAGACCCTTGGAGGGGATATGTGTCCATGTCCCTGGCACTGCCATTTTGCACTAAGTGCCAGACATTTAGTGTGGGTTGAATGAATTATAGAGTGGGGTCTAGATTTTCTAAAAAATATTAATTAAAGCGCTGGTTTGGCAAAAGTGGTTGAGATAATTTTGGGCAAACAGAGATTAAGATACACGCTTGCCATCTGTCTAAATTACGTGACAAGCCAATGCCTCCAGCGTTTCTTAGGAAATTGACTATTAAATCTGCATTGAATAAATGATTGCAAAATGATTGTATTTTGGTAACTAGAGCTCATGTATACAAACTGTAATTGCAGTTGAGACATAAATACTTTCTTAGGTAATCTATAATCTTTTAAAAATACTTTATCCTAATACTCTGCTTTATTTTTGACAACAGGAAAATTATTTCCTTTGTGTAGTTACTGATAATACATTGGGTAGATTTGATGTGCTAAGGTAAATTTTTGTTCCTTAAAACCAAAGAATGTATATTCTCATAACTATGATTTTAGCATTTTGCTTGATTCAGATGTTGAAAGCCTGTTCTGTGAGACAAATGATAAATCCATAGTTTCATAGTTTACAAGTCTCTGTGACAGACATGGAAAATTTTTATTTTTTATCTCAAAGCGCGGTGCAGATCTCTGAAAGTCTTCATTTCTACTGTTGACCTGCCTGTCCTTTACCGAGACTCAGAACAATTAGATGGGTTTTTCCGCTCCTCCCTCTCCCCTTAAACCCAGGAACCTGAGCCTGTTGAGAGATGAGGCATCTGAGTCCTGTGCTTTCCTGCCCCTCCACAATATGAGTGTCTCATGCACTAAAGTGTCTAATGAACTCACCTCCTGCCCATTTTGCCTCCCACTTTGCACTCACGGCAGGCAGACCAAGCTTCCCAGGCATGAATGCACATCCACCTCTGCTCAAGGGCCCTGGGGCCTTCCTATTTCCTGAAGAAAACTTTCAAATTTCAAACTCATGAATGTTGTAATTTGTACCTATCTTCTCCTTTAATGATTCTCACACAGCCCCTTGCTCTTGGCAAAGTGGTCGCCTGCACTGCAGTTCTTGCTCTGTGCCTTCTCTTGAGACACCATTCCTCCCCTCGTTTCCAGAATGTTGACATCCTCCCAACATTCAGGATCCCATTCAAGGTTGCCTCTTCCAAGAAATCTTCCAAACTTCCTTAGTCCAGGGTGATTCATCTTTCCTGATTCCCTCCTTTTCTAAATACCAGAAACCTTGTTGTCTCTGCCACTAAATTGGTAACTAACATTTGAGTGGTAGATGGAGAACAAACATCTGTTGAGCATCTGTCATGAAGCACTGCACTGGAGACTTACATAAGTCAGCTAATTGTCACCACCTATGGAAGCAGAGGCTCAGGGAAGCCAAATTGCTTTCATATGGACATATAGCTGAAGTCGTTGATTCAGGGTTTAAATTCAAATCATCTGACCAAAGTTCATATTTTTTTTATTTACCATCTTAGCCAATCAACCCAAATATGGTAAATAGACGATAGGCACTGTGTCTTTGACTCAGAATTTCATCATTTATTTGACCAATACATATTTGACCAATACACAATGCACACTTATTATGTGATAGACACCATTGTGCATGCTTTGGGGAGATTCAGTTGATGCTGCTGCTGATGATAGTGGTAGTAGTAGTTAACATTTATATAGGAGTGACTATGTGTCAGGCACTATTCTAAATACTTTACACATTATATCTAATTTCTTCTTTGCAGCAATTCTCTGAGGAAGGTTTTAGCATTATTCTCTCTGTACATGAGGAAACAGGAATAGAGAGGTTAAGGGCCTTCTTCAACATCATGCAACTGGTTTTAAACCCTGGAGCGTGGCTCCTAAGCACAACAACACACTGCTCCTCAGACAGAGGAGACCTAATCCCTGTCCTCCAGGTGCTGAGAGAAGCATGCCGCAGCACTTTATTCTTACTTTGATGCATGCATGACTATTTAGGACAACGAGTAATATGCATAATATGTTTTATTATTTTTTCTGTAAGATTTGGATTCCAGACTTTCTTCCTTCTTCTGTGTATTTTAAATAAATGATAGTTTAAGCAGGTGGCTAGTCTCTCAACCTATAAAAGGCCAAACTCCAGATTTGAATTTCAGGTGCAAACCTTTCCTAGGACATCATTCGTCCCATGGCTCTGGCTGGGCTAGAGTAAACATTTATTCATTGGCTAACATCAATTTGCCTCAAGTTGGCAAAAGCAGCAAATAATGTCAGAAGTAAGCAGTTTTTCCATCTAATTTGGATTGGATCAATGATTTTCATGAAGACTTTTTTGAGTATGAATATATATATTCTCCAAATTGTTCGCTTGTGTCATCCAGTCCCAACCAAAATAAAGATTGACTAAAAAAGCACTTGGCAAAATGCTGTAAAATAATGAATAGCCATATTTAGTAACATTTGTAGAGGTTACATGCCTGGTGAGTTCTTTCTTTCATAGCTTGAAAGCTATTGTTAAGGAAGAGCAGAGAGATTTTCTGGCTCCTGGCTGGAGGAAAGTCTGTCCACACTTGGATAACATGGTAGCCAGAGCACACAATCTCAAAGGATTGTTGGCTTTACCCAAACACTGTGACAAATGTGAAAAGGACATTTTTGTCTTTCCAAATGGCTTCAAAACCCCTTTCCCAATTCAGACTGTCTGTATCTACTCGGATTCTGTAGCTACTTGGAGTCTCTGACTCATATGTTTGGGTGAACTTTTTTTGTACTCATCTATATAGTAATAACAAAAATATATTTCCGGGAGAAAAATGAGCATTCTTGTGGGTGCATTGTTTTGTTTGGAAGTCATTTTATTCTCTGGGTTCTAGAGTTATGAGCACATTTTGAAAGATAGCCTGGTTGGGCTTTGGTTAGACTTAAGCAGTTGGGCACAACACAGCACTCTTGGTAGATAACTGTCCTCATCCATTTTTTTTCCTAGAAAGAACAGTCCTACCAGGAGTGCAATTTTTATTTCCATATCTACCTTCAGGCTCAGTAAATGAAAGGGGAAGGTAACATTTATTAAGCCTAAGGACCTGCAATAAATTACACCAGCTCTTGATGAAAGTGACTTTATTTAATTATTCATAGGACCTTATTAGATAGGTATATTATTGTATTCATTTTATAAAAAAAACAAAATGAGGCTCAGAAAGTTAAAGTTTCCTAAGGATCAGCATATTTGGGGAAGTACAAACCTAATCCAAATTAATAAAAAAATGAGAGTCTGGGGCACCTGTATCTGGGGAGGATGGGGATGGAACTGAAAACAAATACATTTATTCAGGGTGATGAATGTTTTCTCTCACTCTCACTCCCACTCTCCCTCCTTCTTCCTGTGCAGTCTATATCTCAGCTGTGTTTTCCTCTGTGAGTCAGCCTCATTCTTTTTAACAGCACATGGGCATCCTTCATAAAAGGCAATTTGACAAGGGGGCTGAAGGCTGAGATGCCATTAACTCTCTGAGACCTTGGTTGAGAGTCCTGTGTTCTCTCAGGAGCCTCATCTGTAAGTTGAAGGGGTGGAATCATTCTTAGATGCCCACCCAGGGACCATACACAGCCTTCTTTCTCATCTCAGCTTGCTTTCATATATTTCCCCTAATCATTCTCAATTTATAACTCGAGGAACTGATGCCAGCAGAGAGAACGGAACTGTGGTAGCCTTTCTGAGTTTTTCTGTTTGAAATCAGAGAGCTAAGCTCCAAACCTGAAAGGGAAACCAAAATCTCAAATACAAAACACTACTGTCAAAGAATTACAGATCATTGTCCCATTACATCTGTAAGGAGGAAATGTTGAAAGAATGAAGATAACTCATAAAATTGAGCTTCAATTTAAATTCACTGCTTATTCATGTGCCTGTTGGCCATCTGTATATCTTCTTTGGACAAATGTTTGTTCATATCCTCTGCCCATTGTTTTGATGAGGTTCTTCATTTTTTGTTGTTGAATTTTATGAGTTCTTGATATATTTTGGAAATTAACCCCTTGTGAGATATATGATTTGCAAGTATTTTCTCCCAGTTGGTGGGTTGTCTTTTCATTCTTTTTGTGATTTCTTTGCTGTGCAGAAGCTTTTTACTCTGATGTAGTCCCATTTGTTTATTTTTCTTTTGTTTCCTTTGTTTGAGTAGACATGGTATTTGAAAAGATACTGCTAAGACCAATTTCAAAGAGTGTACCACCTATATTTTCTTCTAGGTGTTCAACATCACTAATTGTTAGGGAAATGTAAATCAAAACTACAATGAGATATCACCTCACACCCATTAGAATGGCTATAATTAACAGGAGAAGAAATGACAAATGTTAGAGAGCATGTGGAGAAAAGGGAACCCTCATACACTGCTGGTGGGAATGCAAACTGGTATAGCTACTATGGAAAACATTATGGAGATTTCTCAAAAAATTAAAAATAGAAATATCACTTGATCCAGCTATTCCACTACTGGATATTTATCCACATAGCATGAAATCAATAGTTCAAAAAGATTTATGTATCCTTATGTTCGTAGCAGCATTATTCACAATAGCCAAGACATGGAAGCAACCCAAATGCCTGTCAATGGATGAATGGATAAAGAAGACATATATACACAATGAAATACTACTTAGCCATAAAAAAGACAAAATCGTCCCATTTGCAACAACATGGATGAATCTTGAGGGTATTATGATAAGCGAAGTAAGTCCAACAGAGAAAGACAAATACGTTATGGTTTCACTCATATGTGGAAGATAAACAAATAAACACATAGATAAGGAGAACAGATTAGTGGTTACCAGAGGGGAAGGGGGTAGGGGTAAGGATGAAAGGAGTATAGGGGCTCATATGTATGCTGATGGATAAAAACTAAACTATTTATGGTGAACACGATGCAGTCTATACCCAAAATGAAATATAATAATATACACCTGAAATTTACATACTGTTATAAGCTAATATGACCTCAATAAAACAGTTTTAAAAAATTACTGCTTATTTACAGATGGCTTTGGCATTGTTCTTTGATAAGTGGAAATGAGAATTTCTAGGATTATTTCAGGTTGAGAAGGTGTCAACTATTATCACCTCAGTGGCCCTGCTTCTACCTTCTCCAACTCATGCAGTTTGGGCAGGTGGCTCATTTCAGCTTAGCCACTCCAGGATAGTGTGTTTCTCTTTTAACGTCTGCAAAAGCCACTTCAAGGAAAGGACTCTGATTGACCTGCTTGGATTACATGCCTATTTTAGGACCCATCCCCATTCAGGGTCATAGAACACTGTGGTTGGTCAGGCCTGGGTCAGGTCACAGGTCCCTTCTGGTGGGCTACCCATGCACACGGGCACAGGTGTGCATGTGGCTTCATTGCACATCAAAAGATTTGGGGGAAAGTGTATATAAAATTAAGGATGAAGATGAATGTTTTCAGCCCCATTGACTCTTTTAAAAATAGTTTTGACATATTTTAATAGTAATGGATAACTATCACGAAGTGTACATTAATTTGTTATAAAAATGACTCTTTAATTCTAGTCATATGACTTATTGATTAAGGGAATTTTTAGAGTAAATAAGATGCCTTCTCCAGCAAATGTGCTTTGGGATGTAGCATAGAGCACAGGAAAAATGAAAACTCAAAAATTCTCCTGAGAGGTAATCTCACTTGATTTGTAAAGAGAAAATGTCATTCTGTGGATCCTTAATTACAGTAAAGCAAAATAAATTTCAAATAGAGTCATCATACAAATATTTTCACAGAAATTTATTTTTCCATTGACATTTAATTTTTAGATAGCGGGAGGACCTAAAACACATTTTTTTTGGCGTGTGTGTGAGAAAGATTGACCTTGAGCTAATATCCATTGCCAATCTTCCTCTTTGGCTTGAGGAAGATTGTTGCTGAGCTATCATCTGTGGTAAACTTCCTCTATTTTATGTGGGATGCCTCCACATTGTGGCTTGATGAGCTATGCTATGTCCGTGCCTGGGATCTGAACCTGTGAACCCCAGGCCACCAAAGCAGAGCATGCAAACTTAACCACTATGCAACCAGGCCAAACCCTAGAACACTTTTTTTTGAGGGAGGGAAAGTAATTTTCTAACTGCCACTATTATTGATGCTTCTTCAGTGCAAGCTGTTTTTAAAAATGAAAGCTTTTTCCTAAGAATTGTTGCTCAGACTGTGTAACTGAGCATGAAAAGAGAAGAAAGAGACTGGTCAGCATCCTAGACACTCATGTGTACCTTGAAAATAGAATTTGGTGGCTTCTTAAGTTTTTTCGTTAATGCACTTCTTGTTTCAGATGAATGTCATAAATGACCAATTTGACGTACTTTGAGGAGATCTCAGTAAGAGTGCGGCATGACCTTCACATGCAGGAAAGTAGTAGGTAATGTGAAGTAACTAAAACTTTCCACCACTTTTTGTCAAGCCAGGATATTTTTCCATGAAAAATGACTCTTCAGCCGTGGTCAGGAGGATGCTAGCAAACCAGACTCCGAAAACTCGGACTGTTATGGAGAAATCATTAACCCACCGTGATTGCGGTCAGATTGAAGACAAACTGACAGCACAGCTTTGCGCAAAACATATATCTGAGTCATCTGACATATATTGGCAAGGGAGGGAGCTGTTCTTTCAGAGCTAAGATTTAGAATGGGTCTTGATTCTAAGCTATCTACATGTACAAGCAAGAGCAGGATGGACACTTTGACTTCGCTTTGGGGGGGATCTCATCTGGTCCTATTACTTTAACTGCCTCCCTAGTAGACTTATTTCTAAAATAAATTTGCTCATTCATTTAACAGAGCTGTACCAAGTAACTGTACCAAATCCAAACATGGGATATTCAAAGATGCATAAGAAAGAGTGCCTTGGATCTTGTTCAATTCACGGAGTACTATCAGGCACTTTTCTAGAAAAAATAGCTGCACTCACAAAGCTTATCTTCTGGTGCACAGAAGCAAAAATCAACCAAACAAATAATACATATACAAATATGACAATATTTCAAGTGGTGGAAAGTGATAAGAATTGAAATCAGGCAGTGTAAAATGATTGAGAATGACTTGAGGCACTGCTGTTTTAGATAGGGTGATCCGAGAAGGTGAGATCTGAATTCAGTGAAAAGAGCCACATTAACACCCGAGTGAAGATCATCCAGCCATAGGAGGGAGACAGTATGGCAGCCATGAGGCAAGAACATTTTTGGTGGATTTGAAAAGCAGTAGAAGGACAGTATGATTGTAGTAGAATGAGTGAAAAAGCATGAGAAGAGCACTTAATCTCATACTACTTTTGAGTCATGTATATCAAATCAAGGATTCATTCATTTATCTATTCATTCACTCGTATTTATTTAATAAATGTATATTTAGTGCCTAGCCAAGCACAGTACCAAGCACCAAGGACACAGTGAGGGAAAATAGCGATACACTTTCTTGGATGATTCTATACTATCAAACCCACCTATAGTGTGCTTCTAAGTACCAAGACTATCATGATACCAATGATTAGCTTTTAAGAGACATTTTCACTTCAAGTTCCTACTTCTTCTTATTAAGCTATTTGTCCCTAAAGAATAATGATAAATCCCATGTTGTTAGAGTTATCTAACATGTGGCTATAAATGCTTGTTTTGGTTATATAATAGATATAGTCCTAATAATTTGAATAAGATTTTGAAAATTTAAATTTTAAAGCTCTGAAGGGAGTTTAGCTTTTAAAAATTAATCCTGGCACTTTCACATCTTAGAAAATAGTATATACGTTTTTTAGCCTTCCAGATATAGAATGCTGAGTTTGGAATCCTTGGCTGTCTTTACTGAAATAAAATTCAGGGGGAAAAATGAATTCATTGTAGTATAGACCAGGAGTGTCTCAAAATAAGTTAACTGCACATTTTCCATATAGTTTGTAAAATATGGTTTCATGACTCATGAGACGAGGTAAGCTTTAGTAAATCCACGGGGTTGAATAAACATGAGTTTCTAGAAGTGATGGAGTTGTGAAGATGCTGCAGGAGGTAACATGAAGGAAATGTGAATGATGATGTTTATTTATAGTGTAAAAACCTGCCAGGGTCTGAGATTGACCCATAGGCTGATCTTTTTCTCCTATAATTTAGATTGTTTCCCAAGAGATACCCAAGCTTCATACCAGAGTCTCTCCAGCCAGACATTTTCTTTCCTGGCTCGGAGAGGCTGCCATACACTCTGGTCCGGAAAGTGAAACATTAATGACTCTTCATTTGAAAGGTTATGAAATTACTGGAAAGAGAAATTGGACAGATGCTCTGGCCCTTTTGAGATATTTGCAAAACTGAAGTCAGGTTAAGACTTTTCCAGCAATAGGTCATAATGGATAGGTCAGAAACCACTTCTACCTGATTTTGGGTACAGGCTGTGTATCCCTAATTATTTGTGATTTTCATCAGTTGAGGCAACCAACCAGTCATTTCAGTGAGAGGAGAGAAACACAGCACACACACAAATACACAAAGCAAACAACAATGGTTAAGACGCACACACACAAATACACAAAGCAAACAACAATGGTTAAGACTGTTTTCGATTTGTTTGCTTGGACGTTCATTTAAGAGCACCTGTATGCTGCAGGAGGTTACCTGTCTGCCCCTGTGGGCTCCGTTGTGGGGAATAGGTCTCTAGCCTTTCTCCCATCCAGGTGATTCTGCACCACTCTGCCAAAATAATTATCCCAGCAAGTTATAAACCTAAGAGATACAAGCTAAGAAATCCTTAGTGCCTCCCCATTGCCCACATAATAAAGTTACACTTTCCAACTTGGCACTCAAAATCCTTCACAAGATGGCCTATAAGGACCTTTTATTTACTTAACAATTTAGTTTTTAAGCCCCTGTTATACACTAGGCATTGTGCTTGGAGCTGGGTATAGAGCAATGAACTAGGGTGACATGTCCTCATAATCTACTAGGGGAAGATAAGCATTAAACAGATAGTCACACAAATGATTAATTACAAAGTGAAAACAAGAACATGTAATGAAAATTGAAAGGGGCTTTTGGCTTTGGTAATTAGGTCATTGACATCAGTCTCTTAAGAGAGCTGTTTCAGGAGCAGAAGATTGGTTTAGGAGTGTAAGGGGAATCTAGAAAACACACAGGCTTTGGAGGGAGGCAAAGGAGCATGAATTCCGGATGCACCAATGCCTCACTGATCTTTGGCTTAATTCTAGTTGTTGCTTTCCATTTGCTTTCATATAGTGTATGCCTTTCTGTCATTGTTTAGCAGTTACGTTGAAAGATACCCCTATTCCACAAAATGTTCACAACATGGAACAAACATAAATCTAAAGTTCTGCTGCTCAAGCTGGGATGGGGTGGGATTGTTATCTCCCGGCAACCGCCAGTGCCTAGAATACTTGATCCCCAGTGTCTTCCTACATGTTAGAATGTACAGGCCTGTTGTCAGAATATTGGGTATGTACATTCTTAAGTCAACACCTCAAGTACTTTTGCTCATAAGTAAGGAATACACTTGAATTACTCTAATATAACCTACCAGCTAGAAGATGTATACTTTCATGTTTTTATAATAATTTTGAACAGATTTTCTGGCTCCTTAACACAATCATCAATATAATCTTGCCAGTTTGGCAACAGAGACTCTATACATCTATGGTGGGGCTGTTGGACCTCATAGTTCCTACTCTTTCTCCACTCTGATTCACCTTCTCTGGGGATTTCATCCTGGTTAATGCCATTATGACCTTAGGGGACATGGGTTTCTACCCCTTTAAACTTCTGGGCTAACTAAATAATACCTAGGTGAGACCAGGCTAGAACGTTAAAATAAGATGTTATTCAGTGCTTAGTGCAAACAAAATGGAAATAACCAGAGAGCGGCGTACACCTAGAGAAAATGCTTTACAAGGCAGATTCTGTTCATCCTCACTTGTAGTTTCCCCTCAGCTAGTCACCTGAGTGTGTAAGGCAGAGGGTGCTTGTGATCCTTAATGCTACCAGTTTATTGAACAAGTTGGATTCTAGGTACAAGAAGACAACGTTGTTCTTTTTCACCTCTCTCCATTAAACTTGCTTTGTCAAATAGCTGTCACTGTGTCTGGATCTTGGCCAAGTGTCATGATGTTTCTGGTTGTTGTTAAAGAATATAAGGTCCATTTCAGTGAAATTACATTACCCCATGCTCTAATGCAGTTTCAAGCTTTTCTCTTCCCCCAGCTCAGGCGTGTTTCAGGCTCAGAGGACTGCAGTTGAAGGGGGTTACTAAGGTCAGTGTCTTGACTCTTTTGCCATCTTCTTCTGCTCTACTCATTCTCCATCATTCTGTATGACATCTGGCTCTTCTGGGTTCAGAGCAGGTGAGGGAGGAGATAGAAGGTGTAGAAAAGTCTTACTTGATGTGATGAATCTGGTGTTGATGCCCTCTGCATGCCACAGATTCAAAATGATGATTTTTTGTTGTTGTTGTTGTTATGGAGTCTTCAGTGATTCTTTTGGAGGACCTCCTCTCAGTTCCTTTAACATGCTAGATACATCCTGTTGTTAATTGCCTGCAATCTTCCTCCAAGGCCCCTGAATTCTGATGGGTGGCTCTGAGGATCCCTGCTGCATCCTCTCATGCCTCCAGGGGAGGCCCTCTTCAGCAGAATCCCACTTGGTCCAACTTCTTTCTATGCAGTCCACATCCAACCCAGGAAAATTCACACAGCCTCGAAAGTCTGGCTATTCCCAGCTCAGCCACCACTCCTTGCTCTAATGCCCCAGGACAATGGGCAAATCTAATGCCTTTCTTTATAGGAAGGAGTCCAATATCAGCCCCCTTGTCCCTCAAATTTCAGGGAACACATATCAATCTATCTAAAGTTGTTCTGTTCCGTGGCTTGAGAGGAGAGGGAGGCATCCCATTTCCTCTCCCTTGGAAGAGGAAAAAAATGCACAGCACCCTGACAAATCTCCGTAAAGGAATCCTTACTACTGCCGTACTCGAACTCTTTGAAACTTCTCAAATAAATTGCTCTTTTCTATTTATTTAGCTTGGAGACGGCTGATGGCTGAGGCTAGAAGAATCTGCTTTAAAACCTTGTAGGCCTCCCAGAATAGGTGGTCCAACACTTTGTTCTAAGATATGAATGTACTTCATGTTTAGTTTTTTACTTCTCTGTTATTAGGCCCTCATCTGAAACTGAGGAAACAGAAAATGTTACACTTAATTTCCTGTTCCATTGTCCAGGGATGTTTCAGCTAGATTTCATGAAGTCCAAAGTTGAGCCTAGGCAGGCCTTAGGGGAGATGGGATGTTCCTCTTCTGCCTACTTAAAGTCTGCCTCTGAAGTTCTGGTAGTTTGTCTGTGGATCTGCTTCTCCATTGAGTCACACCAGGAATGCCTTCCATTCTGGGAGACCCTGGTGTCTTTCTCCATTGATGTTTCCTTTAAAGTCTGATTAGGACATCAGTGTCAGAATACAATGCAGTAAAACTCACAGGCCTTCCAAAGCACAATAGCAATAGTTTCTCTTGTCAGGATGCTTCTTCTCTCGCCTGTTGGTTTGTTCATCTTCATGATGTTTGGCTATGGTTAAGGCTGTAGTGTATTGTCTCAGAATAGCATGAACAAACCCAACCTGTTCACAAGGGTATTGCAGCTGGCCTCATAATTCTCTGACAGATGGAGCCAGCCAAAAAAGGCCTCCCTGTAAGGGAATACGCTATCCTTAATCTTTGGATTCAAGACAAAAAAAAAATCTTTTTAATCTAATTTCTAGTTTCTAACAAATTGCCAACAATTTTTAATAACTTAAAAGATTAATGCTTTTGGATATGTTTTCCAAGCATCAAAAGATTAATATTTTGGGAGATGCTTTTCAAGATAGTGGACATAGAAAGTACTGTTGTGGAGCAAATTGTTTCATATTCTATAGTATTTAACCAGTATCTTACATTCCAGATGAATGAAGGAATTAATCCTTCTACCTGTTTCTACACAAATTTCCCAAGATATTATTTTTCCATTGGCACTTTCAAACATTGAGTAACTGCCATATTGAGACAATATTTTGGGAAATTTTGTCCCTAAATCTTGAAATTTCTGAAATCAGTTGTAATCTTTCTATTAGTCAAAGTGAATGCCTCTAAATTCTGGAGACAGAAAATTATATGTCTTCCTAGTGCCCATAAGCATGGATTTAACTGAGAAATTTTATGTTGCAATGCTTTAAGAATTATTTGTGTCTATGTTCATGCTAACAACAAATTTTCATTTGTCTCATTTAGAGAAGAAAAGAAAAAAACAGGCAGATTCCACTGTGACTGTAAAGTTTAGCATTATTTTTCCTGCCTTTCTCACCCAGGGACTCCCACAATGGAGTCACAGTGCCCCTCACCTGCAAGATCAGTCTCAGCTGAATTCCCAAGTCAGTCCAATCATGTGATAGGGCTGGATCCAGAATCCAGAGTTCTAGTGATGAGCCTGGTCACCTCTGTGGTTCCATTGCAATTCTCCTTACTCCTCCTGTTTTTGTCCAGTTGATGAGTAGGTGCCTAGGTGGCTCATCAGGGGCTTTTCCAGTGAGCCCTGCCTTCTACCATTATCCTTTTTATTGGACTAGTGTCCTTCACGACCTTACTAACTGCCTGGAACTAAGGCCCTCCCTACTCCCTATGTTGAGACTTGCCTACGGAACCTCTAAGATGTCCTAGAATGAATTAGATCCATTGATATTAATCACTTGCAAACTACATCTGAATTAAACTTGTCCTAAAAAGCTATTATTGGAGAACTTACTCTCTACTCCTTCCCTTTCTTCTTTGACCCACATTTCTAAGATTCCAGAACACCTGTGTTGAAGCCCTGGCAATTAAAAGAGGCAGTACAAAATTCATTATCATAGCATATCTGGCATTTCTAAGGATACAGAAGATGTGGCCGGGAAAATCTCATTGACAAAAGGGAGTAAAATAGATTGAGAAAAAGTATTATTTGATGGTCAGTGTGTTTTGGTAGAAAGAACAAAAGCTTTGATGTCAGACAGATCTGGGTTTGAATTTCAACACTACCAATTTCTAGTTTTGTGACTTTGGGAAAGTTACTTTGCTACATTGAGCTCCAATTTCTTCATCTATCAAAAGGAGGCTTATAATAGCTAGCTACCACGACTAGTATGAGAATAAGATAACATATGACACAAGCTCATCACTTTCAGTGATCACATACAAGCTGTCTAATAAATATTTGTTCTAATGCAACCTGGAGAGCAGTCCCTAGTGGTGTCCTGGGGACTCAGATTTTGGTTCTAGCCTGCTCAATATTTTCACCAATGACTCAAATGAAGAGATACTTATAAAATATTTAGTTGACATGGAAATAGGAATAGACAATATAGTTAACACAGTTAGACTGGAATAATTAGAGAGAACTTTGAAGGAATAGAGGTCTTGGTTCACATTGGAAGGAGAGCTGGAGCAGTTTATATGAAAGTGACTCAGTAAACTAATGCATTTAATATTACTGGTTTATTGAAGTTTTTCATTATGCTATTTGCATACATTAGCATGAAATGGCTTTATTTCTTCCAAGACTGGCCCCCAACTCTGTTATTCAACCAGTTTTCCCCCTGCTGAATGGTAGGTCTTATGAGAGTGTCTTGGACACCAGCACAGAAGTATGAAAGTAATTACTCATTTGGAGAAAGCCAAGTAGTTTCAGTAGGCAGGATCAAGGAGGTTCTCTGGCAGAAGATGTTGAGACGTGTTATACAAATGAGGCAAAAAATGGCCTCTGTGTTTTGGCCCCTAGGTTGTTTATTTCCTCCCTGCAGGTTGAGACCTGTTAACTCAAAAGCCCACTGGCACCAAACTCAAGTTTTCCACATCCAATTATTTAAAAAATAGCCCATGCAAGGAGATTTCTAACCATTTAAAGCCTGCCTGTTTTGCCCTCCCTGCAAAACCTCAGCCCACACAATAAGATGGCTAGCTAGAGAGAGTCTCCAGGCCATGAAGACCCGGAACTGCTTCTGCCCTTTGGACTCTCTGATCCAGAGACCTTCCACTTTGTGAGGAGATATCACCTAGACATAAGCTCTCTCTCTCTGATCCCCTTCTTCCTGAGGAGTTCCTTTGCCCCACTCCCATTCTGCATATGGACCCCTGCACCATGGCGTCTGGACAGACTCATACATGAGGGATTTCCCTCACATGCAAACCTGTTCAAATGTCACCCAATAAAGCTTGTCGTGTATTACTGCCTCTCATGGTCATACCATTTTTTCTTCATCTGCTCCCTAATCCTCCAAACCCCCTTATCTCTGAAGGAAGATTTGAAAAGAAACAGAAGTTAGCTTGTGAAGGAACTTGTATGTTAAGCTGAGATGTTGGGGTATTGTCCATAAAGACTGCAAGCAAGAGAGGCCATGCACCCCATTATACTTTAGGAAGTTCGCTCTGGCTGTGGTATGGAGAATGGGTAGAAAGGCGCAGAAGGGGAGGCAGGGATACTGATGTTATAATCAGGAAAATTAGTGCTAAAGGCCAGAGTTAAGGAGAAGCAGTGCATAGGGTTCTGCGGCCAACTGGAGGTTGGATGTGGATAGGGAAAAGAAAATCAAGAGTCAAAGTGACTCCAAGTGACTCCAAAGTGACTGGCTCGGCTATCTAAAGACTGATGCTAACCTGAAAGAGACAGTAAGAGAAAGAGCAGTTGAGGTATGAAAGATGATACGTTCAGCTTAGGGTCAGTTGTTTTTCACAGGAAGAGGGAAGTTGAATCTTTTGGAGAGGATGAATCCTCCCAGAAGAGCAGGCAAAGTGAGATATTAAGGGGACCAAAGACAGAAACTTCAGAAATGCTAGGATTTAAAAAATCTGCAGAACAAGATCAAGAATCCACCATTGAGGCTGGGAAGGAAGGATGTGAGAGGAAGAGGGAAACTCAGGATACAGTGCTCTTGCAGAGGCCCATGGTGGAATAGTTCAAAAAGGAGCAACGATCAGTCACAGGTCAAATGCCGCAGAGTTCAAATCACAGAAGGACTGGAAATTGTCCATGGAATTTTGGCAACGCTGAGGATATCTGGACTTCTTTGAGAGAGAGAGAATTTGTATCTCTGATTACTTCACCGAGAAATAGACATTACGTGATTAACATTCAAGAATAATGATGAGAGATGTGAATGATTGTTAATACAATGGGTAATTGAAATGATTACATCAACCATGTGAAGTAAATATCACATGGTCATAAGTTAATTGAAATGTATAATTTACTGCATCTGAGAAAACAGTACTCATGTATTGATTCATCTGAACTTGGGATTTGACCTGGTAAATTTAAACCCCCTTGGTGATACTAGGCAATATGGAAAATATGTGCTACTTTCTTTCACATTAACATATGTACCTAATTATGGTTATTGTCATAGAATGTGTTTGAAAGAAGAATTTTCCAAAAGAGTTTGTAATGTTTTATGTAAATACACATATAATTGTTGCTATAGATCTTTCATTTGTTTTACTAAGGTGATGTTCAACCTTTATGTTTAAGTAATAAAAATTACAGTAATGAATTTTCTTCCTAATGCTCTCCTGTATTAAAATGTTTAGATATAGTATAATCATATTATGTCAAGTGATATTATAGTATGTGTTGTCCTCCCAAAGAACAGTATGTAGGTACTATCCCCAGATAATACCTTATCATATTTCCAATTATTTTCTTTCACTCTGAGTTTTGGTTACAGTAAATATTTCCCTTCACTTGAAAAAGTGTTCTGCATTGTATCTGTATTTCAGTTACAAACGACTTCTAAATTCTTATTTTTCTTTGGGGAGGAGAGAAGGAATCATATAAATTAGAAAAATCAAACTGCCTAAGTAAATAAGAGGAGATTAATAGGTATGCAGTGTTACTGTGGCAAGTATTTCCAATCTCTGCCTGGAATATCTTTCTTCTCTCCTCCCAGCCCCCGTTCCTCATTCTTTAACTTGCAAATCTTTATTTGTTCTTTAAAACAACGCTACTAATCTGATTTCTCAGTAGCATCTGTCTGTTTCACCCAGGCAGTACTGGTTGCCCCTTTCTTATACTCCTGTATTCGTTTGCTCACCACATTGTTTTGCTGACATCTATTTGCATATTTGTATGTTTCTCTAAACCATAAACACTTTGAGTATCTTTTCAAAATATAGGGGCCGGCTCCGTGGCCGAGTCGTTAAGTTTGCGCGTTCCACTGTGGCGGCCCAGGGTTTGGATCCTGGGCGCGGACGTGGCGCCGCTCTTCAGGCCACGTTGAGGTGGTGTCCCACATCCCACAACTAGAAGGACCTGCAACTAAGATATACAACTATGTACGGGGCGGGGAGGGCGAGGGGGGAGGGGTGGGGAATAAAGCAAAAAAAAAAAAACCCAAAAAAACCCAAAATATATGTCAACATCTGCAAAAAGCAAAAGAAAGAGAAAAATCAACCTAATTATTTTAAGTAAAATCTTTTCATCTTAATTGCTTTTGTTACCCTTTACAATGACCCTTGTAAATAGCAAGGAATGAAACTAAAGTTTTAAATTCTAGTGTAACAGATGGACCGAGTTATGTATGACTTAAAGATGCAGTTTGTGACCCTTATTCTAAGTCTGAAGAACAATCACTACTTAGTATTTCCTTTAATTATGTTTTTGGTAATACTTATTTCTAGAAGGCATTTTTAATGAGTTTCTATGTTCAACTTGGTATGTGGAAATAAAAAACACTGAACTCATTATACTGTTTTTAAAAATTTTGATAGGTGGTTTTTGGAACTAAAAGAGACAAGATATCAGAGTCACATTTATAACTCTTCTAGTACTGTTTAGCCTATGACAGTGTGTTCCGTATCCCAATGTAGTTGTATTTATGTAAATGTGTTTTCTTGGTCCAGAAATGACCTCAGGTGTTAACTTCTTACCTGATAGGTGTCAGGACTCAACTGAGGAGAATTCTTCCAGTCAGCACCTTAGGGGACAGCATAATCTATTCTTGTTTCAGTTGAGAGGTTATAACTTTCTTTGTCGTTCTTAAAGATAAACAAAAGCACTTGGTAAATGTATTCAGGTTTCTAGGAGTGGGAGATTTCAATAGGAATTGCATGCTATCAAAAATCAATAAGCTTGGGCTACACAGAGTTGCTAAATGTTCCTCAAGATCCATTTTCAGAGAGGATAATGATCTTGGCCAATATGCTTTATGTTTTACAAACTAATACTTTATAGTAAACCATGCCAAATAGAACTTTCTGTTATGTCAATCTATGCAGCCTATGTTCAAAATAAGAACTTTATGCATCTATTCTCCATATGTGTGGAGATTCATAACACATATTTCCCTTCCTTAAGCATTATGATTAGTAGCAAAAGACTTTTCTATTATAAGATAACAATATAGGAGTTTATGTAAATTCTGAAGCATGAAAAAGAACGAATCTACAAATTGTGTTTTGAAAGGCATGTGGAGTGTACTCATCAGTTAAGCGTGGATAAGATTTGGATCATAAAGTGAACCTTTTAATCTTTTCAAGTCAATACCTAAGATATATTTATTATAAGTGTGAAAGACAAATTCTTTCTTTTGGTACATTGCAGTGAGATATCTGATAACGTATTTGATTCTGATGGAAGCAACAACAATTTAAACCAGAAACAGTGGATGTAACTAAAGATTGAATTGAACTTAAAAAAAAATAGTGAGGGATATAGAAGAGATTCCTTCTTGCCTCAGTGAAGAAGAGGATCCCCAGTGTCAGATGTGGTAGAATGCATTCTTTTTAGGTGCCTGCACTGTGGAGACCTGGCTTCCAGGCAAAACTCCTTGTCTGGTGCATAGGGCTTGAATGGGAGTCAGAGTGCGTCCTGTACTTGCGTCAAAGGAGGTTCCCCACAAAGCTTTTAAGGTCCAGGGTGAAAAAATGAGTATCTTATATAGAGAGATCAATTAATGTTAAGAACAATCCTTCTCCTGAGATTAAGATCTCTTTAGTATTTGGTGCAATATATGGCTTCTTTTATGAAATGAGAGTTATAGCAGATGCTAAGGTATTTTGTGTTTCTTTCTTCTCCTCTTTTTCTCCTTCTTCTTTGTTTTAATTTGTTTGTTTTTGTATGTCTTAACCTGGAAAAATAAAAAATTTGTACCTCATGTTAGCTCACTATTTTTCTTCCAATACTTTACTGGGTTATGAATTTAAAAGCCTGGGAATCTCTGATCTACTGTAACAGCACGTGTTTCTGAAAAAATCTCTGCTGGAATTATTGTTCTCCATCCAATTGGATGTGTGGACATATAGGCTTATTACCTAGTTGACAATAAGCTGTCTGTGAAAAAGTAAAAATATATACCTCCCTCTCAGGAATGACAGGAGAAACAGATAAGATCGTATGATAAAGCACTTAGCAAGGTGCTCAGCTCGAAGGAAATTATCAGGGATGTTAGTTTCCCTTCTTTTTTCCAATGGCATAGGAAACAATACATTTCCTAACCTGGTCAGCATGAGTCAGTACACCTGTGCTACACAGAGAGATTCATAATATAAACTGCCTAATGGTTAAGAGCTTGCCCATTGTTTTCAGATGACCCGGTTCAGCTTAGGTCCTGGCACAGCAACTTTTTTGCTGCGTAGACTCGAATAAGTTACTTAACTTCTCAGAGCCTGAGTTAGCTCACTGGTAAAATGGGACAATACTAGCACTCATTTATGGGAAAAACAAATAATTGAGTCTATCCAGATCAGAACTGACTCTGTCATCTTCCCAACCCACGCTTTCTTTTGAGGAAACGACTTTCTGCTCCACTAGTGTGGTTGTGGTGAGTAGAGCTAACCAGAACCTCATCCCCAAGCTTAGGAGTGGACATTTGGCACAGGCTGTCTGTGAAATTATACCACTCTGGCCACAGGGATGTCCTGGAGACCTAAGCAGGGGACCAATCCTACATCTTTCTAGGGCATTTTTTATGTAAAGCTGGAGGGAAAAGGTCCTCTGGTCAAGTTACTTAAGAATGTGATTCTAGAGAAAGCCTGTGTCTATGTTCTTTATGATATGGAGAAAGTAAAAGAAAGTAAAAGAAAAGAAAAAGAAAGTAATCCTCAGAAATAGAAGGCAAGAGAGGGTGAACTGACAACAATGGAGTCCCTCTTCTGGTCCCTGAGTTCTCCAGCCCTGCTCTTGTTCCTATGGCTCTTCCTTCAGTTCTAAGGTATGACGACATCCTCCCAGCAAGACCCCATGTTGTTTAAGCTAGTGTTCCCTGAGTTTGGGGCACTTGCCCTGAAAGTATCCAAACTGATACACTGCTTCATATCCTAGTTTTGAGGATTACATGATGTAATGCATCCACAGGATGGTAGATGCCACGTGCTGGGAAAACGGGAGGACAGGGTATGGTTAAGAGCAGTGACTTGGGTTCAAACCTCAGCTTCGCCACTTACTATGTTGTGACCTCAGCCTAGTTACTGTGCCTCACTTTCTGCATTTGTAAAAGGGGTTGAATGATAGTACCTACCTCATGGTTCTGTTATGTGAATTAAATATACTAATATTTATAAAGTGCTTAGGCCAGTGACCGGCAAATAATAATCATATAAGTGAATGTTAAGTAAATTACTAAAAATAAATAATGATATAAAAGCAATCAGCCAAGTGGCCAGCTCAACACAGACACTCCAGGCATTATTACATATATTTTACTTACAGAAATAATTGAGTGATTTCATTTCAATATGAGGGCTAATTTAGAGGTGAAAGTGACAAAACGATGAAAGGCTCTACAATTATGAAACTTCTTTTTCACTTTCACTTTGAGCATTGTGTAAAACAAATCCCTTTTCAAGTTTCTAGTCTAAGAAAAGGGGAGAGTGGTGAGAAACTACTCTCATCCCCTAAACAAATAGACCTGACATAGGTTTTTTGAGAGAGAAACGGCTGTAAAGTGAACACAGCTTTTAGAAACGAGGTCTTATAACTTAGAAAAGAGGAAGGGTCCACCCTTATGATGGACATGAAGGCAAGGATGGAGAGACAAAGGAACTGCTTAGAGAAGCTGGAAGGTGATTTTGTGAGAGTAGGTGAAGTTGACAAAAAACTCTCCCTGTCATTTTAGTTTATTTAAAATATAGCATTATGGTAGCTAAATGCAAAATGGGAGGAGTGTCTTCTCACATTCCTGTGGGGGCTGACTGCCCATCTTTCTATGCAGTTTTCCACATTTGTGGTCCTGGCAATTACTCTACAGCTACTTTAAGCCACCACTCCACAGCAGGAGTCTCCAAAGAGTACGGGTCACTGGAATAAGTATCACTGATTAAGTAAAGTAGAATTCGAAAATTTGGAATGCCCAAATAGTTAGATTTATGAATATACTCAACTCTCACTTAATAATTTTGTTTTCAAAAACCCTGTAGGTAGATAAAAAACTGTAAAATGAAAATAAAATCCGTTTATTTTAGTGTGAAAAGTGATGATGCATTCCATCTCAACCCGACTAAACAAAACAAAATAAGAGAAAATGAAAGTAAGTATATATATGAAAGAAACAACAATTTGTAAGTCAATGGAGACTGTACTCTCCAAAAAAGGAGAAGAAAAATGAGAGTGGTGGTTGGGGTTGTGTTGGAGTGAGAGGCATGGCTTTTTGGAAGGTGCCAGGCTATACCATAATCTCCATTAATTTTTCATCTTTTGGGGAGTCATTGAATTAGTTTTCTTTTGCTGCTATAATAGATTATCACAAAGTTAGTGGTTTTAAGCAAAACAAAGTTATTCTCTTACAGTTCTGGAAGTTAGAGGTCCAAACTCAAGGTATTGAAAAGGCTGCATTCCCTGTGGAGGCTTCAGAGGGAGAATCTGTTTCCTTGACTGTTCCAGCTTCTAGAGGTTGCCTGCATTGCTTGGTTTGTGGCCCCTGCTGCATCTTCAAAGCCAGCAACAGCTTGTCAAGTCTTTCTCACTCTGCTTCACTCTAACACTCCTTTTCTGTAGTAAAATCTCCCTCTGCTTCCCTTTTATAAAGACCCATGTGATTACATTGGGCCCACTCAGATAATCCAAGATAATTTTCTCATCTCAAGATCCTTACCTTAATCACACCAGTAAAGTCCCTGTTAACATGTAAGCTAATATATTCACGGATTCTAGGGGTCAGGATGTGGACCTCTTTGGGCAACCATTATTCAGCTTACCACACTCATGGTTATCTTGCACTCATATCTCTTAAAAATAAAATTGTAGAATAGGAAAACAACTTTAGGTTAAAAATGAAGACTAAACATGAACATTCTTTGAAACATGTAATGTCAGATCAGACTGAAGAGTCAAAGAAGATATGGCCTTGTCTCCTCTCTCACTTGGTGTATGTATGCAAGGCAAATGTTTAGGATTTATCCAAACATAATATGTGATTCACTTTTTTTGCATGAGATCTTTACTAACTAGATACACTTGTTGAGTAAATTAGTTAGTCTCTACTCAAAACTATAATGTTGAAATATCACTTCTTATGGTATATTTCTTTAATATACTTTGGGGTAAAAATTCATTATACTGAAAAACACAAGTCATTGACTAAAAAGTAGTATGACTTTACTGTTTTGGCACAAAGATCTAAGTTGAACAGTCGTTAAGAGGACAGTCTCTATTTATCAGGAAGTTTATATTAGTTAACACAAAATGTTAAATTAAGTACAGAGAACAATCCAAACAAATCACGGAAGAAATCATATTGATCCCTACATCCAGCATTTTAAAGTACTTAAATAGCTTTTCACACCACTGTTGCATCTGTGATCTCCATTTACGACTGCTCCATCTTTAAGGGTTCTAGAGAAGAATCCTAGAGATGTAAATTTTTTTCCTCCACCAGTCAATTCCTTTTTAACCCATATTGCTTTCTTAGCAAAAAGTGTCTCAGAGAGCCTTCTCCCCAGTCCCAGCTGAATATACTCTATTCCCAAGACTCCATCCCTTCCTGTTCTTTGCTTACAACTGGTTGAACCTAAGAGAGAAACATGACTTACATTAGGCCATTATATTTTCTCTCCCAGGAGCTTGAATTGGAGTGTGGAGAGACTTGCTCATTTAGCTGTGGATATGGGATCTATCAGGATATTGAGTGAGGGTGGCCATATTTGGGCCATGTGCTGATAAATAAACCAGTGGAGCCAAGATGGAGGGAGAGAGAAGAAAAATCAGACAGAAAAGAAGCAGAGTAAGACATTTGGCTACAGAGAGAGAAAAGTGGCAAGCAAATGTTTTAGTCTCTCAACAGTTTTATTTCCTGATTCTAGTTCCTCAGTTCTTGGGGCATTTTACTTCTTTGGGTTTTATAAGGTACCCATTTCATTTTCTAATAAACTTATTTTTTACATAGATTTAACTTATGCGCGTTCAACTGTATCCTGACTAATATACAGGAAAAATCTAAAGCATGGACGGATCAAGTATTTGGAAGGTACAAGAGCAGATTATCAGAAGAGCTGGGAATAGAACCCATGACATGATGTGTGTAGTCTTTAAATTCCATTCCAAGGGAGCAATAGGCCAGATTAGAGGCAGGGAAAACTAATCTCTCTGAGGATCCTTCTGGACACTTACATAAGGGCTCTATGTTTCCTTGAGAATTCTGTGAGTGACCTTTAATTTTCTTTATACATTTTCTCACAAGCTAGTATTTGGTAGCAAGGTTATCCAGGCTATTGATTCTTGAGACTGATTCTCTTTTGGGGATTAACTTTATTATCAGAAGTGGAAATGGCATCCCTTTCTTAAGTGTTTAAAGTGCATACATTCCTAAAATTAGGAAATTGGGTAAATGAACATCATAAAACTCAACATCTCTATCATAACAGAAAAGTTCTAATGATATAAATACCATATATTCTGATTTATGTGAGAGACTTAGTACAGTAGAAGTAGTTTATTTTTATATATGAAATATTTGCAGTTTCGCTAATATACATTCCTGAGATTTTCCATATTAAAATAAATATTATAGGAGGCAAAGATCAATTCCCCTATTTTCCTACCAACTATTTCTGCAAATAAACTCTACTGAGTCTAATTCAGAAAATATGGTTACCGCTTGAATTCCTATTTTGGAAATTTAATAGTACTTTGAAAATAAAGTGCAAAAAAATTACAGTTAGATCTGACAAATAGCCACGGAGAAAAAAAATATTCAAAAATATTTCTTAGGACTAATCAGAAACATACTTTTAAAAGTGAAAATTATAATCATTCTTTAAGACAATTTTGATCATTTCCTTTTTCTGGAATTAGAAGTTTAAATAATTGTTTATTTTCATTTGTTTGCAGTTGCCAATTGATTTAGGCTGGCTCCCCATGCATAATAATAATAATAATAATAATAATGTCCTTTTTCAACGGCATTACAGACTTCTATTTCAGTCATGGAACTGAAGATGCACATACACATATACGTATACAGATAATGATATATACAAATATATATTAATGAAATTTGAACAAAATTTGATTTGATATTAAAATGTTAAGTAGGGAAAAGTTTTTATATTATCCATTTTGCTTTCAAGTTATTAAAAAAATGTAACAGCTAATGAGTTTTTTTACTGTAACTTAGTGAAGTATTAAGAAGAAAACAAAAAAATTTTTGCATAATTCTGTTTTGGTTAAGCACACTGACATGAAAAAAAAAGCATTTTAAGTTTATGGCCAAAAACTTTAAATAGTTCAGAGTTTATTTATTTATCTTTTTTTGAGGAAGATTAGCCCTGAGCTAACTACTGCCAATCCTTCTCTCTTTGTTGAGGAAGACTGGCCCTGAGCTAACATCCATGCCTATCTTCCTCTACTTTATACGTGGGACGCCTACCACAGCATGGCTTTTGCCAAGCCGTGCCATGTCCACACCCAGGATCCAAACCGGCGAACCCCGGGCCGCTGAGAAGCAGAACGTGCCAACTTAACCGCTGCGCCACCCGGCCAGCCCAGAGTTTATTTATTTAAAACCCAAAGAAAGTTCTCGACTTAGCCATGGTTTGCCAAAAATGTAATTAACAAAGGTAAAAACAAAACCGACAAATGAATGTAAAAGAGGATGAAAAAAATCCTGGCTAAAGTCAATTTTGAGAAGGAATTGAGGGAATTCCTTTAATTTTATTGAGGTCATATTGGCTTATAACACTGTGCAAATTTCAGATGTACATTGCTATATTTCAGTTTCTGTATACTCTATATTGTGTTCACCACCAAAAGTCTAGTGTTTTATCTGTCACCATACATGTGTGCCACTTTATCCCTTTGCCACCCCCTCCTCACCTCTCCTCCCCCTGGGTAGTCACTAATCTATTCTCCTTATCTGTGTGTTTATCTTCCACACATGAGTGAAATCATATGGTGTTTGTCTTTCTCTGTCTGGCTTATTTCACTTAGCATAATACCCTCAAGTTCCATCCATATTGTTGCAAATGGCATGATTTTGTCTTTTTTAATGGCTGAATAGCATTCTATTGTATATGTATACCACATCTTTATCCGTTCCTCTGTTGATGGGCACTTGGGTTGCATCCATGTCTTGACTATTGTGAATAATGCTGCGATGAATATAGGGGTGCATAAATCTCTTTGAATTGTTGATTTCATGTTCTTTGGATAAATGCCCAATAGTGGGATAGCTGGATCAATTGGTGTTTCTATTTTTAATTTTTTGAGAAATCTCCATACTGTTTTCCATAGTGGCTACACCAGTTTGCATTCCCATCAGTAGTGTATGAGGGTTCTTTTTTCTCCACATCTTCTCCAACAGTTATTTCTTCTCTTGTTAATTATAGTCCTTCTAGTGGGTGTGAGGTGAAATCTCACTGTAGTTTTGATTTGCATTTCCCTAATAATTAGTGATGTTGAACATCTTTTCTTGTGCCTGTTGGCCATCTGTATATCTTCTTTGGAAAAATGTCTGTTTGGATCCTCTGCCCATTTTTTGATCAGGTTGTTCATTTTTTTGTTGTTGAGTCCTGTGAGTTCTTTATATATATTTTGGACATTAACCTCTTGTTGGATGTGTGGTTTGCAAATATTTTCTCCCAGTTGGTGGGTTGTCTTTTCATTGTGTTTATGGTTTCCTTTGCTGTGCAGAAGCTGTTTAGTCTGATATAGTCCCATTTGTTCACTTTTTCTTTTGTTTCCCTTGCCTGAGGAGACATGGTATTCAAAAAGATAATGCTAAAACTGGTGTCAAAAAGTGTACTGCCTATATTTTCTTCTAAGAGTTTTATGGTTTCAGGTCTTACAGCCAAATCTTTAATCCATTTTGAGTTAATTTTTGTGTATGGTGAAAGATAGTGGTCTACTTTCCTTCTTTTGCACGTGGCTGTCCAGTCTTCCCAACACCGCTTATTGAAGAGACTGTCCTTTCTCCATTGTGTATTCCCGGCCCCTTTGTCAAAGATTAGCTGTCCATTGATGCGTGGTTTTATTTCTGGGCTCTCAATTCTGTTCCATTGATCTGTGTGTCTGTTTTTCTGCCAGAGCCATGCTGTTTTGATTACTATAGGTTTGTAGTATGTTTTGAAGTTAGAGATTGTAATGCCTCCAGCTTTGTTCTTTTTCCTCAGGATTGCTTTAGCTATTCAAGGTCTTTTGTTACCACATATGAATTTTAGGGTTCTTTGTTCTCTTTCCATGAAGAATGTCATTGGGATTCTGATTGAGATTGCGTCAAATCTATAGATTGCTTTAGGTAATATAGACGTTTTAACTATTGTTTATTCTTCCAATCCATGAGTATGTAATACATTTCCATTTCTGTATGTCTTCTTCAATTTCTTTCAATAGGTCTTATAGTTTTCAGTATACAGGTCTTTGACCTCCTAGGCTATATTCATTCCTAGATATTTTATTCTTTTTATTGTGATTGTAAATGGATTTGTATTCCTGACTTCACTTTCTGCCAGCTCATTATTAGTGTATGGAAATGCAACTGTGATTTTTGTATGTTGATTTTGTATCCTGCAACTTTACTATTTTTTCTTATTATTTCTAGTAGTTTTTTGGTGGATTCTTTAGGGTTTCATATATATAGAATCACGTCATCTGAAAATAGTGGAGTTTTACTTCTTCCTTTCCAATTTGGATCCCTTTTATTTATTTTTCTTACCTAATTGCTCTGTCTACAGCTTCCAGTACTATGTTGCATAAGAATGGCAGGAGTGGGCATCCTGGTCTTGTTCCTGTTCTCAGGAATGGCTTTCAATTTTTTTCTGTTGAGTATGATGTTGGCTGTCGGTTTGTCATATATGGCCTTTATTATGTTGAGGTTTTCTCCTTCTATACCCATTTTATTGAGTTTTTATTGATTTTATTTTGTCTATACCCATTTATTCATTTTATCATAAATGGATGTTGGATCTTGTCAAATGCTTTCTCTGCATCTATTGAGATAATCATGTGATTTTTATTCTTCATCTTATTAATGTGGTGTATCACATTGCTTGATTTGCAGATGTTGAACCATCTCTGCATCCATGGAATAAATTCCGCTTGATCATGGTATATGATCCTTTTAACGTATTGCTGTATTCAATTTGCAAAAATTTTGTTGAGGAGTTTTACATCTCTTTCATCAGCAATATTAGCCTGTAACTTTCTTTTTTTGTGTTGTCCTTGTCTGGTTTTGGTATCAGGGTAATGATGGCCTCATAGAACGAGTTAGAAAGATTCCCCTCCTCTTCAAGTTTTTGGAATAGTTTGAGAAGGATAGGTATTAAGTCTTCTTCTTTGAATGCTTGATAGAATTCACCAGGGAAGCTGTCTGGTCCTGGACTTTTGTTTTCTGGGAGGTTTTTGATTACTGTTTCAATTTCTTTGCTTGTGACTTGTCTGTTCAGATTATCTTTTTCTTTTAGATTCAGTTTTGGGAAGTTGTATGATTCTAAGAATTTATCCATTTCTTCTAGGTTATCTATTTTGTTCACGTATAGCTTTTCATAGTATTCCCTTATAATCCTTTGTATTTCTGTGGTATCCATTGTAATTTCTCCTCTTTCATTTTTGATTTTATTTATTTGAGTCTTCTCTCTTTTTTTCTTAGTAAGTCTGGCAAAGGGCTTGTCAATTTTGTTTATATTCTCAAAGAACCAGCTCTTAGTTTCATTGATTCTTTCTACATTTTTTTAAGTCTCTATTTCATTCATTTCTGCTCTGATTTTTATTTCCTTCCTTCTATGACTCTGGACATTGTTCTTTTTCTAGTTCTTTTAGGTATACAGTGAGCTTGTTTTTTTGAGATTTTTCTTGTTTGTTAAGGTAGGCTGAATTGCTCTAAATTTCCTTCTTGGTATTGTTTTTGTTGCATCCTGCAAGAGTTGGTATGATGTGTTTTCATTTTCACTTGTCTCTAGGTATTTTTTGATTTCTCCTTTGATTTATTCATTGTTCCACTAGTTGTCCAGTAGTATGTTATTTAGTCTCCACATATTTGTGACTTTCCCAGCTTTTTTCTTGTAGTTGATTTCTAGTCTCATAGCATTGTGATTAGAAAATGGATGATATGATTTAAATCTTCTTAAATTTATTGAGGCTTGCTTTGTTTCCAAAAATATAGTCTATCTTTGAGAATGTTCCATGTGCACTTGAGAAGAATGTGCGTTCTGCTGTTTTTGGATGGAACATGATATCTATCTGTTAAGTCCCACTGGTTCAGTGCTTCATTTTTGGCCACTTTTGTTTCCTTGTTGACTTTCTCTCTAGATGATTTATTCATTGATGTAAGTGGGGTGTTGAGATACCCTACTATTATTGTGTTGCTGTCAATTTCTCCCTTTAGGTTTGTTAATAATTGCTTTATGCACTTTGGTGCTCCCGTTTTAGGTGCATATATGTTAATAATTGTTGTGTCTTCTTTTGGAATTTCCCTTTTATCATTATATCATGCCCATCTTTGCCTCTTATCATGTTTAAATCTGTTTTGTCTGATATAAGTATGACTACACCTGCTTTCTTTTGCTTTCCATTTGCTTGAGGTATCATCTACCATCCCTTCACTCTGAGCCTGTGTTTGTCTTTAGAGTTAAGATGTGTTTCCTGGAGGCTACATATTGTTGGGTCTTGTTTTTTAATCCATTGAGCTGCTCTGTGTCTTTTGATTGCTGAATTCAATTCATTTACATCTAGAGTGTTTATTGATATATGAGGGATAATACTGTCATTTTCATACTTAATACAGTCATTTTATCTTTTATTTTCTGGTTGTTCTATATTTCCATTGTTCCTTTACCCTTGTACTTCTGATTGTCATTTCAGTTTGGTGATTTTCTGTGATGGTTTTCTCAGTTTTCTTTTTATTTGTTATTAGTGACTCTGCCCTGAGTTTTTGTTTTGTGGTTAGCATAAGGTTTGTATAAAAGATATCATAGATGAGATAACCCACTTTCTGATAGCCTCTTATCTCTATTAGCCTAAGCAGTTTCCATCCTTTTCCTCTTCCCCTTCTGAGTTATTGTTGTCACAAATTATTCTATTTGCCTTTTTGTTTAGGTAGGAGGGCTCTCTTCATCATTTCTTGTAAGACAGATTTAGTGGTAATGAACTCTTTCAGCTTTTGTTTATCTGAGAAAGCTTTACTTTTTCTGTCATATTTGAAGGATAATTTCACAGGATAGAGTATTCTTGTCTGATAGTTTTTGTCTTTTAGTAATTTGAATATCTCATTCCATTCTCTCTTAGCCTGTAAGGTTTCTGCTGAGAAATTCACTGAAAGCCTTTGTAGGTTATTTTCTTCTCTGTTGCTGCTCTTAATATTTTTTCTTTGTCATTGATTTTTGACAGTTTTAACGTTATATGCCTTGGAGGAGGTCTTTTTGCATTGATGTAATTAGGAGTTCTATTGGTCACATATTTGTATGTCCAGTTCTTTCCCCAGGTTTGAGAAATTCTCAGCTATTATTTCTTTGAATAAGCTCTCTGCTCCTCTTTCCCTCCGGGATACCTATAATCCTTATGTTACTTTTCCTAATTGAGTCAGATATTTCTTGAAGAATTTCTTCATATTTTAAAAACCTTAGTTCTCTCTCCTCCTCTACCTGAAGCATTTCTAGGTTTCTATCTTTGAGTCACTAATTCTCTCCTCCATAAGGTCTGCTCTATTTTTATGCTTTCTACATTATTTTTTATCTCATTGATTGTGTTCTTCATATCCCAAATTTCTGTTTGGTTTTTCTTCTAGAGCTTCAATCTCTTTGGTGAGGTATTTCTTCTGTTCATTAATTTTATTCCTGAGCTCATTGAACTGTCTTTCTGAGTATTCTTGTACCTCACTGAGTATCTTTATGACAGCTATTTTGAATTCTCTTTCAGTTAGATTGTAATCTTCTGTGACTTCAGATTTGGTTTCTGGAGAGTTGTCATTTTCCTTGTGTTCTGCAGTGTTACTGTAGTTCTCCATGGTGTTTAATGAATTGATCTCCTGCCAGCTCCTTTGTTGTAGTAATCACCTTTTCTTACTTGGGTACAGCTTTTGTTACTTTGGTTCTGGTCACCTGGATCTCATGTTCCTTCACTGGCTTTCTGCAGGCTCGGATGCTGCTGTCCCACCACCTGCACTACTCTTCCTGGGTTGTCTTGGGGCTTGCAGTGGTGCTGGGTTCACAAGAGTCACTTCACTGGTGGGGGCCTAGGGAGCTGGGGACTTGTATACAGCCCCCACTGCTGGTGGGGCTGGCGTTGGGGTTGCTGCCACTGGGGGCTGGGTCACTGGTTCCCCTGTGGTTCCTGTTGCTTCTTGTTGCAGATTCCACTTGCCACCACTGGGGTGGGGAGACAGGGGCGTTTTTCTGTTCCTGCTCCATCTGCTCATAGTTGTGCCAGTCAGGCTGCTCTGCATTCATGTGGACCGGGTTGCAGCCCTTCAGCGGGAGTCCTTTGCACAGGCTGGACACTGCCTCTTGGCAGGTCTCACTCATGTAGGTGGGGCCATGTGGTACAGTGGGTGCTCCCATGGGCTGGGCTGCTGCCACTCTGCATGCATTTTTGTGTGGCTGAGCTGCCCCTGCCTCCATTCACAATTGCTCTGGCCACTGGATGAGGATCCATGACCTGGATTGCTGTCACCAGGAAAGGGGAGGGAGATATTACTGTAGTTTCTCTGCTTCTGCAGGGGTCCAGTCCACCCACTTTCCAGATGTACAGTTGCACGGATCTCCCAGTCATCCTGTTATGCTGTGTAAGGAATCCTCTGTTGGCTAATGGATGTCTGTTTAGTTCTAACTTAGAGGGGAGGGACAAAGGGAACAACTCATTCCATCATGATGCTGACATCACCCCAGGAATATTTTTATTACTAGATATCAAAATATCAGTCTTGATTGGATCATTTCCATCAGCATACTTACATACTTTTAAAAAAACTAACAAACTTTTTATTTCCCATTAAAACTGTAGTAGCAGCCACAATAAAACTCTTTCCTTTCCTCATATATTCCCCTAGGACTTGCCCTCTATCTGCTCCCTTTATGTTTCTCCACTCCTCTGGTCTCTACTTCCTAGCCATCCATTCACTCTTCACCCACTCCAGTATTACCTCCATGCCTGTTGCTCCATCAAAAATGCTTTTATCAGGGTTTGCAGTGACTTTCCCAATGAGCACTCTTCAGTCCTTATCTTACTTGACTTCTCAACATCATTCAATACAATTGATGAGGCCCTTCTTTTTGAAAATCTCTTCTCTTACTTTCAGGGGCACTAAATTTCCTGGTATTTATTTTTTAATCACTAGTATCTCCTTCATAATCTTTTTTCCCAGCATTTCCTCTTCTACCAAATGCTAAATGCTAAAGTTCATAAGGGCTTGGCTCTGGTGTGTCTTCCTAACCTCCCTCTGGGAGATGCCATTCATTTACATATCTTTGACTATCATTTATATTTAAACATCTCCAAAATTTTATAAATGCCAGCATCACATATTTTTCTATGCTTTTTTTGGTGAGGAAGATTGGCCCTGGGCTAACATCTGTTGCCAATCTTCCTGCTTGTTTTTTCTTTTATTTTCTCCCCAAAGCCCCAATACGTAGTTGTATATCCTAGTTGTAGGCCATTCTAGTTCTTCTATGTGGGATTCTACCACAACATGGCTTGATAAGTGGTGTGCAAGTCCATGCCCAGGATCCAAACTGGCAAACTCTAGGCCACCGAAGTGGAACATGTGAACCCAACCACTCGGCCATGGGGCTGGCCCTCACTATCGCTTTTGGTCTGAGGTCCAAATTCTCATACTCAGCTGCTTGTCTGACAGCTTCATGTGGGAGTTTCAAACTTAACTTATCCAAAACAGAATTTTTGACTTTCCCTTCACCATACTTGTCTGAAATTACTTTTTTCTGTCTCAGTAAAGGGCACCATTTACTAAAGCCAGAAACAAGACTTTGACACCTCCCTTCCTCACTCCATACATTTAAATGCTAAACCTGACCTGTCAGACAGAAACATACACTGGATCTGTCAACTTCTCTACTTCACTGCTATTATCTTGCTCAAGCACAGCCCTCTCTAACTAGACTACTGAAATAGCCTCTTGCATTCAGCCAAGGTAGGCTAGGTTATGCTCTACTAATGGCCCCAATAATCCTGTCACTATATATCAAATCACCACAGTGTACACTTTAAATATCTTACAGTTGTATTTGTCAAGTATACCTCAATACAGCCAGAAAAAAATAATGGTCCCTAAAGCTCAGTGGTCTGTAACAATAGAGATTTTCTGAGGACATGCTTCTTATGCATCATGAATAGGCTGAGGTTCTGCTGCACATCTCTGGACTCTAGGTCCCAGACAAATGTATCAGACATCATATCTAACATTGCCAATTGTGTAGAGTAAATAACAGAGAACCTTGGATGGTCTTACATTGCAATTAAATGCTTCAGCCTGGAATTTACAACGGTTATTTCTTTTTATGACTCAGTGACTAGAACTACTTACGTGATCTATCCACACCATAAGAGGGCCAGGAAATGTAATCATCCCACGTATGTAGCTGACAGCATTAATAACTGCCACACTTCCTAACCAGACTCCCTACTTCCAAGCTTGCCCTTTTAATCAATTCTCTGAATAGTAGCCAAAAGGACACCTTTCAATTCCTTTTTATTGCAACTAGAATTAGATCCAAAGTTTCTGTAGCCTTCCAGCCCCTACATATTCCAGCACTATCTATCCTCCAGCCAAACTCTAGCCACTCCCTGCCTCCCACATGGTGCTCTCATCACCCTGAAATTATGCCCAGTATTTCTCTCCTAGGACACGTAGAACAGGCTGTTCTCTGCCTGGCTCCTTCATCACGGCTGCCTTCTCATCCTTTGGTTCTCAGCTTAAATGTCCCATTCTCAAAGAGATCGCCCCTGAATTTGCTATTCATGTTAATGTTCTCTGTATTGTCTTTTTATTTTTTAGATCACTGCACCCAATTTATTTCCTGTGATGTACTACTTTACTATTTGAAATTATTTTACTTGCTTATTTATTAACTATTTACATCACTAGAACATGATGATAAAGATATGTTCTCATTATCCTTATCACCTAAGACTGTAACTAACTTGTATAACATTTTTTCCTGAATGAATGAATGATTAAAAATCTATACCTACAAAAATGATGATATTGACTCAATAGATATAGCAGAAGTGTTGGAATAGAAAAGTGTATAAGGTTAGAGCATGACCAGATCCCAAAATACATTCCAGATAGAATAAAACACTTAAAAATTATATCATTAAGAAAAAACATATTTAAAAAATGCTGGACATAAAATGTTGTATAAAATAATGTATAAAAGGATCCAAAGGGAAAATATCAGGTATTATCATATAAATAATTTAAATCTTAGAAGAAAAAGTCAAAAGAGGGAAAAAACAAACAAAAATCTTTACAACCAATATGATAAAAAGAGTTGACATTATATATATATATGTTTTTATTTTATAATATATGCATATATTATATGTATCCTTTGGGAGTCCTTCCTAGTGCTGCCTGGGAGCAAAGAAAACATGAGCTGTGTATAGTAGAGGGAGTTATAAATTATATGCTCCTCTGACCAGTTGTAGTACTGAAGATGAAGGTATATTTTTCCTTCCTCATCTGTCATATAGTTATACATGTTAAAAATTTCCCTCTTTTCCCTGTGTGGGAAAAGATGATCTTAACAATTATAGGATATATAGTTACAGGATAGGGAAAGAAGAATACAACTCAATTTGAGGAGGGCTGATCATCCAGAATGGATGCAATGTTTGATGAAATTTTGGATCTCCTACATTGAGGAGGAAGTCTGTACATTTTCATTTATGTGAGGGAAGTTGCGTTATAGTTAGAAGAGAACATTGCTATTGTTATTTGGAAGTTTAAGTGTGGGAGTTAGTGACTCTATTGATGTTGAGTAGCCAAGAGGGTGGGTTGTGATACATAATGCAATTGACTTACTTCCACTCCCTTGGAGCACATCACCCTGGAAGGATCCAAGATAATAGACTGAAAAGATAAAATTTACATTCATCAGATGGCCCTTCAGCTATAGTTGTCCTTATGACCTAGGTTTTGACGAAGTGGGCATTTCCATGGCGGTCATCAGGAATGAAGGGATGGGCTATTCTGGCTAGAATGGTGACAAGAGGATTTGGTTATTCTTGGGCTCAGACAGTGACAACAATTTCCTTACTTGGTTGCTTTCTGATCATGGGGCAGGGTAATGGCAGTGGCTCCTCTTTTAGCTGGAAAATTTTACCATGTGGTTCTGGGAATTATCAAAAGGTCTCTCTATTCTTTTACTTCAGTTGTATCAAAGATAAAGCGAGCTATCTAATAATTTCCTCACATTAGCTACAGTGGATTCTATTGTATTTAAGAATGCTGATCAATATAGATGTTCTTGCCGCATTCACTGAACAAATATTTATTAAGTCTCTAGCATGTGCCAATAGACAATAAACATAATAATAAACTAGATAGTACGTCATAAAGTGTCAAATTATATGGAAAAAATTTTAAATAGTAAAGCAAAGAAAGTAGAAAGGAAAATGCAGAGAAGGTAAGAGTGTGGAGAGCAAATTATAATTTTAAATTGGGTCATCAGAGTAAGTTTCACTGCAAAGGAGGAATACACCAAGGGCTTGAAAGAAATAAGAAATTAAAACATTCCAAGCAAAAGAAAAGAGTCTGTGTAAAGGCCCTGAAGTGGGCACATGGTGATGTACTGGAGAAATAGTGAAAAGGCCAATGTGAAGTGAGCATGGCAATGAGATAAGAGAGATAACAGTACACCATTGAAGGAATTTGGCTATTTTTCTGGTGAAATTGGAAGCCTCTGGAGATGTTTGAGAAGTGTGATATCATCTTACTTAATCTTTTAAAAGAATCCATCGGGTTGCTCTGTTGAGAATAGACTGAAGGAGGGAAAGGACAGAAGCGGGAGATCAGTTAGGAGCTATTGTAGTAATCCAAGTGTGGTGGTGTTGGCCTGTGGAGGTGTGAGAGTTGGTGGAGTCCAGATGTATTTTGAAGTTAGGGCCAATAGTATTTTCTGAGAGATTGGATATAAGGTGTGAGAGAAGGAGAGGATACAAGAATGACTTTAAGAGTTTCAGGCCTGAGGAAACTTAAGTAGAGAATCACCCTCAGTTGAGATGAGTGGAGTAGTTTATGTTCAACATCTCTGTCAAGGAGGCAATCATTGGAATACAGGTGGCATTTAAAGTCTTGATGTTGGATGAGACCACCAAAGGAGGGAGTGAAGATGGAGAAGGGATCCAAGAAGAAAGCCCTGGGAGACTCTGCTGTAAGCATTGGGAGAAGAGGAGCTCACCAAGGAGATAGAAGGAGCACTGTGTGCGGTAGGTGGGGTATTCCTGAGAAGCAAGTGAAGAAAGTGTACTTAGGAGGAGGGGGTTAGTACCTGTGTCAAATGCTACTGAAGAAAGAGGAAACTTGAGAAATAACTATTATATTTAACAACTGGGAAGTCATTGGCAACCTTAAAAGAGCATTCACAGTGGAGCAGTGGGGATGAATGAGTGTAAGAGAAAATGGATTTGAGAAATTGGTGGCACTGAATAGAGACAATTCATCAAGGACTTTTCATGCAAAAGGGAAAAAAAGAAACAGAGTAATAACCTGCAGGCAAAGAGGATTAGTTAGGAAAAGACCAGTGGTCAGGGTTGGAAACTAGATTATGGGGTAAGTCTTCTGCCTTAGAGATTTAGCAGGGCTGCTACAGAGTGGTTATACAAGATCCTGAGCAATGCTGGATGTGGGTAGAGGTGAGATGATCTGGAGATGCTAAACAGCTGCATGAGACCCAAGATCACCCTCAGACGGTGGTCAACTTAGTGCCCCAACAGAGAGAGACTGGAGAAACCATTTTTGAAGTGGGTCGTACAAAAATCTGATTAAAAAAATATCTGACAAATATAAAGCTATTTAAAAGAAAGAAAAACATGATGGTGGAAAGCTATGTATTTGAACTCAAATTTAATTCAGAGTTTCATCCCAGTAGCTGGCATGTTATAAAGCTCTCATTATCCCAAAATGGAAAGCTTAGAAATTTGTCAAGTATATTTATACTTTTAATCCAGCCCTGAGATTTGAGAGGAATTTTTTACACGGATTTTCTTATAAAGGACAAAATGAGCACTATACTTGATAATATTTTTAAAGTTGGAGACAGGTTATGTGAAAGCTGTGGGCATAATGTGAGGTCAAGTATAGCATGTTCCAATTTTGTGGTTTTACGAATATCTGGTTTAATGTACGAATCAAGCCTGGAGACTTTAGAGGAATACAGAGCTGCTGCAATGATCAGATATTTGGGTCAGGCATTTACCAGAAGCAGAGTGAGGTAATCTGAGAAAGAATTTGCTGGTAAGAAGCTACAACAGGTAGACTAGAGGTTCATTTTGGCTGTATAGATGACAGAGATGATATTTTGATGTGGAAATTCCAGACCTGTTTTCTTATCTTTATAGAGAGCTAGCCCATGTTTTCATGAAAGCGGGCCAGAAGAATGCCTGCAATCACATAGTGCTTTCCCCAATAGCTGTCATAGAGGCTTGTAAGTCGTTGAAGAAAAGCCACAAAATTTTACATCTAAATAATCTCAAATGCCTACATCTACCATAGCAGAAACTTAATATGGCTCTTGTAACGCCTAGGAATATAGGTGGCATTTATTTCTAGCTGTGACTGTGTACCAGTGAGCAGAATTGCAAAGGAGTCCCCTAAATAATGAATGTGTTAACATTTAAACAATACATGGTTTTCTAAGTCGTTGCCATAGTGAATCTGCTAAAAACCACGACCACCACCAACAAACTTATCGCATGATTTGTGACTAGATATTTTTCCAGACTAGACTTTAGTATCTAACATTAGTTGACTGATTACTGTGGACCATACATGATGCGAAAAGCTTTATAGAAACTATGTAATTAGATCCTCATAACAATTGTAAATTGTTTCATTCCCCCATTTTACAGGTGAAATTAATAAAAACTTGCCCGATGTCTAACAAATAGTAATTACCGGCCAGACACTGACTCCGGAGCCTAAATTCTTAGTCACTAAACCATCGTCCTGTTTCATCTACTTCTTGGATGGTTCTGGAAACATGAAATTTCAGATACAAGTGGTATCTTTATCTTCCTATTTGCTGTGGCTGAAGAACGTATGAAGAACTGGCCTAACAGTGATACTAAATAGATAAGATTAAAAAGTGGTATGTGTGTGTGTTTGGGGGGGTGTGTGTTGTGGAGTGCTTTGGGTGGGTGTTGGAGAGAGGAAGAAGAAGGAGGAACTGCATTTTATCCCTGTTTTACTCTCTCTTAAAATAAGAATTAACTCTAAAAAATAATCTTAAAGTATATGAATACTTATTAAATCAAGGGTTCCTCAAAGTGGAGATCTGTTGTTGTGATTAATTGTACTGTGAATTCGCTCTGAAGAAAATTGCTTATATTACAGCACAGGGAAGCAAAGAGTACAATAGCGATGTGAGTGGACTCTGCAGTCAGATTTCCCAGGGTCAAATCCTGTTTCTCCCCTTTCCTTAGCCCCTATAAACCTTTGTTTCCTTTTTGCTTCCTAGGTTACAGGATCGTGAGGATTAAATGAAATGATCCACATTAGCATTTATCGCAGCATCAGTCACTTTTAGCTTTTATCATAATGGGGAATTTTGATTTAATATTGGGAAGTCATTTCTGGTGACTTTTTAAAAGTAGAATTTCTTAGGAAGGATGGTTGTGAAGCCTCTTGCTGGATTTCTTTAAAGGCAAAATGCACACCATCGTCTGAAATGATTGATGTGTGATTTTGCTTGGATCCAGGTGCAGAGATCAGACGAGCTTCGGAGGTCCTCTTTAACTCTGTGGGTCTAGTTACCCCTTTCTCCATTCTATTTCTAATAGCTAAAAAGGGATAGTTATTTACTTATGCCCTCGTAGACTTCCTATGGACCAGTTTCAGTTTTGGCTACAACCACACACACACACTCCAGTCAAGCAAACAAAAGGAAGACCTTCCTTTGTAAACAAAATAACATATTTAAATAACTTTAAATAAATTTAAATAATAATATTTTAAAAACTAAATAATAGTGAGGAAATTGCCGAAAGGCTAGGTAAAAAATGACAGGCCATTGCATTTAGTTATTCTCCTGTATCTGCATTCACTCACTAACTGATGTATACATTTGCTCCTAGAGACAATGATCACAAGTGACCACTGCCTGCTATGCTGGCTGCCTGGGAGGATGCAGATGTCCCCAGTCCATGATTCCTGCCCTGGGGGAGCTTGGAAAACTTTGAACATGAAAGCAGCACACAAGACAATACAAAAGTTAAATAAAATTTAACTGAAGATGTTTTAAGACAGCATATAATTTTTCTCATTTTTCTTTCAAAATAATAGGAATAAACATAAGAATAACTACAGCTCATTTAGCTGAGGCAGACTTAGGTCATCCTCCCCTCCTTTGCTTCCTAAACACATGGAACTCTTTATGACACAGATTTAATTTGATAGAATAATTCTTAAAAGACCTAATCCTGTTGCTTTCAAACTGAAGTCATTGTACTTAGGCTGTTTGGATGAATTAACTAGGGGCGAAGACCAGAATATTAGTTAATGTCAAAAGTGAAGACACATACATAGAAAATATATGAACTGTGATTTGGAGCTTATTAAGACTTTCTTTCTTATCAGTGGTCATACTGAGTAAAGTTTTTGATAAAGCTGGTTATCTCCATGAGATATGAGAAAGTAAAATGTCATGAATGCATAGGAACATAAAATTGCTCATTTTTAAAGCTCACTTGCTAGACTAAATGTATGCCACTATATGCTAAGTCCTGTGTCAGATATTACTAAAAAAAATAAAGGTGATATAATCCTTATCCTTAAGGAAGTCGTACTTCAGTGTGACATACAAAGAAACAATTATATGTGTTGAGTAGGATGGTGGCAAGGAGATGACCAACTTTCAGGGAGATTGACAGAATATTTCACAGAAAATGAGATATTATGCTATGCCTTTAAGAAATGTTTCGGGACTTTATCGTTTTTGTCCATGTTTAAGCCTCATCAATCCCTCCTCTAACAAGGTAACATAGTCTAAGGTGTTTATGTTATTCACGAGTAGGATTAAAATATTAACTTCAGAACTCATTAAATAATAAATATGCAGGGTAAAAGTCTGAGAGTGACCACTTAAAAAAAAAAGAAAGGAAGAAAGAGAAAGAATAAGTTGTATATTTCCCAGAAGGAAAAAAAAGTGGAATAAGAAGAAAACAATAAAAAACTCAGTTAACCCTAAAATAGTAAAGAAAGGAGATAAAGGTAACAATAGAAAGCAAGTAAGAAGATGGTAAAACTTACTTAATCACAATATACATGAATGGACTAAATTCAGCAGTTAAAAGACAAAAAATATTAGATAAGATAAAGTGCAAATTTCTATGACATGCTGTTATCAAGAAATACACCTAAAACAAAAATAAATTGAAAAATTGGGTGTAAAAAAGATTTCTTGGGTTGGCCTGGTGGCGCAGCAGTTAAGTGTGCACATTCCGTTTCAGCGGCCCAGGGTTCACCGGTTTGGATCCCGAGTGTGGACATGGCACCGCTTGGCAAGCCATGCTGTGGCAGGCATCCCACATACAAAGTAGAGGAAGACGGGCACGGATGTTAGCTCAGGGCCAGGCTTCCTCAGCAAAAAGAGGAGGATTGGCAGTAGTTAGCGTAGGGCTAATCTTCCTCAAAAAAAAAAAAAAAAAAAAAAAAAAACCCAAAATGACGCAGCCACTTTGGGAAGTAGTTTGGTAGTTTCCTGTAAAGCTAAACATACAATTATGCTATTGCTCAGCAATTCTGCTCCTAGATATTTACGTAAGAGAAACGGACTTGTAGTCAACGCTCATAGCAGGTTATTCATCATAGCCCCCAATGGAAACAACCCAAATCTCCATCAACTGATAAATGAGTAAACAAATTGTAGTATACCCATACGATGGAACACTACTCAGCAGTAAAAAGGCACTGCTGATACACACAACGACACGGGTGAATCTCAAGATCATCAAGCTAAGTGGAAGAAATCAGATGCAAAAGGCTATATACTGTAAATTCCATTTATATGAAGTTCTAGAAAAGGCAAAACAATAGCAGAAAACAGGTTGGTGGTTGCCAGCTTCCAGAGAGTCAGGGCAGGAGACTGACTGCAAAGGGACAGAGGGACTGTCTCAGGGTGATGGGAAGTGTTATCACGACTGTGGTGGTGGTTAAACATTGGTCAAAACTCAATGAATTACATGGATACATTTTATTGCATATAAAAATTACTCAATAAAGCTAGCAAAAGAAAGAAAAAAATGGAATGTCAAACACAAAATTCAGAATAGGAAGGGGAAGGTGGGAGAGGAAAGAAATAGGGATAAGCATTTAGATACAATATCCCAGATCTTAAGTTGAGTGACGAGTTCACAGGAATTCATTTCCTTATTTATTATGTCATAAAAAATTTTAATAAAAGAATTAATTTTATCTATATAGAATGAATTGGAGGGGATTATGTAGAAAAGGACACACCAGATGATAAGCAGGTACATTCGTTTAGTAAACTGTGACCCAATAAGTAGTTAAGTTCTTAAACTAGAGCAGGAATTTAGATACAGACACTTTCAATAGTCTACAAAATACATCTTGTTCTTTGGAATTATTTCACATAATTCGTCTACAAATAATACACAAATAAAGAGTCAGACAGACTGTAGACAGTTTACACAGAGATGAGCTCATGAACTATTTCCCATGATTTGTGCCAGGTGTTTTAACCATTGTTTCCATAAAACTCACAGATAATGTTGACTAGGTCTGGATTCACCCTGACACTTTGACATTAAAAGGAAGAAATTTGAGAAGAATTACTTTAGGATTAAAGTGATGTTGATGTCAAGTTAAAAACTTTCCTTGTATCATCTAGACTCAGGTCATGAAAGAGGAGAGTCGGGAATATATTGACAAAAGAATGAGGAAATAAACATGTATCTCTGCTTAAGTTTTTCCATGAAAGAAAAAACATTCCTTGAGTCAACGATTTAATATACAACTAAATTTTTATTTATGCATAAATTTAACAGAAAGACGTCCTCAGACATGGATGACATAAAACAGCTTATTACCCATATATACTAAAAGGTGAATAAATTCAGCATCTCAAGAATTGGGGGTTTGCAGAATTACAGGACTTAGATGTGAACATTGAAACCAGTTAAATATACACTTATGCTTAATTAGTAGTTAAAGAATATTTACAACTCTGAATACAAATAGCAAAGCTTTGATGGCTGAATAACATTTAACACAAAAAATTTCAGTTGAAAATTCCAGATAATGCTAATAAATATTGCACAGTAAGATTATTTTATCAGTCAGGGTTCAATCAAAGAAGCAGAGCCAATAAGAGACACTCTGTCTTTCTATCTATCTGTCTATCTGTCCATCTATCTGTCTATTATCTATATATCTATTATTTACCTATCTTAAGGTAGGTAAGGATTTTAACCTTATGCAATTTGGGGAGCTGCTTAAACAAGTCTCTGCAACACTGTTGTTTTCTTGTCTGATGCTAGTGCTTGACGCCCACAGCACAGGCATTCAGGAAACAAAGATTGACGTAAAGTGAGAGGGAAGCAGAACAGGCTAGAACAGAGATGCCAAGGAAATTCCGTGGTGAAAAAGACAGATTTTGCAAGTGGTCTGGTGACAACTGGATATCTATTTGCAAAAAAGAAAAAAGAACTTAGATTCTTACCTCACACCATAAACAAAAAATAACTCATAACGAATCATGGAGATAAATGTAAGAGCTAAAACTTCCGGATGAACATTTTGTAGGAGAAAATCTTTATGACTTAGATTAGTCACAAATTTCTTAAAAATGACACCAAAAGCACAGACCAAAGAGAAATGTATACTATAAAAATTTAAAACTTTTATGCTTCCCAAAATTCTTCAGCTACAGACTGGAGAAAATATTTGCAAATCATGTATCTGATAAAGGAATTTTATCTGAAATATGTAAAGAGCTTTTACAAATCAATCGTAATAAGAGAAACAACCCAATTTAAATAATGAGCAGTACAAGGTCAATCTTCCTCACCAAAAAAGCGTACCTTTAAAAAAAAAGCGAACTAAGGGGCTGGCCCCGTGGCCGATTCGTCAAGTTCGTGCACTCCGCTGCAGGCGGCCCGGTGTTTTGTTGATTCCAATCCGGGGCATGGACATGACACCGCTCATCAAACCACGCTGAGGCAGCATCCCACATGCCACAACTAGAAGGACCCACAATGAAGAATGTACAACTATTTACCGGGGACCTTTGGGGAGAAAAAGGAAAAAAATTAAATCTTTAAAAAAAAAAAAGCAAACTAAAATGGGATTTCCTTTAAAAAAAAAATGAGCAAGAGACTTGAATAGACTTTTCCTCAAACAAGACATTTAAATGGGTAAAAAAACAAGAAGAGGTGCTCAATGATCATAAGTCATTAGAGAAATGAAAATCAAAACCACAAGACACCAATCCACATCCACTAGAATGGCTATAATAAAAAAGACAGTCAATAACAAATATTGGTTAGATGTGGAGAAACAAGAGCCCTCATACATTGTTGGTGGGAATGTAAGACGGTACAGCCACTTTGGAAAACAGTTTAGCAATTTCATAAATAGCTATATATAAACTACCATAGAATCCAATATCCATTCCTATGAGTCTAATGAAAACATATGTTCACCCAAAGACTTGAACAGAAATGTTTATAGCAGTGTTTTTCAACAGACAGAAACTGGAAACATTTCAAATGTCTACCAACTCACGAATGTATAAACAAAATGTAGTATCTCCATACAGTAAAAAAGGACAAAATATTGATACATATTACAGTATGAATAAACCTCAAAACCGCTATGCTGGGGTCGTCCAGTGGCTGAGTGTTTAAGTTTGCACGCTCCGCTTGTTGGTCCAGGGTTCTCTGGTTTGGATCTAGCACCGCTCATCAAGCCATGCTGTGGCGGCAGCCCACATAGAGGAACTAGAATGACTTACAACTAGGATATACAACTACGTGCTGGGGCCTTGGGGGGCCCAAGGGGGAGAGGAAGATTGGCAACAGATATCAGCTCAGGGCCAATCTTCAAAAAAGAAAAAAAAACATGCTTAAACTGAGAGGGAGCAAATAATATTGAAAAAAAAACCCCCCAAACCACTATGCTACGTGAAAGGTGTCAGATGCAATTGATTATATTTGCATGATGTCATTTATATGAAACATCCAGAAAACGGACATTTATGGAGAGAGAAAACAGATAAGTGGCGGCCTAGGGCTGGTGGTGGGAACAGGGATTGGGGGCAAATATACTGAAGGAAATTTTGGGGGGTGATGGAAATATCAAATTATGGTTTTGGATTATGCTGATGGATGCACAATTGTGTAAATTAATTAAAAACCAGTGAATTGTACATTTACTATGAGTGAATTTTATGGAATATAACTTATACTTCAATAGAGCTGTTTTAAAAAAGAACAACCTGGAATCCATAAGCGTGAGTTGGAGCTGCGAGGAGGGGCTGAAACTTCTTAGTTTTTGTGCCTCTGAACTTGATGGTGTGGGTGTCCTGCAGAAGCCAGGACCCTTCGTCACAGAGCGAGTCACACACAGCTGGCCTAGAAGTTGGAGAAACTAAAGGAGGATCTAGGGCAAGGTGGAGCAGTTAGTTGCAGGCTCAGCGGCTGCCTCACTCCAATGAGATGAGTCAGCTAGTAAATGTCAAAGTTTGTAAGCTACTCGGTGGCTTCTGCTTTCAGTCTACCCAGCACATCTCACACAAGAATCCTGTGACCCACCTTAGCCGGAAACATATAGCAAAGGGAATTCCAGGAAATACACTTCAATCTTGCCAAGCTGACACTTTATGAGGACACCGCAATAGGAAGGGACAGAGGGAGCCTAAACTTTCTAATTTTTTTTTTATCGTATAAGGGAGTGACTTAAAAGATGTCCATTTATTCTTTATTTTGATAAAGCAGCACTACAATGAAATAATTTTAGAAGAATCTTTAAATTAACCAGTACTGCCAGAGGATTTTTTGCAAGACTCTTACGAAGTTAAAGCCAGATAAAATATAGTCCATGTTGCAAAAGAGAATGCAATGAAGCATGAAGGAAAACAGAAAGTGTCCTAAAACATGGAAAAATGCTTTTGATAAAATTTTAAATATAAAATGGGATATAGTAAATTAAATATGTTACAATTTAATAATTTGATTAACAAATTTATAATTTAAAATGAATTAATAAATTAAATTAAATATAAAATGGGATATATTAAAATTTTATAAGATGTACCAGAATATTCTTTTTGTAAAAATTTCTATGATGAGATTAAAGTGAGTTTTATTTCTTCTTTACACTTACTGGTGTTTTACTCGTTTTTTAAACATTTTCTTAACTGAGATATAATTGACATGTAGCATTATATTAACTTCAGGCGCACAACAAAATGATTTGATATTTACATGTACTGTAAAATGATCACCACAATAAGTCTAATTCATCTCCAACAACACATGTACTTATGACTTTTTTCTTTACACATCTTTTATAATAAGAAAATATTATCAGGAAGAAAAATCATAAAATACTTGGTCTTTAACTTCAACCAAATGATTATATTTAGAGTGCTTATTAAATGAGTAAATTTTATCATGCTTAAAGATTAATATTACTTTCCTTACAATACAGAAATAACAGCAAGTAACAGATATAATTAATATAGAAATACATACTTGAATAGTTGTATTTTTTGTAAGCTGGGCCATATTTACTGAAAGTTATTCTAAGTTTAGCTCTTCCAAAGGAGTAAAATACGGTTGATGGGTGATAACAGCACTGTTTGTGGGCTCATGACCAATGGAGAATGCAAGTCAAACAAAACCTTCCAAGTAGTCCAGCTTTTGCTCTTTTTACAAAAATACATTTTGTAACAGCTTATACAGCTTATATCCCCTTCAGTGGAACATATAGATCATATCTTAAAAAACATAAAAAAAGTCAAGTCCTTGGAAAAACAATTATGTTAGATGAAGAGAACTGAATTCTCAATAGATTTTAGAGCATCTTTTAAGTTGGCCTTTTATAATCAGTTTTTGAGGATATTTTCAGGAAGACGTAGAGGAAAGCTTGCTATGGTGCTGCAGGGCTGGTGCAGGTCTCTGGGCTCTGGGGTGAGGGGCTGAATTGATCCAAGAGTCAAGGAGAAAGATGCCTGATGCTCACAAGACAGCCTCTTCTCCTCTTCCCATCCCTGCCCCTTGAGGAACAGAAAGGAGTAACATCCCTTAGCATTCTTGGAATCTCTCTGCCTAATGCCCAAGTACTACAATTTCTCAGGCCTCTGGGCAGACGCTGTGTAACACTGCTTAGGGGCATGGTATTGAATTTTCTGCAACCTTAGGCATTAGCAACATGTCAGCATCTTTGATTTTCCGTTTTCCTTCCGAACAGTTGGCAGGAACAGGAGAATAAACCACAATGTCACTTTGTACAGCAACAATGACCTCATTGTCAACTTGTCTGCATGACCATGCAAATTCAACTCTTATAATACACATATTTTAAAAACCGTAATGAGTCTCATGTAATCTGGTCTTGCTTCGCGTGAAGCAAGTCATTGACGATGTGCAATTAGGGATGTGTGGGAGAAAATCCCTCTCCAAGTCCCTAAGATTTGAGCCAGAGTATTCTGAATTAGATGAACTAAATAAATTCATTAGATATAGCCCTGAGTGGTAAATTTATGGGAGCATCTGATGATGTTCTTCTTTTGATTAATATCCCTCTTTGAGCCTCCACAGTGACTCCTGCAGTTTTGTCCATCCTGCATCATCTCATGGAGAGCCAGCACATTTTAAGCTCCCATCAGTGCCTTGCAAGTACTTGACCCAGGTAATGCTACATTAACTCATGGAGGCGGCTCTGACAACTATCAATACTTTACACTTTATTTTGGATACAACTAATCCAGCATATGTGTTTATAGTTTGCCTGTGACTTGACTTTGCTAAATTTGGAAAGTGGGTTTTAGGGTCACCTCTGTGGATAGATTAGATGACTGTTAATATCCTTCTCAACTCTGAGATTCCATAATTCTATGGGTTGATATTTAACTCACAAATTCCTCAAAATATATTTCGATCATTACCGTATTTCTTCTCTAGCTTTCCCTTACTCATCAGCAAATAATTAAGAAATAAGTGTTGCGATAGTTTGTCTGTATGTAATAGAGAACCAAAATAACAGTGGTTTAAATAGAAATATACTTTTTCTCATGTAGAAGTTAGATTGAGAGAGTTCAGAGCTGGTGGGGTAGATCAGCAGCTGTCTGAGACTCAGCCTACTTTGAGATTTCCACAATGTCAGTCCTAGGGAAAGATCTTCATTCTCTTGGTGTGAATTGTACCTCCAGCCACTATATCCCTGTTTCAAGCAGAGTGGAGGAGAAGGAGAAGTGGCCTGCACTTGCCTTTAACATCTTGGAACTTATTTTCATCATTTCTCTTAACATCCCATTGTTTAGAATTTTCCATAGGGTCATAGCGAGCTTCAGAGAAAGCAGGAAACATTCCCCACACTCCTACCCCTTTACCTCTCCCCTGCTCCCCTAGTAGCCATGTGCTCAGCTTAAACTGAGGATTTCTATTACTGTTGGAAGAACATTAGAATGCTCATTGACTTATACATAGCACACTCAGACACTACACACACATACACAAGCACAGTTTTTTAGAAAATCTCATTATTTTGCAATTTTTAGCAGAAGAAGTAAGATATATTTTCCAGATGCCAATTAAAATTTGATTCGATAGACATGAACGCATGCCTATTTTGCGTCGCAGCTTAAGCTAGCATGTAAGCACATCAGCTTTTGCCTTAGTTGGCTATGGTGTTGTCAACTACCACTGTGTGATGTGAGCAAGTTAATCTCTGTCATTCTCCATTTCTTTCCCCGAAAATGGGTGTGATATATAACTTGCAGAGGTATTGTCTTATTTAAATGATATAATTTATATAAATCTCTTAAAACAGTGTCAGACACCTAACAAATACTCAATAAAGTTGGTTTAAAAATTCTTAAGTACTGTGAGAACAAAACATTAGTGAGTTCCAATCCCTTCACTAAAGGACTCCATATGGCATCAGGTCAGCTGTAGTGTAGAGAAGAAAAGAGTAAAAGTAAGAAATAGTCAAGAAATTTTCGTAATTTTTATCTGATTATATGATCTTGAGCAAGTTACGTCTCTTGAGTCTGAGTTTTTTCATTTGAAAATGACATCAATTATCATATATGTCAGAGCTTCTTGACTATCAAATGACAATGTATGTGACATACTTTGAAAACTCAAAAACACCATTTAAGCTTAGTCATGATATAATAGCTGCAATTAACTAGTATTAGTTCACACCAAAATTGTGCTGGATCTTTATACCTATTATCTCACTTAACCCGTATAATGCTTCTGTAACATGAGTATCATTATCTCCATTTTACCATGAGAAAAAGGAGACTTAAAGGCCCAAGATCGTACCACAGTTTGTTGGAGGAGCGAAGAATTCAAACCCAGATCTGCTTATCTCTAAAGCCAATATTGTAAAATATATTTTATGGTTTTGTGGTGCTTCTAGCAATGGAATGGTTCAGTGTACGGGAAAAATAAGCTGGTAAGAGTGGATGGTTTAATTTAGCTGTGTCATAGAGAACAGACTGGAATAGGGGAAGTCAAGACTGGAGGGTGGGCTGGAGACACTGTGTGGAGAGCTTTGAAGTAACAGTGAGGATTTAATACTTAATTGAGAAAGAAATTAGGAGCTATGGAGAATTTTATAAATATGCAAGCTGTGATTTAGAAGAGGGAATAGACGAATTAAAGAATGGAGAAAGAAAAAGCAAAGAGATGATTAAGAGGCTATTTTAACATTCTGTTATGGACTAGAACTGGGGCACTGGCCATGGAAATGCTACATAGTGTGTCTAGGAATGTTCAAGTGCTCACATGCCATTTATTAAGCAGTGTGTTCCAGAGGAAATTGTTAACGTGCCGTTTTAAGGCAACCCTCCTATATTAGCAGGAGGGCACCGAAGTTAGCAATCAGAATTCTGGGTTTGCATGAGCTCTACTTAAGCCAGACCTTTTTCACATTCTCCCTATTTGTGATTTACCTCATTTCCTCTTGCTTGCTTTAAATCCGTCTCTGATTTTGGCACTTTTAGTTTTCCTGGACTTTGACCTCTGTGTTATAAAATGTATTTTATTATTATTCAGACATGGTGAAGCCAACAGATAAAGAGATTTCCCAGGAATGGGGAAGCACATGAGGCTGTGAAGGGCCACACAGGAGAAGCACCAGGTTGGTCAGGAGGCAGAGACAGTGAGGGGAAAATATGGGCAGATCCTTTATTGTGGTTTCCACAGGAAGTAATGGGCAAGACAGGGAAAGCAGGTTTAGGATTGGCTGGTTTGAATAATTTCAGTGGGCTCTGGGGTAGAGGGGCTGTCCTTAGTTGTTTGGTTCCTGGCTCTGGTGTGATTAAGGCAGGGGAATAGTGGCCCACAGTGCAAGAACCAAAAAAAGAGATGGCTGGAGTGTGAGCTCTTGATTGATTACTTTGTATAGGAGAGTTGCACTTGCTGGCCAGTGTTTTCCTATCTCTAGGAATTGGCTGATCCTGGGGGAGGAAGTCCCTCTACTCTTCTAGGCTCTTGGTTGAGACCCACCTGTAATAAAAGACAGATTAACAGGAGAAAAACAAACAAAAATTTAATAACATGTATAACTCTTGTGTACATGGGAGATACCCAGGAAAACTGAGTAACTCCCAGAAACGACCCAAGCTACTAGCTTAAATACCATCTCTAGGTAAAGACAAAAGAGGTTTGAGAGTAGAAGGGGGACACTTATGGGATGTTTTCAGGCAAGGGTAAGGTTCTTATGCAGATTTAAGTCATGCCTTCTCTGTTGATAAGAGTTTCTGGAGATAGTCATCCTCCTCTTGCTGGTACAGTGAGGGAGATACCCTGACAAATGGACATGCCCCCTATAAGTGTAAATGTCTCTTACAAAAGAGTAACTCCTACTTGGTTTTCAGAGCTTTCCCATGTCTGCCGTTTCTTAAAAATAATCAGCCTAAAATAACAGTTATGCCAAAGAGGCATATTTTTGGGTGGCCTATTTTGTTCCCTTTCAACCCCAAGATATCAAAGCATCAAATACAGAAACTAGAAAATGTGATTATGACTCTCTGACCCAGTGCTATTCCTTCTAGTTCACAATTAATCTTTTAATTCTTGACTCAGCAACGTCAGACTCGCTAACAAGTATTTTCTGAGCTTTCTGACTTAGTCAAAGACATTCCCTAATGGGCAGGAGGAAGTGGGGTAAAGTAGTTCCAGTGAGCAAAGTCCCAGATAAGCATAATGGGTAGGTACTTGGCTCTACAATGGTGAAGACAGTGAGAAGTAGAACTCAGATGTATACAAAATGATGCGTCACAATCTGTATGATACATGGCACTGATTAGTAGTTAACGTACAGAATCGATGTATGTAGTAAAGTAAGGCTGTATTAGAAGTTGCAGAATTCAGCCTATTCTTTATGTTGACACTATGTGATGCTGAGTAATTCACTTGGCTTCAGTGGCTTTCAATTTTCCCTTTTGTAAAGAAGGAATTGGATTAGTTAACTGCTAAGGTCCTTCTACCTTTAGCATTCTACAATGTTAAGACTTAAAAATAAAATCATGTCATACATATGGTGCAGTACTTATAGGGATTTATTTTCGTTTTTAACTTGATATGCCCACTAGACAGACTCTTTTGGCTTTTAGCTCAAAATATTCTATTACATCCCTCATCCTTTCCATCAAAAGAAGTGCAATGTTAGGGAATTTATTACACATAACATGTGTTTATGGTTCAATATGAGAGAACCCGCTGTTCCCCCCCCACACACACACACACCAATGTTGGGTAAAAAACAGCAGCTTAATCAGTGATTATGAATTCTGAGCTCAGCTTTCCATTTACAAACAGTGAGGCTGAAAGCCATAAACATTCTGACTTCTGCCTGGGGAGAGTTGAATGTTCCTGCAAATGTACATTACACTGGAAAATCCAGGATTAATTTTCAATGTCTCCATAACATGCTGTTTCCACAATTACACCTCAATTTAGCAGACTGTTCTCAGGATTTTGAGTGGCACCGTGCCTGGGAGGACTCGAGCTGCATCCTCAGAGTGGGACACACTGAAATAAAGCTCTCAGGGAGTTAAGAACTTGTTTAACGTTCCTCCCTCTTTTTTTTTTAACCTTCTTGGGTTGAAAAGAGGTGGGCAAAACAGTTTGTTGGCTTGTAAAAGCCTAAGAGATTGATTTTTTTTTTAACACTTACGTACATCTTTGCATCTTGGAAGAGGAGAGGCAGAGTTGCATGTTCATACTAGCTGAATAGCAATCTTTAAATTCATATCAAAATTTTAATGGCAAAAACAGGAGAAATAAAGTAGCTGGGTTTGTGGATGATGGCGATAAAAAGTAGAAGGAGGGATGAAGGGAGCCTAGCTGACTTCTTAAGGAACACTTATTCAATAGTGTTTTCTCTATATTAATTATAGGAAAGCTCAATAATAGTACTCATTTACTTGTAAATTAAGAGAATATCTTGAAGTCAAGTGCTCAGAAATGCAAATTAACAGACTTCTAATGGTAGATGTTTCTTTTTGAATAGTCTGGTCCTCTGTTTCTCAAGGCCTCGAGGACAAGGATGATGTTCCAAGGATTACTTGAAGCTAGAGAATAAGAAGGCCCATCTTCCTGGAACATCAGTTTTTACATGAGGATCATTTTTATGTTAAAATAATCATGAAAATAAAACAGTGCCTCTATTTAAAATGAAACAAAAAACTTGAGTAAAATTTCTGAAACACAGTTTCCCCCACCCCTTAAGGCTAATTATTTAGTCTTCTCTGTTGATAGTTTAAGACTTACTGATCTAGACCATCCCTTTTACTTTAAAGTTTAGGAAATTGTGCCACAGAGACGTTAAGTTGCCGTGGCAATCCAGATCTGCAAACTCTGATGATGGTCATTCATTTGCCCAATACATATTTAGTGTTCACTCATAATGTTCAAGGAACTCTTCCTTGCTTTTACTATCAGAAGAGCTCCACCCTCATGGTCCGTGATGACAAGAACAAGGCTCCAGACCTTAAAACATCTCATTTTTACTTCCACCATAAGAACAAAAATCTATTTTCCAAAAATCTACTTTCCACAAATAACAGAAAGAGTCTATTGCATCTTATTAGGTCTCATTGAGTCACGTGCTTGTTACAAAACCTGTCACACTTTACAGGGAATTATAGTGCTTTGATTGGCTTATGCCAGGTCAAATGCTGGATCTCTTCCTGGGAGACGGGGATCCACTTAACGCACATGGTCAGAAAATAGGGGACAGATTGGTTGCCCCAAAGGAAAAATGGGTTATGATTATGAAGGGAAGAGTGACTAGATTCTAGGTGGCAAAAATAAGAGGTGTGCAATAATAAAGCTTCTATGACCAATAACAGTAATGGTTATTACTTTCATATTTCAAGAGCTTAGTTTTTCATAATACTATGGCAAAAGTTGTAATTTGGCAGCCTTTTGGCTGAATTTAGCCTGCATAGTATTCTTAAAAAATAAGTTTGAATGGCTTTAGAGGGAGTATGCTTCCACAGTTCACTCCTTATTGTCTTCTTTCACCAGCAGCTTCATTCATGGACATTACTTATGACCTCTGACTCCATTCAAGAGAAACTCTAGGGACTCCTCAAGATCACAATTAACTAGTAATAATTTTAAGAATGACTATCATCCTACAGGGGTAAATATGATATTCTCTGTACCTTAAGAAATTTGCTAATATCCTCTCCCCTCTCCGTGATGTTTTATCTATCATGGGTCAATTCTGTTTTGAAATTTAGCACAAGTTAACAAATGGCCTATGGAAAAGACCCAAATTTTATACCAGAACATTCTCTCATCACCCATATGTTCACTCCCCTGTAACTTTGACAGCTTTCCCAGCACTCTGTCTCTTTCTGCCACATTCCATTATCCTTGAGTAAACGTAGACTGTGCCTGGAATAGCTCTAAGCAATATCCTTCAGTGTCACACAGAAAATAACCCTAGTATAATGTCAACTCCATGTGAGTAGGGTCTTTCTTTTGTACATCATTCTTCTTCAGCTCCTAGAACAGCACCAAGCGTACAGCAAGTGCTCAATATTTGTTAAGATGAATGAATGAGGGACATGTGCCTAGTGGATGACCCAAGAATAAATGATGTGGAGACAGTTTTCTTTATTGCTTTGTCTCAATGTGAAAACTTGGCATTGTTGTCTTTCTTGCTCATTTTCTTCTCCTGCAAGCATGAGTCTCAGAGAGAACCGACCCTTGTCCTTGTTCCATAGCACTGATTCCCAGCATACACTTGGGCCAATCTGGGTTAGTCTGGGGAGGTTGAGTGTCATCAAAGAGTGTTCATCAAAGTTGTGTTCATGACTAAGGATATCGTCCCGCACTGCCATCACAATCTTTATTGCAAAATTCTGATATTTATTATGTACACTAGGCCCAAGACCAAATGAAGTGGTCTGTTGTACATATTTACAGTTGCATATGTATTGAATATCTTTACCAAATTGTAAAAAAGGATACATGTTTATGAAGCTGGACCTTCTATCCTGGAAGCTGGACTTGCAGGTAAAGTAAAGACCTTATTCTTTCAGACACTTCCTCATTCATTCCTGTCCGTACAATCCTAATGTGGGTTTTGGGGTTCAGAAGCTTACACTTCTCTCTATCTTAGACTGTGTAACTTCTCTCTCTGCCCTGTAGCCTGGGGGTACTGTCTTTGTTTTATGACTTTTATGTCAGTAAACTCCGTCCAATTTAACTAAGTTGTGCTACGTTTGGTAAGTCTATCAATCCATGCTTACAACTGACATTTCTAATGCAGTGGCTGTATAGTCTGGCTTTGGTGATATGCTTAGGTGGTGATAGCTTTTCCCTTTCTTATATTCAAACAAATAATGTAATAGTTGATCTTGATTGAAATAAAGAGTACTTTGTATGAGTGTCTCATTTAGGAACCAAGGTTAAGTAGGGGAAGAAATTCAAACTTACTCTTCTAATTTTCAAATAATAATGTAGTCAAAGTAGCATATTCATATGTACTTTTTTTTCCTGAGGAAGATTAGCCCTGAGCTAACATCTGCCACCAATCCTCCTCTTTTTTGCTGAGGAAGACTGGCCGTGAGCTAACATCTGTGCCCATCTTCCTATACTTTATACGTGGGATGCCTGCCACAGCATGGCTTCATAAGCGGTGCAGAGGTCCACACCTGGGTTCCAAACTGGTGAGCCCTGGGCTGCTGAAGCAGAACATGCAAACTTAACTGCTGCGCCACCAGGCTGGCCCTCATATATACTTTTAATACTATAGGTTGATTATTCAATTTTATTTTGGCAATTAACATAAAGTTACTGCTCATAGAAAATACCTTTTCTTCTAAAGATACTAAAATGCTTTTGATATTTTAGTGGTAACCTTAAAAAAAAAAAAAAGAAGGACTTTTTTTTAGTTTGATTATAACCACAATATCTAAGTAATGATATTTTAAAGGAAACAAAGACAAAGATAATAGACCATAAAATTGAATACAGAATTCCTTTCTGACAAAACTAAGCCACTTTTTTTGGGTTAGTGGAAAAATAAGTAACAAAACAGTTTGTGTCTCTGGCTATTATATTCTTTTAACTTGACCCTGCAGTGAGAGAACTAGCACGATGTGGAGGTTCTTGCTCTGTTAGCTGCATAATGAGTCACATTCTGCAGAAACCAAGAAGGAGGGGATTGTTTAGGTCAATCACGTGTGGATATAAAATATGGTATAAAAATAGCTTTTAAGATAAATATTTGATAACAAGTATAACAGATGTTCATAAAACCGAGTTTCAAACTCAAGCACACTTTTATTCCTTTCTAAAAAACAAAAGCTTCCCCTCCAAGTTGAAGTTCTAATTATGTGTTTACAAGGAGGAGATGTAATTCAGGTTTCTGAGTAATGTGCTTTTAAATCCAACTCATAGAAATAAGTATGAAAACCAATTAACAATTGACTGAGCTCCCACGATGTGCAAAGAAATGATCTACATTTCTAGGCATCTTGCGCTGGTTGTTATTTCCCTCTAGTTTAAAAAGCTTATCAAAAAAAGGAAACAAATATGGTTACTTCTGTGACGAGCCACCGCTAACTTCAGCAGGAGTTTTCTTTCAAGCTAATCATGTGTTCTGCCAGCAGTGGCTTGGGAGGGGAGTGAGGAAGGGTTGTGGGTTGTGGAAACTGTGGAGATTGTGGGAAGAGAACTGCACAGAAAGGCAAGAAAGAGTTCCACAAAATTAGATAGGGCAATGACATGAGTTGGTAAAATGGGGGCAATCCCTTTGGCATGAGTGTTTTCTTCCACCATGCCTTGGTCTGGCCTTTGTGTTCTCATGATTCCCACACAACCTTGGATGCATGTCCCTCGCTTTATGAAAAGGCCTGAGTCAAGGGAAATTCTAGATGAGCTCTGATGTTCAGAGTACGTTGCTCATACTTTTTGTCCCAAGATCCTTCATTTCATGTTGAGTATTTTCTTTGCATGTAGGTGTGGTTGACAAGCCAGATATCCAACTAAGCACAAAATGTGCGTGGCTGCAGATGCTATCAACCTCAGGGCTGATTTTAAGTAACGTCTTTTCAACTTGGTGTACAAAGGCATGTAACAGTTTGACAAAAAGTGAAACGTTTTATCAATATTCTTATTATTTTGAAATATCTAAGTGTGTTTTATCTTATAGCCCAAATACCTGTCTGGTGGGCTGTTTTTGTTCCCTTTCCTCTCCATATCTTTTGGAGTTCAGTATATATAGCTTCAGATTCACGATTGCCTTTTAAGTCTTTGCCTTAATCATTCAGTGTAGAGTAGATACTCTCCAATTTTACCATTCACATCCAAGTAATGTAAGCACTTGTTAGTACTTATTGTAAAAATTTAAAAGTATATATTGAACCTTATTTCACTTGCTTAACTTGACCCCAGTTTAACTCTCACCCAAGGCAGAAACTAGGTCCTTCCTCAAGGATTAGTATCTTGTGCAGTTGTTGATAGCTGAACCTCAAATTTGACTGTGGACTCAGAAAGTCAGAGAAATTTGGATGCTAATAATGGGAAAAAATTGGGAGCCAGCCCTGAGGTCCTAGTGGTTAAAGTTTGGAGCACTCTACTTCTGCGGCCCTGGTTCCGTTCCTGGACATGGAACCACACCACTTGTCTGTCAGTAGCCATGCTGTGGAGGCAGCTCACATAGAAGAGCTAGAAGAACTTACAACTCAATGATACAACTCAAAGATACAACTATGTACTGGCTTTGAGGAGGGGGGAAAAAAAGAGAGGAAAATTGGCAACAGATGTTAACTCAGGGCAAATATTTCCCAGCAAGCAAAGAAATCCCTTTATTAAAAAAAAAAAGTTCAGGTAACATTTATTCAACACTCTCAGCACATCATAACCAAGAAAGAAATCTCTTGGTTCTCTTGGAAGAATTTCTCGACTTCCCTTCCAAATTCACAAAGTTATGAGTCAAAGCACAGAAGAATATTCCAACTTTGCTCCACCTGTGACCCTTGCCTATGTCCCCAGCTTTCTCTACAGTGAGATTAAGATGTCATTCTAAGAATTATGCTTGTTGAAGATATTATTTTTCTCTCATCAAGAACTACCCATAAACCTTCTATTTTAGCTCTGCCATCTGTATTTTCCTCTTAATATCACCACTTTATAATAATGCTCAAAAACATAGAAGTTACTATTTGATTGGAAATATACTGGTTTTTGCATGAGTAGAACTACAGCTGTGTGTAGCAGCCAGTTCTGACCTCATTTCCTCCTAGAAACTTCAGCCTACACAGAGAGCTGTTCTTTTGGTGCACTTAATACATACCAGAAAAAATGGAATATTTTCATGTGAACACACCAGAATATTAATACATAGCACATCACTTAAAATAGTACTAACATAATAGTTTAAGCCAGAACATAATTAATGATGCAATAAATTTTAGAAAAGCAAAGAAACGAGATGATTTCAGTTGAGAAGTCTTCTCTGAAAGATAGGATTTCTAACTGGGCATTGAAAAGTAAATAGCATTTTGCCAGAAAGAGGAGTGGAAGGAACTTCTGGGCATAGTGCATACAAATGCTTGGCTTTTTAGAGAGTTGGGTAAATTGCAGTGAGCCTGAGAATAAAACAGTGATAGGGAGTGATGTGGTTATAATGGGAGAGGAAGGGTGGGCGACTTTGGAAGTCTGTAGAAGACTTTGAATGCCAGGCTACTGAGTTTTGAACTTAGACAATGGAAAAAACTTCAGGATTTTGTTAGGTAAGTAACATGATTTATTGTTTCGGGTTAGTGCATCAATTAAGAAACAGATGACGCATTCAAATCAGGTAGTTCAAGAAGAGTTTAATAAAGGGATTTTGCAAAAGATGTGGGGAGAATGTATGGAAATCAAGAGAAATACAGCCTCTAGGACTTGAAACTGGAGCTGGGGGCAGGGTTTTACCGTCCACATCTCTAAATGATAAAATCTGGAGAGAGAGTTGTGTAAAGAGGGCCACCTGATAGAATGAAAGACAGCAGGGCAATAAATAAACTGAGTTCACGCTGCTTACCCTTGGAACTCCAGCCAGTATTTCCCACTGATCAGAACCAAGGGGAAGCTAGAGGACAAGGACTCTTGTTGATGTATTCCACATACGTCAGCTTCCAGAGGGACAGATCAATGTGGAGAAGGGTAGAGAGTAGATTTGCAGGGACAAAAGGGAGAGATTCAGCACAGTTGCAATTTGAAAAATCATTTGAGATGGCAAGAAAATCAGGAGGGCAAAGAGAATTATTGTAGTAGTTCAGGCAAAGATACTGAGGGTCTGAAACAGATCAGCATTAATAACAAAGGAAGGGAAGAGGAGGGTACGTGGCATATGAAGATAAATTATCAAGACTTAGCAATGTTTTGGGTGTAGGAGGGGAAAGAGAGGAACAAAACAAAGATGACTGGTGGATACTCTTTCATATCTCCAAAACACAGGTTACAGAAGAAAGAATTGATGTTTTTAGGGATGATAATGAGTTCAAGTATGGGTAAGTGAGAATTGGACATTTGTCCCCGGGCTTGAGAAAAGAGATTAGAGCTGGATAAGTATATTTAAACATGATCTACTTTGGAATTGACAGTTGAAATGTTTCCAGGGAAGTAATGCAGAAGATGTGAAACAGGCCAAGCACAGAACCTTTGGAAATGCCATCCTGTAAGGGGAGGGCAGAAACACGAATAGGTAAAGGAAGCCAGGAAATAGCCATCAGAAAGTAGGGGAGAAGAGCAGACAGATACCAAGGCAGGAGCCAAGGGGTGACACAACTTTCAGTAATGAAAAGTCATAACTTTTATATATGCTTTAGGGTTAGAGAAGGCTTGGGGAGTAGATTCAATCTTGTTTTCTTCAACATAGAATTCTGGATGACTTTTCCAGTTATGATTATTTGATATTTCTCTTTGGAGAGTAGTTAATAATTTAATTCCTTAAACAAGTTTCTATTCAGCATGTGTTTTGCATTAAGCTCTGAGATAAGCAATACTGAGGATATAAAATTGATATGGAATGTACTGTTGCTCTCTAGAGATTTATAATCTTGTTGAGATTACTGGAACATAGCACAAGGCAATATATATAATACAAAGCTAAATCGAATGTTTTTAAATGAAAAAATATATGGCCTAGAGAATTCTATTGTCAGTCAGGGAAAGGGAGAGGCTAGTTTTACTTGGAGATAAAACAAAATGAGAATCAAGATCTCGCGCTGACAGTTGACTAGAATATATTAAGGCCACCTCAAAGAAAAATACTGCTAACATTCCTTTTGTGTGACAGTGGTTTCTTTTCCATTACAAAATTTAAATGGTAAACTGAAGTGTGAGTTCACAGTGGAGCTGCTTGTAATGAATGATATGTGAAGGAGAAATTTGGACAGAGACATGGGCATGAGGAGAACTTGGTGTGAAGATTGAAGTTATGCAGCCACAAGCCAAGGCACTACCACAAGCTAGGAGGGAGGCATTGGGCAGATCCTTCTTTAGAGCCTTCACAGGGAGCTGCCCCTGCCGACATCTTGACCTGAGACTTCTAGGATTGTGAGACTAGACTCCAGGATTGTGAGACATTAAATTTCTGTTGTGTAAGGTACTCAGTTTGTAGTACTTTGTTAGGTAGCCCCAGCAAACCAGTACACCATCTTATCCACATGTAGAGTTTCGGCTACCATTATAGCCTACTGTTTTCCAGGAAAGAGATTTCCAAATTGTGCTTCTGAATATTGTTCCTGAAAAGTCTCCACAAAGAAGGGTGTTATAGCCAAAACCTGGAGCTCTACAACACACTGTAAAAAATTGTCTTTCAGGAGTCCCACAGCCAAGAGTGCAGAGTTTCTCCCATGTGTGACCTTGAACACTTTTTCATTATAACACATCTTGAGAATTTTGTTCTGGGGATATGCAGCTCTAGTGCAATGAACTGCACCCTTACCAATTTTTATTGTCGTTTGAGTAAAGAAACCTCCCAATACAAAGCAGTTGATGTCATAAATAAATGTTTTAAGTGTACGTATTTTAAAAATTTGGCAATTTTAACAGCCTTTGCAATAACTTGTGCTTTTGCATTTCCTTAAACACATTTTGCTAATTGCTACTCTGGAGACATCTTAACAAACATGATTTCGAATGTGGCATGCTGTGTTCTAAAATATAGAATTATATCTTTTGGATATCCAAAAGCACAATAACTTTTACTTAAAGAGTGATGTTGTATTTTGTTTTTACAAATATATTGGAGAATTGAAATAATTTGGGGTATACGCATTTGCCTAATAGTTACAGTTCTCCACCTAATTTTGTTTTACAAGCACTGCTTTAAAATAAACATATTATTTGGAGGGACCTCAAATGCCCAGTTTTCCTCTCTGCAGTATAGCACCAACTTCTGGCCAGTGTTTGTCCATCGTGATTCTGAATATTAATGGAGTAAAACACGTTTTTTCTTGGGAACATTTCCTTTTATTTTCAATAAGAGGAAGTTTTCCCAAATCAGCATCTAGGAAGACATTCAGTTCTACTTAGAGGTAATTGGTGATCATTTCATTTTACAGTTACATTTTTCTGTCTTGTTTATTTTCATTGTTTTTGTGTTTTTTAATGTTTAGGTGAAATATTTTATATTCTATCTGCTTAAACTTCTTGCTGATGTGCCCCGTTGCCCTGCGTTGATTATGTGGCAGCTGAATTGACTGCTCTACAAATGTTTCTAAAGTCCCATTGATGCAACTTTAGGACAGAATAAACAGGCAGACATGACCACATAGACGCCGAGGACGTACAACAATAACCAGTCCTTAAATCAACCAGTGTTTGCTGCTTTAGGACATATCATTTTCATTGTGTCACAAGAATCATTTGTAAGAAATGTTTGTACCAGAAATGTAAGAAGACACCCACAGCTTTAGCTGCTTTGTACTTCATACGGAGGCTTTGACTCATGAACTCAGCAAATTTGAGTTTACTGAAGGAAAATGGCTAATCATCATCCCATTTTTTTCTTAGATGAACGAGGTAACTTTAAAAGAAGTTTAGCATTCCTCACACATAGCGAAAGAAAGCCAACATGGACAGAAGATAATGTCTAACTCTAAATGACCCTGTGGGTCCCGTGTCTATAAATATGGATGTCTCAAAGCAATAAAAATAATCATGAAACTCTTGACCTTTTATGCATTAGTACTATTGACTATTATTAGAGAAGAAGGAGCAAACTAAGCTTATGGTAAACTTAGTTTACTTTATCACTGAAGGTTCTCACTCCAAGGTCTAGTATTTTCTTAACCAAACCCCTTTATATTACATAGCCCTTCCTAATCATTATGATCTGCCCACAATGAGGTTGCTTTTTCCCTTCCCAATCTAGATATCATTCAAGGTCTGTAGAGTGTAAGAGGCGTGCCTGAGCATTGATCATTCTGTTCTTTCATCACAGAGGTTACTTTAACAATATCTGTCTTACATAGGGATTTAACTGTGTGTGTTTGGCTCGCTCTTGAGTCTATTGCATTCTTTAATTAGCTCTTTGTTTGCTTTGCTACTGTGGCAAACTTTTAAACTGCAACCGTTTCTAACACAGTAGATCGGGGCTTGGCAGTGTTTGAAGGTCAAACTTCTCAACCTCCAAATGACCTTCAAATACTTTTCGCAGATTCTCCCATGGAGTGGCCAAAGGTTTGGGGCTGCTCGTGATGGACTGAGAAAGCAGGAACCTCGACTTGCCTATGAATTCATGTCACAGTCTTTGTTGATAAGGATGAATTCAGACTCTTCTTCACCTTGCCAACCTAACTCCTTTCAAAGAAATATGCAGGACCCTGTTATAATGCAGCTACTGGGCAGGTTACCTAGCTTTTGTTCTGTAGAGGGCAGTGGGCAGTCTGGATGGATTTTATAAGGATGTGTGTTTAGTGGTGTGCGTGTGTCCGTCTGCAGGTGCTTGATGGAATGAATGAATGGATGAATGATGGAGGGAGTGAGAGAGGAGGAGAGAAAATCAGAGGCAGAAGGTGGTAGCTGCAATAGGGAGTTGAAATTGAGTGAAAGAGCAGAAATGCATAAGGGCATATTTGGGAAGTTTGTTCATTCACAATATATTTCCCCAAAACAATTATAGTAGAAATACGAGCTTATTTCCCTCAATTTTTTGTTTTGAAATCCAAAAAATTTAACACCTGTATACCCTTTATATGGATTCACTGATTTTCATGATTTTGCCACGTTTGCTTCTCTCTCTCCATACACACACATTATTTGGTGAATCATTTGAAAGTAAATTGCAGACATCATGACATCTCGACCCCAAATACTTTAGCATGTAACTTCTGAGAATAAAGATTCTCCTACTTAACCTTTAATAAACGTAAGAAAATTAACAATAATTCAATAATATAAAAGGAAATACATTTCATATTCAAATTTCTCCAATGCTTTCAAAAATTTCTTTGATAACTAGTTCTTTTCTATTTTGTTTAAATCCAAGATCTAATCAAGATTCATATCCTGCATCAGAATCGTGATGTGTCTATAGTATCTTTCCACCTAGAACATTGTCTTGCCCTTCCCCATTCTTTTTTCTTCTGACATTGACTTTTAGAGGCATTCAGGCCAGTTGTCATGTAGAATGTCTCACATTCTTGGTTTATCTGATCATTCCTTCACGATTAGATTAAAACTAAACATTTTTGGCAAGATTTCTAGATGATGCTATATAATTTTTATTGTATCATATGTGGACCAGATGTCCAACTGTCGTTTGGTTAAGTTGTTGAATGCCAGACCTCTCCATTATAAAAGCATATTCTCCTCTTTCTAATTATAAGTAATTTATGGGGCGGTTCATCGAGTCCATGTAAAACTACTGTCTTCAAGGACCTTTTAGCCAACAGCCTTACATCCTGGGTGAGTTCATTATTACATTGGAGATTGTAAGACTCATTAAAAAAATTCCATCAATCTTACTACAGTTATTAGAGTTTCCTGCTGCTCTCAACTGTCTCTATTGACTCATGGCTTCTCTGTGTTGTTATCTGTAACCTTTAGGATTTTTGATGATCATATTATGGAAAACTTTTCAGTTAGAGCCTTCAAATCGCAATACTTTTTTGTTGTGGTAAAAAACGTATTACATAAAATTTACCATCTTAACCATTTTTAGGTGTACAGTATAACAGTCTAGCTATATCCACACTATCGTGCAACAGATCACTAGAACCCTTTTTTTTTTTTTTTTAAGAGATGTTAGCCCTGAGCTAACATCTGCCGCCAATCCTCCTCTTTTTTTCTGAGAAAGACTGGCCCTGAGCTAACATCCGTGCCCATCTTCCTCTACTTTATATGTGGGACACCTGCCACAGCATGGCTTGACAAGCAGTACATAGGTCTGCACATAGGATCTGAACTGGCGAACCCCCCGGCCACTGAAGCAGAACGTGTGAACTCAACTGAGGCACCACCGGGCTAGCCCCACTAGAACTTTTTCATCTGGCAAAAGTGAACTCTATACTCATTGAACAACAACTCCTCTTTTTTCTCTACCTTCAGCCCCTAGTAACTACCCTGTTTTTAAGAGTTTGAGTACTTAGATATTCCACATAAGTAGAATCATGCAGTGTTTGTCTTTTTGTGACTGGCTTATTTCACTCAACATAATGTCTTCAAAGTTCATCCATGTTGTAGCATTATACGGGATTTTCTTCTTTTGGAGGCTGAAAAACATTCCATTGTATGTATATACCACATTTCCTTTATCCATTCATTCATCAGTGGACATCTAGGTCACTTCCATCTCTTGACTACTGTGAATAATGATGCAATAAATATGGGTATGGAAATATCTTCTTGAGATTCTATTTTTAATTCCTTTGGATACATGCCAGGAAGTGGAATTGCCGGATCAATGGCAATCCTGCTTTCAATTTTTTGAGGAATCATCATACTGTTTTCCATAGTGGCTGCATCATTTTACATTCCCACCAAGAGTGCACATGGGTTCCAATTTTTTGGCATCCTTGCCAACATTTCTTATTTTCTGTTTTTGGTAGTGGCCATCCTAACAGGTGTGAAGTGATATGTCACCATTTTGATTTGCATTTCCATGATGATTAGTGATGCTGAGTATCTTCTCACATGCTTCTTGGCCTTTTGTATATCTTTTTGGAGAAATATTATTCAAGTCCTGTGCTCATTTTTTGAGTTATTTGGTTTTATGTTGTTGAGTTGTAGGACTACTTTTTATATTCTTGACATTAACCTTTTATCAGATATAAGGTTTACAAATATTTTTTCCCACTCCATAGGTTGCCTTTTCATTTTGTGATAGTTTCCTTGCTATGCAGAAACTTTTTAGTTTTATGTAGTCCACTTACTTATTTTTGCTTTTGTTGTCCATGCTTTTTGTGTTATATCTAGGAAATCATTGCTAGATGCAATGTCACGAAGCTTTTTTTCTAAGAGTTTTATGACTCCAGGTCTTACAGTTAGATACTTCATCCATTTTGAGTTAATTTTGGAGTTAGATGGTATAAAGTAAGGGTCTTGCTTTCTTCCTTTGCATGTGGATATCCAGTTTTCCCAATACCATTTGTGAAAAACACTATCTTTTCTCCATTCTGCAGTCTTGGCATCCTTGTTGAAGACCATTTGACCATAGACACAGAGATTTATTTCTGGGCTGTCTATTCTGTTCCATTGGTTTTCATGTCTGTCTTTATGCCAGCACCACATTTTTTGTTTACTGTAGCTTTGCAATATGTCTTGAAATCAGAAAGTGTGAGACCTCCAGTTTGTTCTTCTTTCTCAAGATTGTTTGGGCTATTTGGAGTCCTTTGAGATTCTATATGAATTTTGGTTAGTTTGTTTTTAATTTCTGTAGAAAATTCCGTTGAGAGTTTGACAGGAATTGCATTGAATCTGTAGATTGCTTTGAGTAGTATTGACATTTTAATAATATTAAATCTTCTGATCCATGAACACAGTATGTCCTTCCATTTAGTTGTGTCTTCTTTTTTTATCAGTGTTTTTTAGTTTTCGTTTTTAAAATCTTTTGTATACTTGATTAAGTGTATTCCTAAAAATTTTATTCTTTTGGATTCTATTGTAAATTAGATTGTTTTCTTAATTTCCTTTTTGGAATGTTCATTGTTAGTGTATAGAAACGACATGGATTTTTGTGTGCTAATATTTTATCCTGAAACTTTGCTGAATTCATTTATTAGTTCTAACAGGGATTTTTTTTGGTGAAATCTTTAGGATTTTCTACATATAGTATCATGTCATCTGTGACCAGAGATAATTTTACCTCTTGCTTTACAAATTGGATGTCTTTTGTTCTTTTTCTTGCCTAATTGCTCTGATGAGGACTTTCAGTACTATTTTGAATAGAAATGGTAAGAGTAGGCATCCTTGCCTTGTTCCTGACCTTAGAGGAAAGGCTATCAATTTTTCACTGTGGAGTATGATGTTAGCTGTGGGCTTTTTATATATGGTCTTTATTATGCTGAGGTAATTTCCTCCTATTCCTGAAAGAAGAATATTTTTCGTCATGAAAGAATACTGAATTTTGTCAGATGCTTTTTCTACATCAATTGAGATGATCAGGTGACTTTCGTCTTTCGTTCTATTAATGTGGTGTATTACATTGATTGATTTTTGTGTGTTGAAACATTCTTGCATTCCAGGAATAAATCTGACTTTTTCATGGTATATGATCCCTTTAACCTGCTCTTGAATTCAGTTTGCTAGTATTTTGTTGAAAATTTTTGCATCAATATTCATCAAAGTTATTGGTCTATAGTTTTCTTTTCTTGTAGTGTCTCTGTCTATTTTTGGTATAAGGATAATACTGGCCTCATAAAATGAGTTTGAACGTGTTTCCTCCTCTGCAATTTTTTGAAAGAGTTTGAGAAGGATTGTCTTTAATTTCACTTTTAAGTATTTGTTAGAATTCTCCAGTGAAGCCATCTGGTCCTGGGCATTTCTTTGTTGGAAGGTTTTTGATTACTGATCCAATCTTCTTCTTACTTTTAGGTCTGTACAGAGTTTTAATTTAGTCATGATTCAGTCTCAGTAGATTGTATGTTTCTAAAAATTTATCCATTTCTTCTAGGTTATCCAATCTGTTGTTGTATAATTGTTCATAGTAATCTTTATGGTCCTATTTATTTCTGTCCCATCAATTGTGTCTCCTCTTTAATTTCTGATTTTTGTTATTTGAGCCTTCTCTCTTTTTTTCTTAGTCTAGCTAAGAGTTTGAGCTTTTCAAAAAGCCAACTCAAATCTCAACATTTTTACAATTAAGTGTGCATATGTGTGGGTATTTTGAAGCCATATCGTGGAAGAAGACTGGGTGGAATCCAGTTTTTCAATTACATTTGGATCATGCTTTTAAAAATATTCTCTCTCATTTTTCTTGAGACCAGACCATATGAATAGAACATGATATCATAATAGAAAGATGTTAATGTAAAAATGTTGAAAAGTAAGTAAATGACCAAAACCAAGGTGATAAAGAATATGTTGCAGGGGTGTATGATCAGGTAAGTATTAACATAGCATCTGGAACTTCAGAAAACTGAGCTATTTTGTAAATAATTTTGATGGATATTTTATGTTGTGCTTTCCCAACCTTATCTCAATCTGCTTCTTCTTATCCTGTGGTGACTGGCTTTATCTGAATCTAAGCCATCATATTCAAATACTGCCAGTTCTGTTCCAAAGTTGCTGCCATCACCAACACCCATTACCATTGGTGCTTCTTTCCACGTGTTTTCTATGCTCAGTGCTTAGACTATGCTATCTCTATAAGGCATCATAAAATGACTTCATCTACTTAGGAGACTACTTCACAGTCCATTTGTGGCATCCTGCTTCCCAGATTTCTTTCCTAGTTTCTTATGTATCTTATTTTCCTCTTAGTTATCTCACACCCTTCTTTTAGCCTTCTCTCAGCACAAACCTTGTTCCTGTTCTATTCCCAGTGTTTGCTTATAACTTAGAAGTTCTGGAGGAATAACCAGGAGCTACATTGTGTGGGGCCTTGAAAGACCTGGGTCAATTGGGCTATGTATGGCAATTTAGTATTCAAAGCTTTCCCAGTCAGATGGGATGGAGTGAATAAAGGGGTTGAGAAAGGTCAGTAATTGTGGTAATTGAAGACAAAAGCTGGAGTGGAGAAGAAGCCTTCCTCCAACAGTGCAGGAGACAAATAGAGTAGGGGACCTCAGATGGTAATGCTAGAGTCTGTCTGTCCCTCGTTTCCCATTAACCTCCCTGGAGGAGAACAAGTTCAGGCCTGGGCTTTCACTTATTCTGCCAGGTGCATATTGCAGCCAAGGTAGCATTTAAGGAAAAGCAACAAGACATATGAGACAGCAAACCTTACAAAAGAAGAACAGTAAAATAGATCTCAGAAGGAACAGATTTAATAGGCTAGAAAGAAAAAGAATGTTCAATAAGCAAAATAAGTACTTTCAGAAACAAAGGAAGATGTTAGAGATGTGAAGCAGAACAAAACGACAACTAAGAAGAAAAAATTGGAAGAATTGCATATGAAAATATAAACTTTAAATAGAAAACTCATTAGGAGATTAAATAGAATGAATCTCATCCAAGGATGAATGTGTGTGCTAGTAGATCAGATTATGCGAGCGTGCTGAGGCATCACAGAGGTACACAGAGGTGGGAAGAATGAGAAAGCATTAAGATGAATAGGTGATAAAATGAAACATTTAGCAGATTTTCAAAAGTGTGAAAAAAATTGTGGTTAAAAATATTTTGGAAAATAATACAAGAATTACAAAAAATAAGATAATACATAGGCCCAAGATTGAGTATCAATAAGGATAGGTAAGAACATATTATTGTAAAATTCAGGACTATTGAAAAGAAATAGAAGTGCAGGCAATTTCCCTTCCCCTCTTCCTTAAAAATACTTTTTGCAAGAAATGCTCTAGGAAGACGATAAATAAATCTAGGGAAATTACAAGATATGGGAAATAAGGCATAACGTAATGGAGTTTACTGTCATGTACATAAGGAATCATGGAAAAAAAAAGAAGAGGAGGAGGAGTATACGAATAACAAGAAATGTTCATGATACCAATGAGATGTCAAATGTGGGACAGATAGGAGGAACAGATATGGATGAGAACACGTTATGATGCTTGTCTGTTCAGGAGCAATACAAAAATATCAATAAACTCAAGAAATTGGAAAAATAAACCTAAGGGTGGTCCTTAGTGAAAATGTATTAGATCACAAAAGATTACAAGTAATATTCAAAACTGTCTAAAAAATGAATTTAAATTTCCATATTTAAAAATATGGAAAGCAGAAAATATGAAATAAGATGGTAAAATAAATCTTATCATAGCGTAATTGCCCTCAAGGAAAATGTTAAACCTAATGATTTGGTTTTTAAGACAGATCCAGAAATATGTTGTATTTAAAAGGAATTTAAAGGATCCTGAGAAGTTGAAAATAAAGGCATGGAAAATATGTGCTTACTACCAATATAATACCCAAAATAAAGGTAGCAAAGGAGTTTTGTCCTTTTTTTTCTTAGGAAAAATAGACTTTATAGGGGAAAATATCATAAGGGAAAAAAGAAACGTCATACTTTTGCAAAAGGCACCATAGAATAGGATGCGATATCAAGGTCAAGGTTGGGATAGGCAGAATTCTAAGATGCTCCTCCTCTCAATGATGCACCTTTGCAGAAACCCCCCTCCTTGAGTGCGGTCAGGCCTGTAACTTGCTTCTAATTAATAGAAGATGGCAAAGGTGAAGAAATTAAGGCCTTAAAATTGACTTTAAGTTAAACAAAAGGGAGATAATTTTGGGTGGGTCACCTAATCAGATGAGCTCATTCAAAGAAAGCTGCCAGCAGCCTCTCTTTTTCTCTGTTAGTTTCTCTCTCTCTTTCTCCTTTGATGGTTTGAAGAGATAAGTTGCCATGAAGTCTACAGCTACAAGAAAATGAATTCTGCCCACATTCTGAGGGAGCTTGGAAGTGGATCGTTCTCTAGTTGAACCTCCAGATAAGAGCACAGCCTGGCTGACACCTGGATTTCAGTCCTGTGAAACCCTGAGTAGAGAATACGGTTAAATTATACTCAGACTCCTGACCCATATAATAAATATGCATTGTTTTAAGCCAATGAGTATGTGATATTTTGTAATGCAGCAATACAAAATGAAAATAAAAGTTGAATATATATGCAGAAAATATTATAGCTGCAAAATATATAATTCAATAATCGACAGAATAGGGAGAAGAGATGAGTCAAAAGTTGATGTAAAGAGTTTGACACACTTTTCTCAGAAAACGAACAAAAAAACTTTTAAAAAATAAGCAAAGAGATAAAAGATTTAAATATGATCAATAAATTAACATATATTTAGGGCTTTTATCTGAAACCGAGATGGCCAGATGAATTTCAGAATTTAAATTTATTTATAATAGAGAAAAATAATATAATCCCTATGCCATATATTATATAACATTCCTAGAGGGATCGAGCACAGGACTCCATAATCAAATATTAATATTTCTGCTGCTAAAGAAATAAATAACAAATAAAGGCACTAAGTACCTGCCTATCAGTTCCGGATAGGTTTTTGTCACTGAATCTATTCAGGTTAAGTTAGATTTCCCCACCAAATAAGTTAAAAATATCTTAACTTTAGAGCCTTTTGGGTTTTAGAATCGCAAATAAAGGATTATAGGCCTGTATTTTGTAATGTAAGTTTATATCCAAAATATGAGAATCCACATTTCTGAGCACACACAAAATGTTTACAAAAATTGACCATGTGTTAGGCTTTTAAAAAGTTCTCAATACATTCTAAGGAATCAGCACCAAATAGACCATGTTTTCCGACCTCAGTTAAATAAATGTTAAAGTTGGCAACAATAGGATAGCTTTAAAAAAACAACTCACATGTCTGGAAATAAACTATTAAATAACCTTTCAGTAAAATAGGAAATTATAAGATATTTATGGAATGCAACATAGCAATACTTTAGGAGATTATTTATTACTTCAAATGTGTTTATAAGAATATAAATATATTGAAAAACAAGCTTAGAATTGCAGTACAAAACATAAGAAATGGAAACAGACAAAAAAGGAGAGGACAGTACAGCTGATGGCTGAGCACTTGAGGTACTGCCTGCTTTTGCTGAGTGGGGGATGGAAAATCAACACTGCTGTATGATGCGTAGTCACGTGCCACATGACAAAGTTTTGGTCAATGATGGACTGCATTATGATGGTGGTCCCATAAGATTATGATGGAGCTGAAAAATTTGTATTGCCTAGTGATGTTGTAGTCATCATAGTGTCATAGCACAATGCATTACTCATGTGTTTGTGGTGATGCTGGTGTGGATAAGCTTACTGTGCTGCCAGTCATATAAAAGTATAGCATAGCACATATAATTACGTACAGTACATAGTACTTGATAATGAAAATGAATGACCGTATCACTGGTTTATGTATTTACTATACTATACTTTTTATTATTATTTTAGAGTGTACTCTTTCTACTTATAAAAAAGGGTCTACTGTAAAACATTCCATGTCATAGCAGCAGAAGACTCATACATCTCATGTTTACTGTGTCTCTTGATGGCATCATTTTCTCTTGTACTTGATTTAATTTCATGTTATTTTGTTCATTGCGGCCCCTAAGCATACAAAATCCACTGCTTATGTTGCCAGTAAAAGGCCATGGTCCAGTGATTGACCTGGAAATGAAATTAAAAGTGATTAAGGACTACAAATGTGGAAAATCAGTGATGAGAGGGGCTGGCCCAGTGGCTCAGGAGTTAAGTTCACGCACTTCACTTCAGTGGCCCAGCATTCACAGGTTCGGATCCCAGGCGTGGACCTACCCACCACTTATTGAGCCATGCTGTGGCAGGCATCCCATGTATAAAGTAGAGGAAGATGGGCATGGATGTTAGCTCAGGGCCAATCTTCCTTAGCAAAAAGAGAAGGATTTGTGGCAGTTGTTAGCTCAGGGCTAATCTTCCTCAAAAAAAAAAAAAAAAAAAAGAAGAAAATCAGTGATGAGAATTGCTCATGAGTCAAGTGTGTCCCATGCCACCATAGCTAAGATCTTGAAGAACAAGAACAAAGTGATGGAAGCTGTTAAAAGATCTGCTTCATTGGAGGCAACAAGATTAATGAAAATTTGAGAAGGGCCTATATCAGACATGGAAAAGCTGCTAATGACCTGGACTGAAGACCGGACACAAGAAGCGTAGTCCTCTCAGCACCTTGACGATCACGACCAAAGCAAAAAGTGTGTGTGTGACATTGAAACAAAAGGCTGGACCCAACTAGGATGTTGAATTTACGCTAATTCTGGGTGGTTTAAATGATTCAGGAATCAAATCATTATTCACTACATATTGTAATGTGAAAGTGAGTGGTGAGTGCTGATGTGAAGGCAGCTGAAGAAGTTTGGAAACTAGATAAGTTGATTGTGGAGGAAAATTACCAGAGCAAACATTCAATATGGATGAAACCTCCCTATTCTGGAAAGAGATGCTTGAAAAGACTTTCACCCATAAGGAGGCCAAGTCAATGTCAGGTTTTAAGGCTTTTAAGAACAAAATAATAGTCTTGCTTGGGGACAATGTTGCAGGCTACAAATTGAAATTCTTTGTGATCTGGCACAGTGAGAACCCCAGGGCCTTCAAGCATATCAATAAGCACGCACTGCCTGTGTACTGCAGGAGCATAAGAAGTCATGGATGACCCAGTGCCTCTTCCAAGATGCCCTCTTGAATTGTTATGCTGGTGAAATGAAGTACTGTTTGGAGAATAATACACCTTTCAAAATTTTGCTTATTGTTGATAATGCTCCCAGACAGCTTTCTTTTACTGGTGATCTTCATCTCAATATCAAAGCGGTGTTTCTCCCTCCAAACATGTCTCTTTGATCCAACTAATGGGTCATGGAGTTATAGTAGCTTTTAAGGCCTACTACATGAGGAGGACCTTTGCTCAGCTTATTGCTGCAACTGAGGAAGACACTGATGCAGTTCTGGAAGGATTACGACATCCTAGACTGCATCAAGAACCTTGCTTGGGCTTGGGGTGATGTCACCAAGGAGTATATGAATGGCATCTGGAAGAAGACACTCAAGAGGTTCATCAATGACTGGAAAGGATTTGCCAAGGGTGAGGAGGTTGCAAAAATCAACAAGGCTGTGGTTGAGATGGCAAACAGCTTTACCCTGGGTGTGGATGAGGATGACATTGAGGAGCTCCTAGAGGTGGTTCCTGAGGAACTGACTGATGAGGAGTGGTTGGAACTGGAACAGGAACACGTAGCTGAGGAAGAGGCAAGAGAAAAGGAAACTGCAGGAGGAGAAAAAGAAGAAGAACCCCCAAGAGAATTCATAGTGAACAGTTTAGCACAAGATTTTTCAGACCTCCACAGGCTCCTTAAAAAGTTTGAAAACATGGACTCCAACACTGAAAGGTTTTCATTAATGTAATGAATATTCATGGTGTATTATCTGCTTATGAGCAAATCTATGATGAAAGAAAGAAACAAACCAGGTAAATTACCATGGACACATTTCTGAAAAGAGTGGCACCTCCTGGAGAAGAGCTTCAGGCAGGTCCTTCAGGAGGTATTCCAGAAGAAAGCATTGTTATGACAGGGGATGACAGCACAATGCATATTATTGCCCCTGCAGACCTTCCAGTGGGACAAGATGTGGGGGTAGAAGACAGTGACATTGATGATCCTGACCCTGTGTAGGCCTAGGCTAATGTGTGTGTTTGTGTCTTAGATTTTAACAAAAAGTTTAAAAATCAAAAAAACTTTGATTTTTGAAAAAATCTTATAGAATAGGATATAAAGAAAAAAATATTTTTGTACAGTTGTACAATATGTTTGTGTTTTAAGCTGTTATTACAAAAGAGTCAAAAAGTTAAAAAGTAAAAAATTTACAAAGTAAAAAGTTATGGCAAGCTAAGGTTAATTTATTGTTGAAGAAAAATGTTTTTAAATAAATTTAGTGTAGCCTAAGTGTGCAGAGTTCACGAAGTCTACAGTCGTTTACAAGAATGTCCTAGGCCGTCACGTTCACTCACCACCCACTCACTTACCCAAAGCAACTTCCAGTCCTGAAGCTCAATTCACAGTAAATGCCCTATACAGATATACCATATTTTATCTTTTATACTACATTTTAGCTGCACCTTTTCCATGTTTAGATACACAAACACCATTGTGTTACAGTTGCCTACAGTATTCAGTACAGTAACTAACATGCTATACAGGTTTATAGCCTAGGAGCAATGGGCTATACCATAGAGCCTATGTGTAGCAGGCTATACCCTCTAGGTTTGTGTAAGTACACTCTGTGATGTTCACACAATGATGAAATTACCTAATGACATATTTCTCAGAATATATCCCTGTTGTTAATCACACACAATTATATATGTAAATTGTTGAGAGTAAATCACAAGAGTTCTCATCACAAGCAAAAGAAAACATTTCATTTGTACCTATATGAGCTGAAGGATGCTAACTAAACTTATGTGGTAATTATTTCACAATATAAGTAAATCAAATCATTATGTTGTACATCTTAAGTTTACACAGTGTTACATGTCAATTGTATCTCAATAAAACTAGAAAAAAAAAGATTTAAAAATCAGCTTCCCACTCAGCCTCTCTGACACTATCCAAGCAGGGAAATTGGGTCAGTGCTTGCTTCCATCCCCAATTGGTCCACTGAACCTGCTAGAGGTGAGGGGGAGGAGGAGATTTTTCCTCGGTGTTTGGCTGGAGTAAAGCAGGTATTGCCAAAATTGTTAGGCTACCCTTTGCTCAGTCCCTTGGCTTGCAGAAACAGACTTTTCTTGCAGCTACTTTGTCTGTCTGTTGCCTATTCTGGGTTGGAGGCCTCTAGAGCACATCTTCTGAGATGCATGGGAAGCAGCAAGGAAACCCAGGGAATCCACTCACTTCTGTGATGTTTCTGAAGTTGTCAGGTCCCTAGTCTATCAGACTTCTTTTCTCTTCCTTTCAGGGTCTTCTTACACTTGTTTGTTGAGTTATCTCCAGGGATTCTAGTTATAAGAGGGAGGACCTGGGAGGAATGAGGCTACGCCATCTTGGCGGAACTCAAAGTTTTCCCAAGCTCTGTGATTTTCACTGTTGGGGAAAATGAGAGGTCACCCCAGTCTTTTTTCTGTGGTATGTATTGTTGCAGAAGAGATTTCCGAATCACGCTGATCTATTGATTTTTCAGTGAGAGGCTACAGCAGTGTTACTTTGTCTCTACGTTCTCCAGGAACCAGGGATGCTTCCAGTGAGGGAGGGGGCTGTGTTGGAAACAAACACAGCATGTTATGCCATACTCAGAATTACCTGTGGCCCCTCTAGTTCATTCTTACTTTGGAATGATTTTTTCAGGAGGCTTCCCAGCTCTTATGCAGTGAGACTTCTATTTGCCTAGCCCAAGTTTTCTTAACCTTTGCACTATTGACATTTTGGACTAGATAGCTCATTGTTAAGGGGGCTGTCCTGAGCATTGTAGGATATTTAGCAATATCCCTAGCCTCTACCCAGTAGATGCCAGTAGTAACCTTCCCCACCTCCTGCAGTTGTAACAAGCAGAAAGTCTCCAGGTGTTGGAAAATGTTCCCTGGTAGGTAAAATTGCTGGGTGAGAACTGCTGATCTAGCCTGTTTGCCAGACGTGCCCAACATATCTGAATGTCACTTGAGTTCAAGGTATGATCTCCCTTTAATGAATTCTTCAAATAATAAAATCTCACTCCTTCCTTTATCTTGAATATATATTCTTACTGATTTGGGTAGACATGGGAGGTGATTATTTAGAAGAGCCTATCTAAACTTTTATAAAAAAGAGTCCTCCACGGGCACTGTTTGTGTGATGTCTGTGACCAAGTTGTTTGTAAATATAATTCAATAAATTCAGTGCTCACTCTGTGCAGAACAGAAGGAATGGTTTTGGTTGTGTTATGAGTTGGTACCTAAGAGCATATCCATAGGTGATTCTTTGGGGAAGTACAGACTTTCTTTGGAAAGTATTTGCTGCCCGGGAATTACTGAAAAGAAAGTGTCTCTTCCATTACAAGCAGACTGAATTGAAGGAGAAATTTGAAGAAAATGGCAAGAAGATTGTATTTTCTTTATTGTTTTCATCTAGTTCTTCTTTCAATTCCCCAGTGTAAGTACCAGATGGAAAGAGGAAATTTGTGTCTAACATTGTGATGTCATTGCTGGGAGCCACAGATGCCTCTCCACTGGTCTCTCGTGCATTTGCTATTTTCTTTGTAAATTAAATATTTTTTAATATTTGAAAAGTTTTTTATGGAATTTTGTTTGATCCTCCAAAGAATTGTATTCATATTTATAGGCATTCCAAGACATATTATTCTAAACTGATGTGCCTAAATTGAATAAAACATAATATGCTTAAATTGAATATAAAACCATAAACTCAACTCATTTTAAAGTGGTATTCCTAGATTGATTTTAAAAATGATAGAAAACTCATTAAAGCCTAGAACGCTGCAGCCTAGAACAAAACACAGATGCCACTGAGCCTGTCTCTCCATCCCCAGTGTTAGCAGTTAGGTCACCATTCTGTCTCAACATAGACTTTGACCTTGAATTTTCACCTGAGAGGTGCCTGGGGATAAGATTGACCAGCAGACAGCATACCCTGGAAATCCAGGCCCACTCATGAGGTAGGGCAGAGACTCAGGCTTGTAACAAGATCTAAGTGGTGAGTGATAGTTCCATTTGGCAGGACAAATAACAACTCCAGGGTATATGATAATCTATGTTATGGAATAATGCAGGTAGCAGTCTGTCTGATATTTCTAAGTAGGCAGGGAGCAGAAAATGGTTCTGAGCCTCCAAAATAAAGGTCCCTATAGGAATTGTCACATAGAAAATGTAGGGTTCGTGAACTGGGATCTCGTTCTTCGTGGGATTAGAACTTGGAGACAGTAAGATCTTGGAGGAATTAGATAATGGGAAACTTTGTAGGGCAAGAAATCTTGCTGAGAGAGGCCAAGAGATATAGCCCATGAATGGAGACAAAGAGGAGTGTTATTTCAGATGCAATGTAAAAGCCCTATTGTAAAAATTGTGTGGTCAAAGTAAGCCCATTGCTGACTCATGAGTTGTTGAACTAGGATTTCTTAACTTCCTTACATCATATTCAAGATTGGGTTGATGTCAAATCCCAGACCAGTATTGAGCCTGCAGGCAAGGTCTTGTTGCCCCTAAACATGCAGGAGGAATTCTACAGAAGTTGTCAATGTAAAATTGTACTGGACAAGTTAAACAGGGAAGGAAAACATTATTCAAGACTATTGCAGAAGGAGAGAAAGATTGAACTCAACTCCATTGAAACAAAAGACAGGGGAGTTTTTAAGCACTGGGGTGAGCTAGTGACAAAGTACTGGAGGAGGTTAGGGGCGAAGTTGCTCTATGGAATTAGGTCATCTGTGCTTATTAATTGGTGTTTATTGAAGTTGAACAACAACCCTCCCACGGAGACTAGGAGACAAGGACCTTATATTTCTTTTCTTTTCTTTTTTTTTTTTAAGAAAAAAACGTTATTCTTTTGAGCACATTTAGGTTCACAGCAAAATTGAAAGAAGTTACAAGATTTCCCAAATAACTCTCACTCCTACACATGTATAGCCTCCTACTTTATCAACATCTCCCACCAGAGTGGTATATTTGTTATAGCTGATAAAACTACACTGACAAATCATAATCACCCAAAGTCCATAGTTTACATTATGGTTCACTTTTGGTGTTGTACATTCTATGGGTTTGGACAAATGTGTAATGACATAATTCCATAATTCCATCATCATACAAAATACTTTCACTGTCCTAAAAATCCTCTGTGCTCCATCTGTTCATACCTTCTCCCTCCCCAAACTCTGCAACCACTCATCTTTTTACTGTCACCATAGTTTACCTTTTCCAGAATGTCACATAGTTGGAATCATGCAGTAGGTAGCCTTTTCACACTGGCTTGTTTCACTTTGCAATATGCATTTAAGATTCCTCCATGTCTTTTTATGGCTTAATATCTCATTTATTTTTAATGCTGAATACTCTTCCACTGTCTGGATGTAGCAAAGTTTATTTATCCATTCACCTATTGAAGGACATCTTGGTTGCTTCCACGTTTTGGCAATTATGAATAAAGCTGCTATAAACGTCCTTAGATAGGTTTTTGTGTGGCCACACGTTTTTAATTTCTTTGGTAAATACCAAGGAGTGTGACCGCTGGATTATATGGTAAGAATAAGTTCAGTTTTGTAAGAAACTGCAGAACTGCCTTCCAGAGTGGCTGTACGATTTTGCATTCCTGCCAGCAATGTGTGAGAGTTCCTGTTGCTCCAGGATTTGATGTCGTCAGTGTTCTGGATTCAGCTATTCTGATAAGTGTGTAGTGGTGTCTCATTGTTGTTTTGATTTGCATTTCCCTGATAATATAAGATGTGGAGAATCTTTTCATATGCTTATTTGCTATCTGTATATCTTCTTTGGTGAGATGTCTGTTAAGGTCTTTGGCACATTTTAAAATCAGATTTTTATTTTTTTGTTAACTTTTAAGAGTTCTTTGTATATTTTGAATAACAATCCTTTATCAGATGTCCTTTGCAAATGTTTTCTCCCAGTCTGTGTCTTGTCTTCTAATTTTCTTGACTGTCTTTTGCAGAGCAGAAGTTTTTCATTTAATGAAGTCCAACTCATCTACTATTTCTGTCATGGATCATGCCTTTGGTGTTGTAGCTAAAAAGTCATCATCATATTCAAGGTCATCTAGGTTTCTTCTTTTATCTTCTAGCAATTTTATAGTTTTGTATTTTACATTTAGGTCTATGATTCACTTTGAGTTAATTTTTGTGAAAGGTATAAGTTCTGTATCTAGATTCATTATTTTGTATGTAGATGTCCAGAGGTTCCAGCACCATTTGTTGAAGAGACTATCTTTGCTCTAATATATTGCCTTTGCTCCTTTGTCAAAAATCGCTTGGCTATATTTGTGTGGGTCTATTTGTGGGCCCTCTATTCTGTTCCAGTGGTTTATTTGTGTATTCTTTCACAAATACCACACTGTCTTGATTACAATAGCTTTATAATAAGTCTTGACATGTGGTAGTGGCACTCCTCCAACTTTGTTCTTCTTCTTCAGTATTGTGTTGGCTATCCTGGATCTTTTGCTTCTCCATATAACTTTTAGAATCAATTTGTCAATATCCACAAAATAACTTGCTGGGGATTGATCGGGATTGCATTGAATCTATAGATCAAATTTGGAAGAACTGATATCTTGACAATATTAGGTCTTCCTATCCATGAACATGGAATATTTCTCTACTTATTTGGTTCTTTTGTATTTCATTCATCAGAATTTTGTAGTTTTCCTCATATTTACCTTGTTCATATTTTGTTAGGTTTATATCTAAGTATTTCATTTCATGTCCTTACCGTTTTTGAGTGCTAATGTAAATTGAATTCTGTTTTTAACTTCAAAATCCACTTGTTCATTGCTGTTATATGGGATAGCAATTAACTTTGTATACTACATTATAGCCTACAAACTTGCTATAATCACTTATTAGTTCCAAGAGATTTTGGTTGATTATTTTGGATTTTCTACATAGAGTATCATGTCATCTGTGAACAAAGGTAGTTTTATTTCTTCCTTCCCAACCTGTATATATATATATATATATTTTTTCCCCTTTTCTTGTCTTACTGCATTAGCTAGAACTTCCAGTACAATGTTGAAAAAAATGGTGAGAGAGGATATTTTGCCTTTTTCATCATCTTAGTGGGAAAACTTTGAGTTTCTCAGGATTATGTATAATGTTAGCTGTAGATTTTTTTGGTAGATAATCTTTATCAAGTTGAGAAAGTTTCTTTCTATTCCAAGTTTACTGAGAGTTTTTCATTTTTTATCGTGAATGGGTGTTGGATTTTGTCAAATGCTTTTTCTACATCTGTTGATGTGATCTTGTGATTTTTCTTTTTTTAGCCTGTCGATGTGATGGATTACATTAATTGATTTTCAAATGTTGAGCCAGCCTTACATACCTGGGACAAAACCCACTAGGTTATGGTGTATAATTCCTTTTACACATTGTTGGATTTGATTTGCTAATAATTTGCTGAGAACTTGTATATCTATGTTCATGAGACATATTGGTCTGTTGTTTTTTTCTTGTAATGTCTCTATTCCATTTTGGTATTAGAGTAGTGCTGGCCTCATAGAATGAATTAGGAAGTATTCCTTCTGCTTCTAACTCTGAAAGAGATTAGAAAGAATTAGTATAATTTCTTCCTTAAATATTTGGTAGAATTCACCAGTGAACCCATCTTGGTGAGGGCTTTCTGTTTTGGAAGGCTATTAATTATTGATCCAATTTATTTAATACATATTGGCCTCTTCAGATTGTCTGTTTCTTTTTATGTGAGTTTCGGCAGCTTCTGTCTTTCAAAGAATTTGTTCATTTCATCTAGATTATCAAATTTGTGAGCATAGAATTGTTCATATTTTTCCTTTGTTATCTTTTTAATGTCCATGTGATCTGAAGTGATACTCCTTCTTTTGTTTCTGATCTTAATAATTTGTGTCCTCTTTTTTTTTCTTATAATCTCACTAGAAGCTTATCGATTTTATTAATCCTTTCAAAGAAATAGCTTTTGGTTTTGTTGATTTACTCATTAATTTCCTTTTTCCAATTTCATTGATTTATGCTCTAATTTTCATTATTTATTTTCTTCTGCTTACTTTGGATTTAACTTGCTCTTTTTTTATCTAGTGTCAAAAGGTAGAAGTTTAGATTACTGATTTTAGAGCTTTTTTCTTTTCTAACATCAGCATTCAATGCTATAAATTTCCCTTCTAAGTACTGTTTTCACTGCCTCCCACAAATTTTGGTAAGTTGTGTTTTCATTTTCATTTAGCTCAAGATATTTTAAAATTTCTCTTGAGATTTCTTCTTTGACTCATGTGCTGTTTAGAACTCATGTGTTGTTTAATCTCCACGTATATCGGGATTTTCCAGTTATCTTTCTGTTGTTCATTTCTCATGATTCCATTGTGGTATGAAAGAACACATTGTATGATTTCTATTCTTTTATATTTGCTAATGTGTGTTTGATGGCCCAGAATGTAGTCTATGTTGGTGAAAGTTCTATACGACCCTGAGAAATACGTGTGTTCTCCTGTTGTTGGATGAAGTAGTCTATAGATGTCCAATATATCCAGTTGATTGATAATATTGTTGAGTTCGACTATGTCCTTACTGTTTTTCTACCTGCTGGATCTGTCCAAATCTGATAGAGGAGTGTTTAAGTCTCTAATTATGAGAGTGGGTTCATCTATTTCTTACTGAAGTTCTATCACTTTTTGCCTCACATAGTTTGATGCTCTGTTGTCAGGTACATACACATTAAGATTGTTATGTATTCTTGGAGAAATGACCCCTTTATCATTACGTAATGCCTTTCCTTATCTCTGATAATTTTCCTTGCTTTGAGGTCAGCTCTGTGTGAAATTAATATAACTACTCTTGCTTTCTTTTGATCAATGTTAGCATTGTATATTTTTTCATCCACTTACTTTTAATCTGTATGTCTTTGTATTTAAAGAAGATGTCTTAGAGATAATGTAGAGTTGGTTTATTCCACTCTGACAATGTCTTCCTTTTATTTGGTGTGTTTTAGAACATTGACATTCAATGTGGTTATTGATATATTTGGATTAATATCTACCATGTTTGTTACTCTTTTCTAATTGTTGCCTTATTCTTTACTCTTATTTTTGTCTTCCACTCTTTTTCCGACTTTTGTTGTTTTAATTGAGAATTTTATGAGTCCATTTTCTCTAGTTTCTTAGCATATCATTATGCTTATTTTCAAACTTTTTTAGTGATTGCCCTAGAGTTTGCAATATACTTTTACAACTAATCCAAGTCCACTTTGAAATAACACTATACCACTTCATGGGTAGCACGAATACCTTAAAATAACAAAATAATCCTAATTCCTCTCTCCCATCCCTGGTATCATTGTTGTCATTCATTTCACTTATATACAAGTATACATTATTGAACATCTTTTGCTATTGTTATTTTGAACAAACTGTTTCTGTTAGATCAATTAAGACTAAGAAAAATAAAAGTTTTTCTTTTACCTTCATTTATTCCTTATTCAATGCTCTTCCTTTCTTTATGTACATCCAAGTCTCTGACCTATATCTTTTTCATTCTCTCTTAAAAACTTCTTTAAACATTGCTTGCATGGCAGGCTACTGGCAACAAATTCTCTTAATTTTCGTTTTTCTGAGAAAGTCTTTATTTCTCCTTCACTTTTGAAGGGTAATTTCTCAGGGTTCATAGTTCTAGGTAAGTGGGGTTTTTTCCTCAACACTTTAAATATTTACCTTCCTCCCCTCTCTTGCTTACATGGTTTCTGAAAAGTCAGATGTAATTCGTGTCCTTGTTCCTTTACTGGGAAAGCGGTTTTTCCTCTGGTTATCTCAGGATTTTTTATTCATCTCTGATTTTCCGTGGTTTGAAAGTGATATGCCTAGATGTAGTTCTTTTCACACATATCCTTCTTGATGTTCTCTGAGCTTTTTGGATGTGTGATTTGGTGTCTGACATTAATTTTGGAAAATTCTCAGTCATTATTGCTTCAAATATTTATTCTGTTCTTTCTCTCTTCTCCTTTGATGTTCTCATTATGCATTTGCTATACCTCTTGTAGTCGTCCCATGGTCCTCAGATATTCTGGGTTTTTTTTCAGTCTTCATTCTCTTTGCTTTTCAGTTTTGGAGACTTTTTTTTAAGATATCCTCAAGCTCAGAGATTCTTTCCTCAGCTGTGTCCAGTCTACTAATAAGCTCATCAAAGGTGTTCTTCACTTCTGTTACAGTGTTTTTGAACTCTGATGTTTCTTTTTGAGTCTTCTTAGGATTTCCATCTCTCTGCTTACATTGCCCATCAGTTTTTGCATGCTATCTACTTTATCCATTAGAGCCCCTAGCTTATTAATTATAGTTGTTTTAAATTTCTGGTTTGATAATTCCAACATCTCTACCATGTCTGGTTCTGAGGCTTACTCTGTCTCTTCAGTTTTTTTGTCTTTTGGTGTGCCTTGTGATTTTTCTTTATAGCCCAACATGATGTCCCTGGCAAAAAGAACTGTTGTAAAATTTTGAACTTCACGAGCATTTCTCAGTTTTTTTCTCCATGCTTACAGGGATGGAATGGCTAGAGTGTGCTGGAACAGGATATTTTCTTTCTTCCAGGTCAGTTAGGCTCTGATCATACCCCAGCAGGTTATACTCTGGTTAACTGGTTTCTTCTGAGGTCAGTCCTTGTTATGAAGAACAGAGTTCTCTGGAGTATTTCTAAGTGGTTCCTTTTCTCCTCCGCCTACAAGAAGGATGAGGGGATTTTGCTCTGATATGTACTATGAGAACCTGGTTGGCCTCCTGGAGGTAAATTCAAAAAATTGTTGGAGGCCTCCCTATGATGGGGTCCACTTGGAGTTTTTAAATCTCAGAGTTATCAACACTGAACCTCCAAATCATAATTACAGTTCAGGTTTTCCTATCTTGGTACTGTTTCCTGCAGTGATTTCTGCTTGTGAGTCTCTGCTCTAGTAAGCTGTGACTCCCTGCATTTGCCTGTCTGTCTCTCCAATCTTGGAGGCAGTGGTTTGCTCTGCTTTCTCACCTCTCTTGTGGATACTAGAAGAGTTGTTTATTTTTCAGTCTGATTCAGCTTTTTACTCCTTGTTAGGACAAAGAGGCAACTTTTAATCTCCTTACACATAGGACTGGTCCTGGAAGTCACCCTATCATTCTTGATGACTACATTTCAAAGGAATGGCTCCCAGGTACTTGAGAAAGACATATCTGGATTGTAGAACTGGCAAGAGGCTGGAAGAAGATTTACATATCAAAGGGGCAGAGAATGAATTCACAGTTGAAAGTTTTCTAAAATAAATGCTCAGAAAAGGGAGATCAGGGGCCCACAGTGAGGAAGAAATCTGTTTAAAGTTTAGTCAAACTGAGCGGAACTTTGAGGCTATTTTGTTCAGAGCAACACAATGAGGTGGAGAGGAGGAAACACTATTTATTATATACTGAATATGAATCTTATGAAGTAAATATTTTTATTGTTTTTTTTACAGATATAGAAATTGTTTCAGAGAGATTAAGAACCTTAAATTACACAGCCAGTAAGAGAAGTAGTCAGTATTTGAACCCAGATATCTGACATTTTGTTGTACCAAGTGAATCATAACTCTTTTGAACTCAAGAAACCATCTGCATTGTTTTCTCATCTAATTATAATGGAAAATTCTGGATTTTATCTATGTTTTCAAAACACTCCTAGGCAGTCTCCCATTTACACTTACTCATGGTATATACTGATTATTTATGAACACTTACAAAATCTGCCCTTATCCAGGAAAATCTAAAATTTGTTATCAACATATGTGGTTATGTCATAGGATCATCCAGGATGTTTGCAGAAAGTCTGAATTTTTTCAACATGTAGATCTGAAGAAGGAGACTTGACTTCAACTGGAAAATAAATATTGTGCTAACATAAATATGTGTCTCATTATAAGCCTAATGTAGACATTCAGGGATGATTGCTCACAGCAGTGCCATGTGACAAACTCACATAATAGCATGGATTTCAAGCAAGAAAATCTAATTATATCTACAAGCACAATGGCTAAAATAGTACTGACATATGTATTTCCTTATCCAACATCATTATTGCATTTAATGGGAAAAATGAAAAAAAAAAATGCCGTCAAAGTCAAGAAAAATTTCCTTCAAGTCGTCTAGAATAAACTGTTTACACATTTTCATTTTTCTCTTCTGCAGTTGTTTAAACAGAAATAAAATAGGGGAATAGGGAGAAAAGAACTTCACAATAATCACATGTCAAGCCTAATTTATATTATAGTATCACCTAGTTTGGCAAAAATATTATAAGCAGACACAGTTGTCATTATCCAAATATCTTATTCCTAATGATGCCCCAAATCATAAAAAGTATAAAAGAATATCATTTCCAAAAATATTTTATTTTCACAGAATTTCAGTCACTATGAATGACACAGATATTGACATTTTATTTAGTGATAAATAACTGAAAGTCATTTTCATCTAATTTTAGATAAATACATCTAGAACATACCATTTTTTTAAAGTGCCATTTCTAGTTCTAAATTAACATTTGTATTTATTTCTATTGCTTGAGAGGAAGAATTTTCCTCTCTCTTTCAAAGGATCTGTTGGTTGATCTAATAAGCAAATTGACATGATACAGATTAACAGGAGAAAAACAAGTTTAATTTAATATGTACAGGGTCCTCATATACATAAGAGGTTCCAAGAGAGAAAGGTAAAATGAGATATAAATGCCATCTTGAGCTAAGGAAAAGTATAGGGGCCTGGGGCTTCAAAGAGGAGGAGGGAAGTTCACAAAATGATAAGAAGAAGAGCAGATGTTTGGTAATTAGATGTTTGCCCTGTCATACAGATGGATCACTCAGATAAAACTTATCTCTGGTAATAATTCTTATTCTGGGAAAGACCCTCAATTTAAATTCTTCTAGGTAGTTAAGGGAGGGGCAAAGTTTTCTCTTGAACTCACAGAGTCTCCAGTGCCCCTAGCTCAAAATAATGCACAGGCAAAAGTGTCTTATTTTGGGAAGGCTCATTTTGAGCTTCTTCAGTCCTGCCTTTGAAACTTCTCAAAGAAGTTTCACAGTCCAGAATTTTAGTTGGTAGACTGGTCCATCTCACCAAACCAATCTCTTAGTCCTGAGAATAGATCAGTCCAGTTAAACAATTGTGTCTCATTTCAGGAGGTGGTGATACAGCTGGGCTTCCAAAGTTAGGCCTATGGTGCAAGCAATCAGGAAAACAATAAGAGGAATTTCTATGGAAACAAAAGAAAAACAATGGTTAATGACTGGAGCAAGCTATAATCCAAGTTTTTGAGTTCTGAAGGCAGCCGGTCGAGATCTCTAGATGCCCAGATGGGAGCATCTTTAGATGAAGTGACGGGCAGTGGCAATCTGACAGATTTTCCTGGTTTGCAGTTTGAATATCTGTGGTGATCTTTGTGAGTGGTCACACAGCAACAGGCATGATAATTGTCCATACATGAGCTGTTGTGGTGATTTCTCTGGAATTTATATCAAGTTGTGCAACTTTATCTTACATGGCTTCAGAAAAAGGGGCAGTTTTAGTTCTCAGTGATTCCAAGTCAGAAAGGTGAGCGAAAATTGGAAATGGTTTGGAGCATTGTAGCCAAATATTGGAGGAAACTAGAAGAATTCAGGATCTAGTCCAGTTTACAGGTAGAAAACAAAAATCTCAAAGACAATTAACAGAACTAGAATCTAATCTCCACAAGTGTGTATTGCAAAAGCATCATTTTTCTTTCTACAGTCATCCTCATTTTTATCAAAGATAACCATAAATAGACAATTTTTTTTGCAAATTAAGCCTAGTATCATTAAATTTGGTCTGGTTATTTAAACAAATGCAGCAAGAGTAGTGATTGACCTTATAGGCTCTTTTAAATCTGCTTTACTTGAAGTTTTTTGTAAGGAATCTCAAATTGAACTTTTAAAAATCTCTCAATGCTAGCTAAGCTAAGGAGTTGTCATCAGACTGCCTGCAATGCCTATAGATTTCAGTGAATTCTTCTCTTCTTGAGGTTCCCAAAATATCCTGAGTTTCCTACACCTGCCGGGTAATGACCTTCCTTACTCACCTGGTTAGGCTGTTGGGAACCCTGTTAGCAAGATATCAGTCTGTTTTTTCCAAGGGGCTTTATTGCTTCCATAAAGCCAACCTCAGTTCCTTACAGGTTTTTTTTTTTTTTTTTTTGTCATATCTGAGTTTATGCATGTCTCTCTGAAAAAAGACATTCTACTCAAAGCCTTGGTAACATAAACAATACTTCCAGTTTTGTCCTGTTACAAGGAGAACAGATTCTTATTGAACTTATACAAATAACTATATTGCCATACAAATAAGAATACTCAGAAGAGTTTCTGTATTCTGGAGGGATCAGGTAGGGAGAAAAGACAAATATTTCAATTCTGCTTATAAAATGTACCAAATTATAATAATAGTTGGCTTAAGAGGAAAGGTTTCCCTATATCTGGAAAGCAAAAGATTAAGAAACCAACAATAAAATTCATTAAAAAATTACAGTCCTCTTCCTCAGTTCATTCAGTTTCATGTAATTGATACTCATTCTGCTTGAATCTAGTTTCCCTCCCTTCTGTATATTCTTACTCAGTTTGGTTTCATGACCTTAAAATTACCAGCAAAGTCCTTTCCATGAATCTCTCTGAAGATGACAACATTTTTGTGGAAACACATATGCAAGACTATCTGAGTAAAACAGTTACTCTCTGTGAATGACAAAGACTTAAAAATCGCCATGGTTAAAGATCTGACAAGAGTTCATTACAATGAAATTGATAAAGATATTTGATTACTTCTGTGACACACATTTTAGGATATTACCTAGAATTATGACTGATAATGTTATATCAAGACATATCAAATTTCCAGGAATTTCACAGAATTTATGGAACTCATAACATTTACAGATACAGTTACAACATAAAGAAGGCCTAGTAAACTTGACAATGCTTCTCATGTAATTTAATATATCAAATAAGTCTAATTAGTGTAACTGCTCTCTTTTTATAAGGAGAGAGAGCAAATCTTTTGCAACATTTAAGGGTCCCTCTAAAAAGTCCCAAAGTTATTTTCAGGTCAAAAAGACTTAATTTAGAATTTGGTTTTGGAAACTGCGTCAAACATATTAAAAGGTTTTGGGCACTCGACTAAAAAGGATCACAGATCATTATGAAACAATACTTAATTATCCATTTGACCAAAATGACAATAAAAGATTTTAACGGCAAGTACAAAAGGTTACACAGTTGTGAGCAAAACCAATCAAACACCTGATAAAGCACAGAAAGTTATTTTGATAAAACAAAATTTTTGCTTTCCTTTTAAAATCTCTTATTAGGAGCATACTGGTAGTACAGGAAAACTTTGTCCTTTTGGCAGATGAAAGAGTATTAAGCTTTAATTTTATATAAGAACATTACTGATAGTAAGGCTTATTTTTAAAACCCTTATAATAATAATTCAACTTTAGTCAACTTGCTCACACAAGGTAAAATTCTCTCTGTCTTTCTCTTTTTTTTCTTTCCATTCTGAAACAATCCGGACAAAATTGCTTTCATATCTCTTGACAAAAGCACAGTTCCATACCTCCTACCTTTTTTTTTAGCCAAAACACATCCTACTTTCCCTGTCTACAGAGTTGTTTCCCTATTTTTAGTAGCTTTAATTATATATATTATATATAATTTATAATATATATAATATATATATTATATATATATTATATATATATAATATATATATAATAAAATATATATATATTAGAATTTTTACTCCTTAGAAACTTTAATTTCTAGTGAAAACTAAGAAGTAAGCAATGGTGAACTCTTTTACATTATTATTCTGTAGATTGGCAAACATAAATACATTTTATAATTTATAGAAATATATGATTCTTTCATAGGAAAGTTCCTCAGCTTGGCACAAAACATATTTACTGATAGACCCAAATAACCTTAGTTTCTCTGTACCAGGAAGTAAAAGTGAATAAATCTATGTTTCATAATTAATGTTTCAGTATTTTACCTTATTTGGAAATAATCTAGATAGTTAAGAAATTTCCATTATTTAACTTAGCAAAACTCTGAAGTTTCAAGTTACCAAAAAGATTTAGGGAGCTATTTTTAAATACAGATACCAGTAAACATAATTATTGCTAAAAAGCTCACCTAAAATCTCTTTTATCTTACTTACACCTATTTAATTTACTTGTTTTAGCAACTATATTTAGATTACCCATAAAAATTTCATGAGACACTAGACCAAGTCAACCATCATACCAAGCTATTTTTCTTGCTGACAAATTTTGTAATAGAGATAACGTGGGCTTATTTGAATAATAAACCCAGGTAGAATCAAAAGTGGTAGGTCTGCATTATTTTCAGTCTTGATAACTCTAAGATATGTCTATTTTAATCAAACTAGCAACCTTAAATTAGCTTTAATATCAAATGTTTTCCTAGGTCACATGAAGCTGAAAAGCATTTGATCTAGTTTGAATACCAAATTTATATAAGTGCTTGTTTTGTTTAAGCCAATTAGAGCTCTTTTACAAAGTAATTTTAATAATACTCTCTGGAGGTAGGAAATACTGCACACCTACAGCACACATATATAGACACGCAAGAACATCCAGACAGTGCAGAGATCTCATAGCTTTTGTTTTAAAATTTTAACTGTGAGATGGGTATTTGTGGAGAGTTGACACAAGATTTGTATTTGTCCTTGACAAATAATCTTATGGAAGCTGTGGAGCAGCTTGTATTTTTAAAAAGAACCACTTTTCTTTTTTCTTTTTTTTCCAGTTCTCTAGAGCTGTATTTTTAGTTTTGCAAAGATTTATAAGATAAGGACAGTTGCTTTTAGTTCCTCAAAGAATTGGGTTGTAGCCTAAATGACATTATAGATTGATCCACTCGTATAACTACATTATCCTCTTTAGTAAATTCTTTCACAAGGTCTTTTTTTCCCCCCTCTTGGTTCATTTCACTTAGAGGAGAAGGCCAAAACATTCTTTTTATTAAATCAGGCTCTGAATATCAGCTATGGCCCCCACGAGTTCAGGCTGACCAGTGGCCTCCCATCTTATTTTGTGCCTTTTTATCTATACACTATTCTCAAGAGGTAATCCATTTACAAAAACTTTTGAAGATCACCCCTGAGTTTAAGAAATTCTTTAACTGTGGCCCTTAGTTGGGCTTTTGACCCAAAAGTAAAAAGTATCTGAGGAAGATTGCCTGCAGCCTCAGGTGATCTTCTTTAAAAGGTAACTGCTTAATAGTCTCTTCGGGATGGAAAAGCAGTTCAGTCAGAGAATTAGTAAAATGTGAATATTCGGGTAAAGAATGTGGAGGGGAACAGTAGAAGTCACATCAGTCTCGTGGGCCTCCTTCTTAGGTACCTCCTGTGTCTTCAATTTTTCATTTGCCTTTTATAACAGATATTTCAATGAAACTATTTTGGAATTCTGAAGGCTTTTGGGGGCTCCTACTTACCAATTCCCATTCTGATTTGGAGGCCCTCGCTTTAAGTTTACTTTTTAAATGATCTTATCTAATTGGAACGTTCCTCATAATGGCCTTTATAATTTTAAGTTGTAATTTCTCTGAGGGCTGGCAGCAGTTTGGTAAGACCCTAGCCACAAATGGAGTTTAATCCACATTTCAGTCCAACCATATCTAGCCACAAACGGGGTGCAACCCACATTTCTGTCTGGCCATATTTTGGAACCCCCAACCTGATGGTTGCTAAGCCAAATTTTCAGGACACAAAGTAAATTTAGTAAGATTTTGGCAATTTTTAAACAGATATTTATAGCTTCCAGGACCATAATTCTTAGATATTTAAGATTTTTTTATTTGCCTAATTTCCAAATAGTTTCTCTCTCTCTTTTCCCCCCCTTTCCTTCTTAAGTGCAGGACAATTGTACTTCCAATGTGCTGATTTTTTACAATATCTGCAAATGTCTGAAGGCAAAAAAGAAGGGGTCTGTGCAGACTGACTTTTGTTCTAAATCCAATTTCTGTTCTTTCATCTTAGTAAGTGAGTCCCTAAGTCTAGGTGTTATACCAATGAGAGAACTGTTTATGGTGAGAGCTCCCTTTAATTTTTTTCCTTTTGAATGTAACCAATTCAAAAGAACTATCATCTGCCCACTGATGAGTAGGTTCTTATACTAATCTCAATAGCAACTCAAACCAATAAGTTTTTTTAAAGCTTAGCCAAAGGCACAAGTGGTGTCTGCCCCATAGAAGAGTGCAAAAAACCCACTCCTCACAAGATCCAGAAAGTCCGCTCCCAAAGATAGCCTAAGAAAGCAAAGGCCTTCATTCCACATTTTGTAAGGATGGTGTAGTGAAAGATTGTGTCTCCTGTTTCCCATAAGAATGTGAGGCGTTTCTGGTCATAGACCCCGATCTGTGACACAGGGCAGATGCTACTGGAATAGGACTTTTCCAGCAATGAAGTTTGAGACAACAAAGGCTCCTAATGGACTGGGACCCCTTATAACAAACTCCCCTGAGAGCTGGCTTGGCCAGACAAAGAGAGTACTGCTTGGAACCCCAGTCTATTTGACCGACCACCAGACACACCCCAGTAAGTGCTCCTTCCAAATGGTGGAGACCAAAGAGAATATTCTCACTGGTCAAAAAGTCAAGCTCTTAGTACACAGAATGACACAGCAGACAAAGGGTAACAATGACCATCTCTGGGAGAAAAAGGATCAATAACCAAGTTGCTAAACCCAAGGAACTAGCTACACAAATATTTTTTCCTGCTAATTTAAACTTAAAAGAGGCAAAAAAAAAAAAAAAAGGACTCATAATTCTGCTTTCACCAGACTCTGCAGGTACAGATCCAAGAGTCTAACATGGTAAGACTTCTTACCTTTTGCTGGCGCTTGTCAGAGGTCCCAGGATCTTTCTACTGTAGCAGCTTTGGGGTGAACAGTGCCAAGCCAGGAATATCTCTGGCTGGCTTGCCAAAACTGTTGGGGAGGATGAATTTTCATCTGCCCTTCGAAGGTTCTTTTGGCTGGTCTGATACTTGAACAGACATGAGACAGATTAACAGGAGGAGAACAAATTTAATTTTTTACATACAGGAACCCCATATACCAAGTGAGGTTCAAAGACAGAAAGGTAAAATGAGGTATATATGCCATCTTGAACTAAGGACTAGGATAGGGGCCTGGGGCTTCAAAGGGCAGGAAGGAAATTTATAGGATGATAAGAAGAGCAGATGTTTGGTAATAAGATGTTCACCCTGCCACACAGACGGGTCACTCAGATAAATAAAATTTATCTCTGGTTAATAATTCTCATTCTGAGAAAGACCCCCAATTTAAATTATTCTGGGTAGTTAAGGGAGGAGAAAAATTTCTCTTGAGCCTGCACCTTGATTACTTTTAGCTCAAAATAACCCATGTGCCAAAGTGGCACATTTGGGGGTAGCTCATTCTGAATCCCTTTTGTGTCTTAGGTGTTTGTACTCGCGTGGATTCTTTTTATTCTTGAAGGGAAATTTTCCACTTAATCTGTTTTATTAGTTCATAATACTTTAATGAAATGATTGAAATTTGTGACATTTTTGAGTCATCATACTCCATTCTTGTGTACTTGCTTTTGATGACGAACATTAAGGGTATGGCCTGTAGCTTTTTCCACTCTTTGATCTAGTAAATTAACAGCTTACATACTCATAAGCTTTGGCAAAGGCCCTTGCTGAAGAGCTGCCAAATTTCCAGGCCCACATCAGATGCCATTTGAGCAGTGCACAGAGGGAGGGAGGAAAGCAGAGAGACTCAGAACTATGGAAAATGCACAGAAGCCAATAGAGACGCTAGGTGCTGAGTCATTAGGGACTCCCACAATGAGTATAACAATGAAATGGGTGTGATCTCTAAATCTCAGAGAATTAGTTCATGTTTAAATCTCATTTGCTCTTTCTATTAAAACACAGACTATTGCATTTTAGAAATAGAGTCTATTTTAAAGATGATATTATTAACAAGAAAATCAGATGGAGAGGGAGAAGAGATTGAAGAAGTCATAACCTTTCTCAGCAAAAGCTTTCTTGTCCATAAAATAAAGAATTATGATAGAGTGCCTGTAAGGTCACTTCTGCTGTTCAATTTTTATAACTCTATAAGTCTGTAACTATAATAATTTATATACAAATCTGCATTTTATAAAAACATTTGTATGTTTGTTTTATGAGGAAGTGTGTAAATTCAGAATCTGAGCCCCAATATTTTTGCATATTGTTTCTTCACTCTACTTCTGTTTTATCTTCAAATTCCCTTCTCTGAACCTTCCATTTTTGAATCTTCCTAAATATAGAAAAGGCTTCCCATTTGCCAGCAGTCCTGGCACTAAAGATCAACTATTCACAGGAAATTCTATCTTACTGACCTCATTCTGGAAGGAACTCTCCAGTGAAGTTCATTTTGTCAAGGCTTTGATGAATATGTGGGGGGTTGCTGTTCTTTAAAGTATTCCTTCAAGTATGATTGAGAAACGATGTAATTATAAATATTATATATAAAATATATAAGAGGCTAAATGAGGACTCTTCATTGTTCACAGTTAAAAGCACACACAATTCCTATATTACTTTTACAATGAAAATAAAAGACAAAGAAAATAGAAATCATGGAAGTATAGTGTTTGTCAAGAATAGAATGCTTAATTTTGTATTGTTTTAAATAAGTAATTTGGTATTTTTATTATGTTTTATTCAATATATGTCCAGGTTTTACTTACTTTAGTATTTGATATCCGGGTACAATGTTAAGCCCAAAATTAAGCCTAGAATCAATTCTGTATCATTGGTTTGATTGAAACTCACATATATGTTGAATATTTATTTGAAGTTCATTGTCTCTTACAATGTATGTTTCTTTTTTTCATTATTGTTCACACTGTAAACAGAGCAACTTTTGCAGAGGTCTTACTCTACCTTAAATTAGAAAACTATCTGCATCGTATTTTTATCATGACTTTGTCATATTGGCTTGGCTCAATTAATTTCTGTATTATTTTTGAATCACCTTTCTCTTTACAACTCTTCTAGAATTTCAACAGCTTCTTTTTCCATTTATAAATTAGAATAGAGTGTAAGTCAAAATCAGTTTTATCCATGAAATAAAGTTAGAAAGATAACTTTTGCTTAAAATGGGAACACTCTCTCCCTCTCTCGTTTGCCTTGTCCAGTTAGTTGCCAAGTCCTGTATCTTCTACATTTCTCGTGTATCCATCTAACTCCTCTACTTTATTCCTGCTTCCTCTTTCAGGCCCCTTTTTCTTATTGTTTAGGTCACTGCAGTGAATATCCAAGCTATCTCTCACTTCAGTTTTTCCTTCCAATTCATTCTGGATACAGCTGTCAGATTAATGTTCCTGAATACCTCTGACCTACTAGAATATCACCAATGACTCGCAATTTCCAAATAAATAAAATTTATACAACCTAGCCTGACAAAGACTCAAATCCATCATTTTAATTTTTTTTCTCACTGTCCTCCTTAGGATTTCTTCTGAGTTAGTAACGTCAGGTTAATTATACTAATTATAATACCTCTGGACATTTTCTGTAATTTCCTACCCCCATTTTTTGTTCAAGTTCTTCCCATTTTCTGGAAAATCTCTCCCTTCCTATATCTATTTGCCCGAATCATAACTACAATCGGGGCCAGATCACATGGGGTCTCCCAGGCTGGCTATGATCTTTCAATTTTCTGCTCCTATATAGAGGTTTCAACTGTATTTCTCTTAGTGACACCGAGTACTTCCTGCATTACATATTATTTACTTGTGTACATGAGGACTTTCTCCTGGGGAGCCACGTTCCTTGGAAACAGATTTAAGACTCCTTTATTTTGTATTTGAGATTGAGAAATACTTATTTTTTTAATCTCATAATGTGTCCAGATACTCAACAAATATCTGATAAATGACTGACGTACTCTTTGAGTGAAAGGATGAATAAAGAAATGAGGAAGAGTATTTTGAAATGAGCACTTGAGTTTTGAGCTGATGGTTTTGCTTTTCCCTCTGAAGCAATTATGGGATTGTTACTACTGGGAGAGAGGAAGGGGAACTGGAGAAAGAAGTTTTAAGTGACACTCGAACATTTTTAAGAACAGATATAGCTTGTGGTCACATTATGTTTAATAAAGGAATAACAGTAAATGCCTCTTTCCGATGTGGTTAAGAAAGAGTTGGAAACTGAAGTGGTCCAGGTCAACTTGGTTTCTAAATTTTTTTCCAACAGCATTTTTCTGTTAAGTCTCAGAATTTGAGGGACTGCATGATGGAAGAATCCTATAAGTTTAATTACAAGGCTGTTTTTATCATATCAGAAAGATAGTATTTTTACAGATTTAAAATAACTGCAAGTGGATAAAATGGGGGAATATAGACAGAGACCAAAAGAATATAAAGAATACAAATGGTAACATAAAAAAACCCCTTGCAATCATCAAATAGACATTGGATACTGAATTTGACGGTGTGAATTTATATGGCTGTCTGCCCCCTATATACTTAGAAAGGGGTCAGGAGCTATAGTGAGCTGTTCAATCAACTGAGGCAGTGAGCCATGTTATTATCATTAGAAGGACAAGTTATTTGTTGGAGGTGAATTATCTCTTCTGGAGAATCAAGTGCTATTTGATAAGTTGTGTCTCACTATTTCTACCTAAGGACAATATATTATATTTAAATTGATTTCTCTGATGAATTTGTGTATATGTACGACTTAAAGACACAGTGGTTTTTAATGAACAAAGAAAGGAGGAGATTACCTTGGTCATTCATTTCAAGCAAATAGTTTGGTGAATCTAACTCTTCTGTCATGCAGGTGAGTAGTTTTCAAGCAATCTATGTTTAGACTCAATGTCTTACCTCCTTAAAAACACCACAGAGGATGATCACAAAATGACTTGCATTCACGCAAATGGGTATAATGGATATGTCATTTTGCGAGCTGGAATCAGTTAACTATAAATTACAAAATTCACATTTATTGACCAATGTGTGCCAGGAACTGTGTTAAGCTATTGTACACATATTAACTCAATTGACCCTCACATATTCTGTATTTTAATTCCTATTTTATAATCAAAGGAACTCAGACAGGGTGGAAAATAATGAGGAAAGGACAATTTTGTTACTTTTATCAATATAACATAAAATTTTTATGGTGCTTCATCATTCCTATTTTCATTTGAATCTTGGATAAATCCAGTGGGATAAGCAGGGCAGGGACTTTGAGGAAAATGAGGCATTGCTCGAGCTCACCCAACAGGTAAATGACTTAGCCTACAAACCAACACAGATCCCTAGATTTTGATTGTTCAAAACTTCTCATCTCTGAATCGTACTGAAGTGGTTAAACCCAAAGGAAATAGAAGTGAGAAGCAAAATTTGAGGAAGAAACCCTGGACAAAGGCATCCCTACCGTGAATAAAACTTGCCTCTGGACTGGGCATCTATTGAGAGGATGCAGGTATTTGCTCATTGCCCTTCATCAAAAGTGCAAGTCAGGTCACTGCTTGAGATGTGTGCTTTGGGTCTGTGCACTATACTTTAAGAGGGACAGAAGACACTGGGGATCATCAAGAGGAGAGTAGCCAGCTTCGTGAAAGAGACTTGAATCTCTATCATTTCTGAGAATGATAGTCACTGGGAATGTTCAGCTTGAGGAATGAAAAGTTTTCTGGGAAGAATCAGGATCATGTGGACAGAGTAGAATCATTATCCAAGCCCTGTGGGAATGTCCAGGATAGATGGATAAAATTACAGAAAATGAGTTTTCATTTAACGTAGAGAGAGTAACTAAAATATTTTAACTGTTCAGATGATGAGGCTTTACTTTAAGGTATCAAGAGCAGGCTAAACTTTACTAACAACAACAAGGGCAATAATTTCCTTGGGTATTATTGCTACTATTAGTGAAGCAATGCCAACTGTATAATGTAGAAATTTATTTGCATTTATAAGTAAGAAACAGGTTCAGAGAGGTTAAGCAGTTAACTCAAACACAGGTGACGACTAGCTGTAAGAGTCTTTTGTACTGGTTGTGGGGTTGGACTACAGGACACTTTCAACAGTAAGACACTATTATTCTGTAAAATGCTGTCTCACTTGAGCGCCTCATGAAGAATCAACGTAAAAGGCACTCAGGGGCCTGAGACATAAATGGAACACTATTGACAATGAAACACTGACCCTTCACAAACCAACAGTACTGATAGGTATGGGTTCAAGAAATTAATAAGAATAAAGTGGTAAACACCACTGCCTCATTCCCCAAAACATGAAGTGAGAGAAGGCAGAGACTCAGCAAGGGTGAATCATGGGACTAGTTTTTAAGTGGGAGAGATGTTTCACTCATGGTTTAGTAAATAAAGAACTGACGAGGATAAATGCATAGTTAGAAAATATGAAAAGGGAAAAGCTAGAAAAATTGGTCAGGTGCGTACACTTGATATTTGGTCTCTGATAATTTTTTACACATTAAAAGGGGAAAATAGAAGGAAAATGATCCCTGTACCAGGCTGAGATTCAAGAGACCATGACTTTTATCCCTAGTAAAACTCAGTACAATGTCTAATCCTGATTCTGTGATTATGTCTGTAAACTGACCCTGGTCCAGCACCCAGCCTCTCCCTCCAGGCCCATCTCCATCCCTTGTTCCTTGTGTGCACCAATAATAGAATCCAGTGGGTAGCCTTGGAGTAATGATTTTAGACATTCCAACATTAACTTCTAGATGGTTTATCAAAAAGTTAGTCATTCCTTAGAACAATAAAAAGATAAGTTTGTCAGAACTACGTCTGCTGTGACTCTCCGACTTCCTGAAGCCTAGCATGAGAAACTTGGCAGTTCATGGAAAGAACTAGCACATAACTTCAGCTACTTATACCACTGACCCAAAATAACAGTGTCTTAAACAAAATGGAGTTTCATTTGTCTCTCATGTAAAAGTTAGAGGAGAGCAATTCCACTTGGTTGCCAGAGACCCAGGAGATTTCATTATGTGGCTATACAGTGTCTACAGTATTGTCCTGACCCTCACGGTTTTCCGTGTTCCACTTTCCAGGTAGCAAGATGAAGGAAAGCGGAAGAGGATGACATGTCTCTCCACTTCAGGTTGCAGACATCCCATTAACCTGAACTTAGTCACATGCCATATCTATCTATGAGAGAGACAGAAGTATAATCTTTATTTTGAGTGGTCATGTGAAGCAGATAAAAATTCTATTACTATGAAAGGAAATGAAAGGAAAGAACGAATTAATGAGGAAGCAAGTGTCTCTATGGAAACCTGGCCACCCACGCATAAACCTGGACTCTTTCTGTATCTTTCAAGCACTGTAATTTTCAATAAAACCACACTCTAGTCATTTTCTAAAAAGTACACATCAGTGTTCTTGCTATACAGACATTCTCAATATTTAATTTGGCCAATTTATTAAAGGCAGCCTTTGGGGCAGGCCATATGGGTGCATTTAGCTGTGGTGAGCCAGTCATTTTAGTAAAGGAAACGTCTGCACAAGGAAAGACATTGCTGAGAGAGCCCAGTATGGCTCAGACTGACGAAAGCTCCCTTTCACAGACTACATTAGACACAGCGATTTTGGGGGGGAAAGGGTAGGTGGGGAAAACCTGATGCTCTAATTAGGGAATTGATGAACTATTGTAAATTTTAACTAATGTCTCTAAATAAGCAAAGAGAACAGACTTTTCATGATGTAATCATGAATGAATCGAAATCTCAGTCGTAGCTGATAATGAGTAGGCTGACTGGAGAATTCTTAGGAGGCAGAAGGGACAATCTAAAAATATTGAGAAGATGCACCAAGTATTAGGTGAGAAAAAACCTGCAAGCCAAGACAATAATAAAAACTAGGGAAAATAGCGGTTTACTAAGGAGTCCAAAGTTGGCAAGAATACCATAATATTCTCCAGAATACCTTCAACCCCATAGAGTCCACCAATAAAGTGATATTCCATCCCTTACATGTCACAATATCTTTATATCCTCTTATTTCAAATTTAGAAAATAAGGATATCCATATTCTGAACAGCAGTTCATCCTGAGTGTAATCAGCCTTTGGCAATTGTATTCAGCAGCATTTTTAGGAGAGTGTTACATTTCATGATGATATTATCAGAGGCTGGGAATTATTTAAGCTCTTCTTGACTATATCCTTTCTATCTCTGAACATTTAGAAAGAGCTCTTTTTTCTTGCCAGTGAAAGCACCTGAGAAAATAAAACCTTTTGATTTTATGTGGCTCCTTCCAAATATTTTGCTGCAGATGACATTTTATTAAACTTGGATTCACTAAAAAAGAACTTTATAAATACTCACACAAAGATGGCTTTCATTCTTCTTGCATCCAGATGTATACATTGCACACATGTGCAGATGCCACGCAAGGGAGACATTTACTAACTGTTTAGTTATTGTTGCACACAAACTTTGCTGAATATATATAAAAGTGTTGGCTTGCAGATTGTCTAGTAAGTTGGTTTTTGTTTAAATTAGAGGAAATAATTGAGTCTATTGTCATACTTGAAGAAAACCAGTAGGGTTTTCTCCTCAAAAGTTCTTAGGTTGAAAGTCCAGAGAACTAGGATGAGAGCTGTTTTTGTTTCCAATTATGTGCATTTTAAATCAGCTAAGTCAATGATCTCTGATGAGATTTTCAAATAATCACAACTAAGATTTTCTTCTTTTCTCGCAAATGATAATAGAGGCTACTTATTCCAATTCTATTTCTTTCAACTCTGTGTGTAATAGCATTTTTAATTTTCAAATTCTATAAGGCATGAGTACTTATTATCAGCATTTTAATATTTATATATCTTTTTAGTCAAAATTTTGTGATAGTGGACAAGTAGTTTTTTTGATTAAAGCAGTATTGTAATTTGAAAAAAATAGTAGATGCATTTGAGGGTTCACTGCAGATTATAATCTATTTCTTGAAGCAGTCAACTGGAAAAAAACAAGAGAGAACAATTCCAAGTTTTTGACCAACATCTTTAAAATATAAGGACATCATTTCCCTCAGGGAAACAATGAAACCAACTAATGGTAAAGTCGCTTAAAAAACAAAACAAAAAAACCAACAAAAGCAACAAAAAAAACCCTTCAACAGAGAACTTCCACAAAGATTTAAACCATATGAATCGACTTTGAAAAGTGTGACTTAACTGTCCGTTTTTCCTAAAAAATGAACCAAGATAGTGTGCTTTGATTTATAAGCAAAACCAATAGAAACCTTGAGTTTTATGTGGTTAGAATTTGAGAATGAGTGATCGAGATAGAAAGGGAGAACAAGCCTTGGGAAAAGCACATCCTCATTTCTGTAGGTTAGTTTCCTTCAGGGTGTAGAAAGATTATTTCTCTCGAAAAAGATTCTGATATTAACTGGCATGCTTTAGGAAGAGAGCTTTTCGTATACGAAGTTCAGACTTACTAAATCAAATGCTCCCAGTGCTGTGTTGAGAAGCAGTGAAAGCAAGCAAAGAATTAGCAGGCTTAATGCTTGGCTCACTCCGCTTTCTCTTCCTTAGCCCTCTGAAATCACTGTTGTGTCCAAACCAAAACTTAGAACAGAAGCTCTCCTACTAGAGTCAACTATAACGCTGCCCAACAAATGCCCTGTCCTTACCTCCCCACTCTTCAGAAAGTTTTCTGGTCGCCTCAGCTCACAAGTGCTCCTTCAGAAAGGGAAGCTCTCCTGAAATGCTAGACAGAGACCAGCTATGTTCAACAAACACTAATTTTCTTCTGTTACAAACATCAAAACTACAATGCCCATCCTTATATGTCTTTGATGTTGAAATGCTGTTCATTTGGTCAAAATTGCCTAGTTTCGCCTTTCCCCTTTGAAGCCTAGATCTTTGAATTTTGATGGAAATGCCATGAATCTATAAGGTATCAGTCCTTCACTTGTGAGCTGCCTGTTTGTTTACCAGAGACCCCCTGATTGCGGAATAATGCAGCAAAAATATATAGGGCAGATTCCTACCAGAAACAGTGCAGCCAGAGAGATCCACCAGCATGCAGGGACAGACCCATCTAGTTGGGGCAACCTGTATCTGTGGAAAATAACACTAAATCATACAGAACATCATTCCAAATGTATTGACGTTAACGAATTTTAAATAAGAAAGATAGTCCGAGCCCATAAGGTGATACAGAAAAATTAAGCGATCTTATTAGCAGAATTGTTGGCAGAGAATGACTGTGCTGGAGTGACTTAACAATTGAGTTTCTGATTGAGTTCTGGCGGCAGTCTCCTTGAGAAGTGCTCCTTTGCAGATGATCACCTCCAGCCAGAGGCAGCCCGCCTTTTTCCACATGTGCTATGTTGGGAAAGATGGTGGAAAGCACAGCCATGGGGTAACAGACAATCTCTGTCAAAAAAGAAGCCAGGTCACTTATTGGAACCATCTGAGCTGCAGAGACTGTGGGAATACCAAGATACTTTTTTCGATGGCCTGCTATTTTATTGTCTTCAGGACGAAATAAAAGATAGACATACACTCATACACACACACACACACGACACACACACATCTTTTGTCCTCACCAGAAAAAAATGTTGTATTGGAGATTAATACAGGGAAGGAATAAGCAGACGTTTGACAAGACATCCAATCCTCTCCTTGCCAAATGAGTGAAGCATGCAATAATGGAAACTTGGGAATTAAAAAAAAACATAAAACAACTCACCTCCCACTCCATTGATCAATAGTACCCATGGAACAACTAATAGTTGAAAAAATCCTTTGACTCAAAACCCTCTGTGAAAATAGAAAAACAAAAGGCTTTGTCATTTCATTGGTGTTTCAGTCCCAAAGCATTGGTCCTTACGTAGGGATGGGATTCCTCATTCAATTTAAATGTGCCCTTTGAGGTAGATGTTTTGGCAACTGCTTCTGGACTTTTCATTTTGAGTCAGCTGGGCAGGGTTTCTACATCCTATTTGCCTCTCTCAGAAGGAATGAAATTTCTTCAGATTATTTTTGGTTTATTCTTGTGGTGAAGCTATGACATCAATATTTTGGAGCTAGAAGGAAATTCCATATTTGGTCTTCAATGGCTGACTTAAAGATGTATGTGGGCCAAATCTAATGCTGGTTTAAACAGGCTTCCCACTCAGATGGTTTGGAAAGTAGGCTGTGGTAAGCGCTGTCTGATTTAGAGGTTTCTTTTAATCCTGCTACTTCCTGTCATACATCAGGGGCTGTCAGTACATCACAGATGTGTCTGGAAAGAAGATGAGTGATATAAGCAGGATAAAATCTGAAAGAGTGGTGAGCAACTTTTCATTTTTCCACATTGCCCAATAACCTCACCCCTTCTCTCCCAAAAGATTATCTGACCTTTTTTTTTTTCATTCAAAATGAGTCAAAAGTATTTGAATCCCATGGGTTAGCAGTAAATTCTTACATCTCAGATTGTCTTCATTGAATAGAAAGATTTCAATGGGGAAATTGGCACTCATTTAAGGCAACAAAATTATAGCACCAGACCACCTTTAAGAATTAGTAACAAGAAAGGCAATATTCCATTATTTATGCTGTAAGCTTATTTAGTCTTTTAGAATTTATAAGTGAGTTCACACTCACTCTCATTTCATCTTCAGAGTAGGAAGATGAGGTTTAGGAAGATGAAGTGACGATGACTCACATAAAGAGACAGCTAGTGTGTTCCACTAAAGGCAATATTCCCACAGAAGATGTGCTTGGCACCGACCCTGGGCTGTATGATCCATTGCTGTCTGATAAGATATTGTTACTCTCAATCCTCTTAAGCCAAGTATCTCTTGATAGGGCCACCCACTCTTCCCAGGGTAGTTTAATGTCCTTTAAACTTTAGTTTCTCAGGCCAGTGCCACTGGTGTCCTAGAAGGCTGGATCCTGGAAGCCAGGAGCACTCTGGCTACTCTGAGAAGTTGCCCTGTTTTGGACTGGCTCATGGAGCACTGGGGTCAAGCCTCCCGTGGACCTCACCCAGACCCCTGTCCCAGAAGCAGTGGCATAGTGTTTCTGATCCATGGGGTCATCTGCTCCTTAAATCTCGAACACTAACCCCCAGGTGGAGAAGTCTCCCTGAGGCTTTTTTCCCTTTGCTCTTCACTGGATGAAATAATTCCTTTGGGATTAGACCCCAGGCTGTCCAGTAATGCTGGGCAGGCTGCATGTGGCATGTGTAGATAAAATTCCTTTGGAGAAGAAGTTTGCTTTAACTCCCCTCTACCATTCCCAGCACAAATATTAGTGATTCGACTTATGCTCTTTAATATTTTGCATTCATACATTGTTTTATAATTGTCAGTTTCCACATACATCTTTTCTTTTAATTACACTTCTATTGTATGACAAATATAATCTCCTTTACAGATTAGAGACCATAGATTGTAAGCTCCTCCAGGGCAGGGACGTCAACAGTCTTGTGCTCCATTGTGTCTGCATGGCCTGCCACAGTATATGAGCCCAGTGATTATCTGTTGATTGCATGAGCAAATGAGGGATGAGGCGCTCAGGGTCCCACAATCCACAATGAGCAATATGGACTTTTGTCACCGACAAGTTGTTATTTAACTTCTGTTCAAACATATTCAGTGATGAGAAATTCATTACCTGCCCAGGGAGTTTTGGTGTAGATCTTTTTTAAATTTTATTTTATTTTATTTTATTTTGGTTTGGCTTTTTGGCTGTTTGTTTTTGCCTGCACAGCTCCCTAGTGTTGTCTTTTCTGCTTAGAGTGATTCTGCTGGTGTCAATCATGGTTGCTGTGCTCTTAGAAATAGGTGTGTAACCCAGGGTAAGTCTCTCACAGCATCCATCTGCTATCTACAGTGATTGGTCCCAGAAGTGACTACGTTGGGAGCCAAGCAGACTCAGGGGCGGTTCTGTATTATAACTCACAAATGGAAGATGGAAGGTGGAGGGCTGCCTTCTTTTCTCTGTGATTTCAAGCTCTAGTAAGCTTGGTGCTTGCTTCCAGTGGCCCTCTTAGTTTTCATGTATCAGGAGGCTGCCTGAGAAAGAAACCAAACACCAAAGAGATGCACGTTCAAAAATGGACAGCACGATGGCACTGAACCTCTGAATGCCCTGTACCCAAAGCTAGCTCCACCCTTGTGTTTCTCAAGTGTGTGTGCCAAGAAGTCCTCCTTTACTTTATTTTTCTGTTTTCCCACTTATGAACAAACCAGAGATCTGAGTAATATGGCAACCTATCCCATAATGATGCAGTTTTGACTTTGAGAATATTTTTCTCTATATGGAGCCCAGATGCCCTTTTTTGGAGACAGGCAGAAAACTGTGTCTCTTCTTTCCTGTAACGATGTTTCTTACACTTAGAGAAAGTTACTCTGTCTTTTCTGCAGCATTTGCCTGTGTCTTCTGTTCTCCAGCCTCTGTGTTCAGTTGCTTCAAATTTTCTTCGGTGATATACTTTCCCACACCATCCTAGTTGCTGACCTTTCAATGTATCCTCATTTGCCCATAGATGTCTCAACGTGGGGGAGAATGAAACACACTAGTCAGAGCAACACAGAGTAGGATGATAACCTTTTTTTCCATACATTGTATTCTTTCACTGTTTCCTGAAGTTCTCACTGGTATTTTCTTTTCTTTTTAATATCATAGTACATAACTGCCTTTTAATAGAAGTATCATCAATTGAAACTTTCAAGTCTGACACATTTGCTGATAATAAAGTATGTCTCATAACTTTCAATAATTTTTTCTTTCTTTTTAACTGATTTTACGCTTATTTCAAGTTAGCTTCCATTTAGTTAGGTATGTTCCATCATTTCTACTCATTGATATCTGTCTTGAGTCTATCAGGAAATACATTTATTATTTCCTTAGACTTTATATTTTCAAAAAGCTACATTTAAAGATTGTGTTTTTTTGTTTTTTATTTTTTTGTTATAGTCTCAGGAAGGTAAAAACTTTGGTGGCAGAATGTTGTTCATAAATCCAAGCTAGAATTTAGTAGTTTTCCTGGATCAATGTAAACTATAATAGATTTCTTTGTAAATCTTTTACTTTCCTAAACCTCTTTTCACCTTGAAACTCTAATGACTATTAATTTAAAAATGTGATTTTCATTCAGTTCCTGTCTGAGAAACTATAAAAACAAAACCAACAAAACTTCGTTATTTGCCAAATATTTTGCATAGTGCTCATTTTGTATCTTTTCCCATATTAAGTGTAAGAGGAGACTCATTGGCACATTATAAACAAGCAATTAATGCTGAAAAGGGAGCCACTCCAAAGCCAGCATTTCCCCAGGAAATAAGGAAGACATGAGATCAGTACCCCCAGAGATTCTACAAGTATTTGTATGTCTACTGTCTCCCTCTCTTTTCAGGATAAAATAAAAATTGAGAAAGAATCCAGATAATTGAAGCACACACATGCTGTCTTAGTTATCTCTGTTTTTTGTACAAAAAATTTGCTTGGCTTGAATTATATTACTAACCTCTATGTTTTAGTCATCATCTTGTTGAGTTTTAGAAGGAGAAAAGGTGAAAAATTAAAGAGAAAGACATTTTGGGGGGCTGGCCCTGTGGCCATGTGGTTAAGTTCGCGTGCTCCCTCCCAGTGTTTCGTTGGTTCGAATTCTGGGCATGGACATGGCACTGCTCATCAAACCACGCTGAGGCAGTGTCCCACATGCCACAACTAGAAGGACCCACAAGGAAGAATATACAACTGTGTACCGGGTGGCTTTGGGGAGAAAAAGGAAAAAAATAAAATCTTAAAAAAAAAAGAGAGAAAGACATTTTGACTCTCGTGTGTGTGTGCGTAAAGAAAAGGCACACTGAGAAAGCAGCAGAAACGCAGCTTCCATTAGCCATTAGCCTCAGCAGCATCTTTTAACTTAAAGCAGGCCTCTTTAACAAACAGTTGATTCTATTCTAAATTCTAAGTTTATGAAACTGATCAGTAGAGATGTCTTTTAGTTTGATCTTGAGACAAGCTTTTGGAAAAAGAATTCTTCCAAGAGGACTTTCGTTAATAAAAATCAGCCATTTGAAAACAAACAAACCAAAAATTGAGTCACTGTAATGAAATTGACAGAGATGACCACTAACACTCAGAAACGGTCAATCATTTTGCATGTTATCTCAATCATTAACTTGCAACAAAAGGGAAATTGGGGGTTTTTTTTTGCTTCTGCTTCAAGTATTTTTCCATCAAACCCCAGTGCACTTGCAAAAACTGATCAGTTCTCTGTTTGAATTTTCCAGGTTTTTCTTCATCTAAGCTACATCTTGGTGATGCAAATGCATCAGTGCTTGATGGAAATGGAGCAATATTTTTTTAAGTTCATTAGCCCTAATCTAAAAGTAGATTCTTTCAAAACACAATGAACTGAACCCTTATGAAACTGGTGCATTGGAAGGACTGTGAGTTTTGGAGGCAGCACTGATTTAGAATCCCAGCGCTACCTATCACTTTGTGATGTTTGGCAAGTTACCCAACATCTCTAAATCTCAATGACCTCATCTGTAAAATGAGAATAGTTAACTTCCAGGGTCATTTTGAGGCTTAAATGAAATGATTATGAAAAGTACGTGGCAGGGTTCTTAGTGCATGGTAGGTACCCAATTAGAAGCAATATCATGGAGCTGGCCCTGTGGCCAAGTGGTTAAGTTCATGTGCTCCGCTTCAGTGGCCCAGGGTTTCCCTGGCTCACATCCTGGATGTGGACCTAGCACCGCTCATCAAGCCATGCTGAGGCAACATCCCACATAGCAAAACTAGAAGGACCTACAACTAGAATATACCACTATGTTCTGGGGTTCCTTGGGGGGAAGAAGAAAAAAATTGGCAACAGATGTTAGCTCAGGTCCAATCTTTAAACAAAAAAGAAAAAAAAAGAAGCAATATTGTTATAATCCATGTTCCTGTTCTGAGGAAAATAATTACCTTTCAACTCAGTTTTGTCATGTTACTTTTCTTTACTAATTATTTAAAATTTAATTTTATCAATAACTATGAGTAGAAAACATATGTGTATTAGCATTTACAACTGACTGAATATTTTTGTTTCTTAATGGAAAACTATCAATTTTGAAGTTACGCTTAATTTCCTGGACACATGTTTAGAAAAAAGTCAATCCAAAAATTGAAAATATGAAGAGTTTCTAATGAACAATATCATCAATATTTTGGCCAAATCTGAAATATAGACTTAATTAATGTTAATATCACTATTTTAAAAAATCTATTCTTTTCTAAGAGAATAAATCACATTTTCAAAGCTTTTAGTAACTTTTGGATATGAAAAGAACACACTTAACTGTGTAGACATATACGTGGAAAACAGTGAGCCCTTCAGTCGTGGTTGGCATTTTGTGGTTGAAAAATACCTTTCTATATGCCAATGCAATATCCACAGAAATAAATTTGTTCCATAAAAATTTGTGATTGAGAGCACTGTGTAAAATGGAAATATATTTCATACTTCTTTGAGATCCATACTAAAAAATTATGTATTATATTAGGACAGAAGGTCCTTCCAGCACATATGTTAACTAAACACGTGTGAGCTCCAAGATATTGTTTAACCCAGTTTGGTGCTAGATGAGCAAATGCCCAAACTACTAGATGAGTCTACCCTCCCTTTCTAAAGATTCAGCCCACATAGGTCATAGTAGGTAACCACTACTCTTAGTAACAAATCTAGCGTTACAGGGTTTAGTTTTTTTGGCTGTAGGTGTAGCCTAGGGAAAGTTTAAATATTGAATAGAGGAATTATACAATAAAGATCAATTAATGTATCAAAGGGAAGATGATAATATGATAAGTGATCAGGTAAATTTTCACTTCACAATAACCCAGATTAAAGCTTTTCTCTCTACCCTGGGTTTCTGCATTTACATGGGTGGATTTTCCCTCCTCTGCAAAGCTGGATAGGGACATTTTCATGTCTTCTTATTTCAAATCCACTCAAGCTAAACCTTAATTGAGTAATACGGGTTTAAATGAAGATTCTGTAACAGAAGGAGATCGTGTCACTTATCCCATATCACAAACTCTCCCGTATTAGATATTTTCATTTTTGCCAAACTCACCTTCATCACACTGCCACTGGTGTTCCTCATTATCCTCTCTGGTCATTCTATGCCCCTTCTCACTGGTTCCTTTATTTTGTTATCCAGATTTTTCCCCTCAGAACCTCAAATCCTTCACTCCTATATAGAGCGAGTTCTTCACAGCCTTTTTTTAGACAGGCAATCCTTTCCAGGACAATTTGCTTAATTATTTTGGCTTAGCACTCTTTCCTCTAAGTAAATACAATGCTTTTCCTGAAAAGGATTTTATTTTCTTTTTCTATAGATTACGGTTTCTTTTATCATGTCACAACACATTACATTTTTTTTTTTGTTTTAATTCTGTAGTTGGGGATAGTTGTAAGAATTTAAGAAACAAAACCTGGAGCCTATTTCTACAAACTCATTAACCTTGTTATCCTGGAAGTAAACCCCAAGAAGTTTAAGAAATTTACCTGGATGGGACCACCTATAACAATAAAACATCAAGAACTTGTAACCAGACTTTGCTTATTATATGGTAAACTTTTATCTGAAACTGTTTTCTAGGTATGAGGGTTAAAAATAAATGCTGTTCTAAGCTTCTGCTTAAGTTAACTTCAGTTCTAACATTCTATGATTTTCACCACAATCACTCTCTTGAAAAGAGAGGAAGAAAACAATGAATTGGCAAGATTTCTTGTTTAATTGACATTTAGTTGAAACAGATTTCCTTGAGAAGAAACTGACTTAAGGCCTGTGTGCATGATGTGTTAATATGCAGACAGCCTCAAAGAGCACAAGCTGGAAGAAACAGGAAGAAACTTTGAAGTAGTCTGCAACTTCTAATGTTCTTCAACATACTCCCTGGTGGAATTTTAGTTTTGTGTCATGCTTTTCCAAGTTTTCCTCCAGATGTTATATAGCAGTCTTTTTCTTCAGGGAAATATGGCTTGGAGTATGATGGTTTAGATATCCTGTATACAGACATCGAGATTAAAAAATAGAGATGTCCATTCAGTTTTACAAAAATGTCTCTTAGTATCTTACTGAAGAATGTTGGAACCATTCAAGCAGCTTCATCTCTCCAGTTTCCACGCTCTGCAGCTATCTTCCTTGAAGTCCCACATAACCTTTGGCCTAAGGCCCCTGGTAAGAAAAGTGGACCAGTAAAGACATATTCAATCATGTTTCTGCTTTTGGGGTTTATAAATTACTGGTTAATTAGTAAAAGAATCAAAAGAACAAACATTCTCACAATTAATTATACAGATAATAGAGTGCCTAAGAATCTGTTAAAAAATGAAACATAGATTTGTTTAATACACAGTCTGTAGAAGAGAGTTGTTACTAATATAGTGGAGAATGGAGTAAAACCTTAGGTTCCCATGCATTTTTCATGGGAGATAGAGACAGAGGTCAGGTTTCAAATCATTCAAGACAGAGACCCAAGCAAAGGCATGGAGAATTTAAAGGAAAACAAATAGACAAATATGACTAAAGAAGATGATATGCTAGTAGGCTTTGGAGTGTTAGAGCAAATTTAAAATCAATGCATGTTAGCTGGAAAGAAAGAATCACAGATTAAGCTCCTTCTCCCTCCTCCATTGGAACAGTATAAATGAAGTACCCTATTGGTCTTAATGTCCAGATAACATTTAACCAGCCTATATTAATTTAGTTATATTAATGAAATCTGCCCCAAAAAGCCCAAAAGAAAATCAAAAGGAACCAGAACATTGACTTTGGACTCCAATCATATGTAATTGATTTAAAATATTAAGGCAGGAGATGTTGGGGAAGAGAGCGTTGTATTTAAGTGGGGAAGGGAAAGGAGGAAGAGTAAGAAGGGTCACTGTCCTAGAGTGCTTCTTGTACCAGGGGCTGCACCAGAGATGATGACCACATCCGCTCTGTTACTACCCCACTGGAAGCAGCACTGTCAGACATGAATGAGTCCTTTCCCAGTGCGCTTACTTTTGGTTTGCTAGAACATGATTGGCGGGTCCCAGGAACGCTCTGAGATGATAGTGAGAACATTCAACACACTGTTTATTTTAAAACGACAGACAAGGTCTAGCATACATCTTTGATTTGTTAGTATATGCTTTCAATCAGTGGCTTTAGGGTTTAGAGAGGACAGTGTCAGATATCTGTATGTACTGATCCTAAGGTATTTTCAATGCCTGCCCTGAAAGCTTTCAGTGTCTCACTTACACGGGCAGAGAGATGGCTCTTTAGATGCACATCGGCTCTTGAAGGCTTTCTCTGTCTCTGAAGAGGGTGCGCTGAAAGAAGCATTTGGCAGAGTGGAGTTTTTGCCCTGGCAGGAGAAACCAGAGATTTCAACAAATAAACACAGGCATCTGTGAATGGATCGATTAGTATTTTTCCTCGGAAGTGACTAAGAGCCCAGTCCTGGTTAATTAGTAGCTGATGAGAGAGAGAGTGTGTTCTATTGGTGAAGTTATGTTTAAACTTATGTTTATAAGTTTATAAGTTATAAGTTTATAAGTTATGTTCTATTGGTGATGTTATGTTTAAAAAGGGGATGAGACAAAGAGGAAGTATATGCATTGGACTTGGAGAAAGAGAAAATGGAACTCTAAGCAAGAAAACAGAAGTCTGGCATTTCTGGAAATGTTTTAATCAGCTGAGCTCAGACTGATAGTTAGGCTCAAAATACCATCTTCGTTCATATAGTCCTCATAAGTTCAGCCACAAATGGGTAGGGTTTATGTATAAGAAAGAAAGAGAAATATTTTGTGGTTTCCTGGTCTGCCAACATTAGTTCTTTAATTAGTTACATAATTAATTAATTAATTAAATTATTCAACAAATAATTATTGACCATCTCTCTATGCCAGGCAATGTTCCAGGCAATGCTGACAGAAAGACAGAATAGTGAACCAGACAAATAAGGCTCTTATGGAGCTTATATTTTACTGGAGGATTTTTCCGTCTTTACTAAAAAATTCTCTGAAACATCTTTATTTATTTACTTATTTTTTGAGGAAGATTAACCCTGAGCTAACATCTGCCGCCAATCCTCCTCTTTTTGCTGAGGAAGACTGGCCCTGAGCTAACATCGGTGCCCATCTTCCTCTACTTCATATGTGGGTCACCTACCACAGCATGGCTTTTGCCAAGTGGTGCCATGTCTGTACCCAGGATCCGAACTGGCGAACCCCAGGCCCCGAGAAGGGGAACGTGCGAACTTAACCGCTCTGCCACCAGGCCAGCCCCCCAAATATCTTTAAAATGTAGTCGTAATCTACACTTTGTATTTCTTGCTTCTTTCCATAATTTGTCTCTCTCCTTTCCCAATTTTAATCAAGTTTAAAAATATTTTAAAGGGAGAGCAAAGTGATTTTTAAGTGCTAACATTTAGGACCTCTGACTTTTTGTGCTCAAGGTATAGTCATCTTTTTTCCAGGGAAGAAGCACTGCATTCCTGTGGTCCTGGTTTACAGCTGAAATGCTTTCACAGGTTCAGCGGCATCCGGCTTTGCGTGTTAGTGATCCTTCTTTGGTCTGTATTACTTATCTCCCTCAGAAATCCCATGCAAGCCACAACTTCTGCCTCCTTAAATAGGCTGCTGGGTTCAAGCTCTATTCCAGGCTGGAATTCCCCTGCCCATTGCCATTACGTCTTTCTAAATCTTTCCCAAATACTTGGAGACTCGAAGATGAGGGGAAGGTTGGCGCTAACTGATTGTATCAGTTGTTTCACAATTAAATATATTAATCTAATGCCTACCATGTTTCTTCATGGTATTCACAGTGGATTAGACGACAGTTTACATTTTCCATCAGCAACTTTGGGTTTTTCCTTGTACTTGAAGGAGGCAGTGTTTATGCTACTCAAATCATGGAGAGAAAGATGATTAAAATAGGTTGAATGTGGCTCAAGCCAGGAATGAGCTGCAAATTAGAGGCAGCATAATGTAGTAGTTAAGACCATGGACCATGGGGCCTACTGTCTTATTTTAAATCTCAGTTGACCTTGGACACACCGTTTGCTCATCTATCAATGGGAATAAAATACGATGTACTTCATAGGATTGTTGTGAAGGTTAAATTATTTGTCTCATGTGAAGCATTTAGAACATTGCTTGGCATAGAGTAAGCCCTATTTACAAAAAACATTACTATTTCCATTATTAAGGGCAAGATTACAATAATGGGGAATTATATTACAATAATATTACATTGTATTATGTTACAATTATATTACATGTAATATAGTATTAATTATATTACAATAATAGGGGAATGACAGTTCTGAACTAAGAAGACAGAAATTTAATCCTTTACAGAATAGGTTAAAATTTGAAACTGACCTATAGTTTACTCTGATTGCTTTGATCACTAACAAAATATTTAGTATGACACTAAATAGAAAACTAATTTTAGTTAACCATGTGATCTCATAAACATAAATAGAATATTGAATGCCCATTTGGGCTGGGAATTATATAATTGACAATTTGAGATTCCTCTTCTGTGAACTGTCTTTTCACATCCTTTGGAAAGTTTCTGTTTTGTGGGTTTTTTTTTCTCACTGGTTTATGGGATTTCTTGGTGTACTCTGTGTATTGGGTGAGGGTCTCCACCTCTCAGGCCTAATTTTTCCATGTGATGAAATGTCTCCAGAGTTGCCACTCTTGGTCTCTCTGCCTACCCCTTATTCCCTAGTCTGAATGAATTATCTCATCATTGAGATCAGAAGTATCTCAGCATGCTCTGTGTAGGCCTTACTGAGTTTCTCTTTTCCTGGAGCCAGAAAGAGTGCAAGACACATACACAGTTCTGCTCTGTGCCATGCAGCAAGGACCTGGTCCTTGTAGGGGAGACCCATATTTGTTCAGCTGTGCTGGTGACAAGTGGGTAATTCAGGGTTCTGGTAAGAAATAGATAGGCACTCAAACCAGGTCTTTCAGGAGAATTTAATAAGGAACCATTTATAAAGATATGGATAAGTTAGGGAAACTAATGATGGGTGGTGGTATCCCCAAAATTTCAAGAACAGGAGCTATTACTCCCAGAAGACCTAAAAGGAAAGAGGGTAGAGATAACTACCAAAACGTGGAGAATAGATGCATGAAGAACGCCTCTAGGAACTATGTAGATACAGGGGACAAAGTCCTATTTGTTACACTAACTTTGCAGAGTGATGCCAGTTTAAATACACTCCAGTATACTCCAACATAAAATTTAAAATGCTGGTCATCACCAATGATCTTCATATAAATTAGCAGGGAAAAGAAGGGAGGAAAAAATCAAGTAGTTAATTAGCAGAAAATGGGTTATTTTGGACCTGTTTCTATAGCTGTTTGTGAAGCTTAAATGGAGACTTATATAGTTCCTTCTTCCATCTCCATGTTCCCCTTAATATCTGTCAACCCCTAGGCCAGTTGGAGTTCTTATTGTAATGTTGTGTTTCAAACTTTTGATTACGCTGGATTTGAATACTTGGTGATCCTATCTTCATTGTGTTGCCCCAGTTTTTCACTGACTATGACCATTGGTCAAGGGAGTACTAAGTGTGCCCCAACAAATCCCCTGGGATCCAGAGACAGCCTTTTTCTTTTCCTTTACACAATTTCTTATTTGGAATTGGAATCAGTCAACCAAATCAGTATGTTGGTCCCTTTCTCTGTCTAGTGGAAGACATTTTACAGTGATGTGAGAACCTCAAAATGGCCAGAGTAGCATTAACATCCAATTTAAAAGATGCACAAGTATATTTTCTCATTTCTTACTGGGCACAAAGCCCTCCAGACCATGCATCCCAAGTCTGTGGCTAAAGAAGAAAATATTGGTTACTCCTTGGTTCCCAGACCTGTGCCTTCCGGCTTTGGGGACATGGCACTATATACTTGCTGTTAGTTCAAGTTATATACTGCCTTCTCTAGGATAGCACTGTAACCTCAAAGAATCTCATTTTCAATTAGTGTCGTAATTGAATATTCAGAAGGTATTTACTGTTCAGTGAAGCCATCTTCTTCTGGGAGAAGGGACTTGTGGTAAGACTAGTGAGGTCAATAACAAGAGTCCATTGTCTTACCTCCTTTACTGTAAAATGTGTCCTTTGTTCAAAGATGATTGTTGTGTGGAATAACTTGGCAACGGATAGATAAAACATTCTCTAAGTCCATAGATGGTCATGCTGATAGAAAAGCTGCTGGTAAGAAAATAAAACCTGTACTCAAAATATCTGTATATCCTTTTGAGGATATATTGCTGCTTGTGGTATAATAAAAGTGAACCATTATAATAAAACTGCCACTGGGTGACCAGCTGTTCCCTCCAGGGGATAGTGACTCAACATTGGCCTCTGTTCCCTTAGCAGATTGGGCACTCAGCAGCAGCAGTAGCCAGATCAGCTTTGATGAGAGAAAGTCTGTATTGTTGAGCCTGTGTGTATAACTCAATCCCTACTACCAACGCCTTTTTATCCATGGGATCACTGAGCAAAAGGAGCTTCCATAGCATGGTTCATAATACGAGTCATCTTCTCATCATAATAGAGACATCTCTTTTGCAGTGGACACAAGGATCTTTACACTCTGCATGCATTTAGAAATGTACACTACACACCTCTTATCACTAATATTTTAATCCTGTTCTTTCCATGTCTCTGACCCTGAAACAGGATTGGTCTATACGTCAGACTACCTTTCCTTCCACACCAAGTGGACAACCAGATGTTGGATCCTGGAGTTCTGCCCGTAGGAAATTTTTCCTTTGTTACCATCTTTCAGAGGTGCCATGTGAAGGCTGTAATGTGATCACTATTCACTTTTGGATGGTGCTTGCATGCTGTGCAATCCAGTGCTAATCAGGCCCACTGTTTTCCATCTCTTTTAACTGGTCTTAGGGAGTTTCCAATGAGACCATGTAGCTATTTTGAGGCATAGATGAAAAAGCAGTAGGAATAGATATTGTGGAAGTCTGAGCCACCTGCTAGTGGAGTTTACTAGTGACTTCTGTATCCTCTTGGACCTAGTCTTATATATACTCTGTCCATTTTACAATGAAATTCTGCTGTGTGTCCAATTTTGTGATTTGGTAGATTATGTAACTCCTTGTTCAGGATAGGCAGTCTGTGTTGCATGTCATAGCGTCAGGTGTTTAGTTCCTACCAAGGCTCAGCGACAAGTCTTCTAGGTAGAAAATATTAGTGAAAGAAGGCATGACTTTGTTCCAAAACTTTGGGGCATGTGTTACTATTTCTCTGTTGAGGGAAAGGTTCCATACAGCATGTCTGTTGATCATAAGCTCTTCCAAAACCATTGGATGTGCCCGTTACAACCCCACTCCCCATACTTTCATATACATATGATATTCATAATCCTTCCACCCATCTTACTAAATAATGAACGAAGATGCTTGTTATTTTTGCTCATCAGGATCAATTAGTTAAACGTCCTCAATCTAATGATTTCATGTAATGCTTTATGGGATGTTGTGATAACAAAGGTCTTTCTAGATTATATTATGATGGAAAGCAGGAACATTAATATAACCCTGGGGAAAGGCATCAAATATTCACTCTTATCCTTGCCACAGGATGACAATTTTTCTGACTATCTGATTATCTTTTCTGATAGAGATGGGAGTTGGATGGGGGAAGCATTTTCTAGGGCAATAGCTGCATACAGTGTGACAGGAGTTTGTTATTTCCTCTAGTAAAGAAACTACAACTGTCATCATGACCTGATTATCTTTGATGAAATCTATACTGGACTAGTCTCTAAGGGCCATATAGCTCTTGCACAGGCCAAACAAGGGCTTCCATTTGGCCCTTTTCACATGGGTCATAGAACCAATATGGGAATTCTGACAGTTACTAAGTGTATTTATTCCTACTATACATTCTGAGACTGGTGAAATACTGAAGCTACTGTGAGATGGATTTAGGTTAAGATTCTGTCATCTAACCTCCATAAGTCAGCACTGTGACTGGGGGACAAGAGTGACAGTACACGTCTCTGCATCAGTTCAGGGAGTTTCATGAAGATAGGATTTTTACCATGTGATTCAAGTTATATAACTATATGTACAGCTACTCATTTTCTATTTTCTTATTGAGTCAAATTTGATAATTATCTTTTTCTATAAGGTTGATCATTTCATCCAAGTCTTTGAATTTTTGGTAAACAATTGTTCATATTAATTGCTTATATTTTGATCTATATTTCAGTCGTTATACCATACCATTTTAGCTCCCTATATTGTGAATATTTCCTCTGGTCTTTGATCTTTGATTAGTAATATAGGAGATTTATCCACTTTTTACAGATATTTTAAAAATAGGGCTTTTATTTCTACTTTATCTTAGTTTTATATTTCATTAACTTCTGCTATTATCTTAGTTACCTCCTTTCTTACATTTTCTTTTAGGTTATTCAGTACATTTTCAAAATCTTAAAGTGAAAACGCACCTCTTATTTATCTGCTTTTGTTCTTTAGTAACATAAGAATTTAAGATCATAATTTTCACTCTAATTACATCTTTAGTTACATTGGACAAGTTTTGATAATTAGTATTATTATTCAATTATATTTCCTAGCTTTTGCTACGATTTCTCTTTTTGACACATAAGTTATTTAGAAGTATGATTGTTTTCCAAACTCACAGATACAGGGAAGAAATTGGTGGAGGTGGGGGTGGGCAAAATGGGTGAATGAAGTCAATTGAATGGTGGTGGATGGTAACTAGATTTTGATGGTGATCACTTTGTAGTGTATACAGATGTCGAATTAGAATGTTGTACACCTGAAACTTATGCAATGTTGTATATCAATTTTACCTCAAAAAAAAAGTATAATTGTTTTAAATTTCCAAATTTATATTTTTGTTTATTTTTCTGTTCAAATTTAATTGATTTATCTACTTCTAATTGAACTTTAAAGTTTGAGATAATTGTGGATTTTCATGGAGCTGTAAGAAAAATACGGAGACATTCCATGTGCCCTTTACACCATTTCCCGAAATGGTAGCATTTTGCAAACTCTAGTACAATTTCACAACTAGTATAATGACATTGATTCATCAAGATGCAGAACATTTTTTTCATCGCATGTTGCCCTTTTATAACCATGCCCATTTTTCTCCTCTCCCTTTCTTCCTGTCTGCCCCATCTTTATACCCTGGCAATCACTAATCTGTTCTCCATTCCTATAATCTTGTCATTTCAAGAAGGCTATATAACTGGGGTCATATTGTGTGTAACCATCTGTTATTGTTCACTCAGCATAATTCTCTGAGGATCCATTCAAAACAAACTTCCTAGGATAATTCATTCCCTAGAGAATACTATTTATCATTTAAGAACAAAAATGCTGTTAATGGTTATTCGTTTTTTCTTTTATTCCTTTGGGATGTTGTAGTCAGACACTGAGCATGCAGGGAAAGTTCAATTCATTGTGACTCTCATCTCTTTCAACGTTCAAATTGTCTTCTAAGTAAAGTTAGGGCTATGTTAACGCAAACAAAATTCTCTATAATGCTTGGCTTTTCAGTCATCAAACATCAAAAACAACAGAAGTCTTGCCTATTACTGGAACTCCAGTTTAAAAAAAGTAATATTTTATATGTTTATATACTTATTTATTTTACTTTATTTTTTCTTTTGGTATGTTTAAGGATAGATAAGAGATAATACCAAGTTTTTTGTCTTCATTTTTAATAAAAATATTTCTAATGGTGTAGACATGTTAAACATTTCTTAAATTTTATTCTGATTCTTTAAAATTTGATAAATCAAAATTCTCTAACATTATATTGGAAATGACACTGAAATTTGCAAAAATCCCAATGCACCTGGAAAGATCTTTTTCTTTAGTTTGTTAGTGCAAGGTTGATGTATTTAAACCTGAAAACCAGTGACAAATTGTCAGTGTTGCCAGCTGGACTGATAAAAATAAAATTTCTAACCCAAGAGTATGGGTTACTGAACATTGGTATTACAATAATTTTATGAATTATTTTTCTTACTCTAAAGAAAGAAACACAATTTATACTTAAGATAGAGATCAAAATGACTGCTTTACTCCATAAGAATAAAAACAAAGGGAAGAAGAAAGGACAAAATATATTTTTACTTTAAGTAGATTGATTTGGGAGCAACCAATTAGACAGACCTGGTTCTGAACTTTGGCTCTGTCATTTACTGAACGTGACTTTGAGCAACTTACAATTTTCCTATGTGTAAAATTCTCCAACAATACCTTCATCAGAAAGTCATCGAGATGATTAAATGAGACAGTGTATTTGGCTCACTTGGTAAGTAGTGTCTGGTATTATTGCTATTTCCATGTAAACTAAATGATTTGCTAAGTTTCATTTCTTTTTTTCCTACTAGTGACTTATAATATAGTAAAAGAGGTGGCGAGTAAATTTCCTAGTATGTTGACTCTTGCTCAGTTAAAATACTTGCTAATTAGTGTGATTAAACCAACTATTATAGGTGTAATCTGTGGAAGCTGACAGGAAGAAAAGTGAAGAATTTCTAAGATCTTAGAAAATGCTATTTATTTGTTTATTTTTTTTCAGGAAGAATTGGTTTCTGAAATCTGGGTAATTATAAGAAGGCAGGGATCAATTAAACCTATGGCCCCAAAATCCTTTACCATACTCTTGTGTATCTTTATATTAGAGTTACCTGTGCCTAACAATATGTTGAGTTTACAAAACTTTAATCAGATGCTGTAAGAGCATATAACTATATTTTTGGCTCAAGAGTCTGGTTTGCTCTGAGCCTTTAAATTTCGTTAGTAAATGTAACCATTTTGAAAAGTGATCAGAGTAAATTTTCCTTTAAAGAGAAAGTCAAACCATAGACTCTGAAGGGAAAAGGCAAGGAGTAGAGTTCCAGGCCGCTGGCTTTTTTCTTATGTTAAGGTGGGGTTGCCAAGATCTGAAGAGGTAGTATTTGTTTTAGTTTCTGTTAAAAATATAATGAAAAATAGAGTAGCCTTTGATAACACAGAAATACTTCTCTTGTTTTTCCAGACATATTTACGTAATCTCAACTCTTCCCACGACAGAGTGGTAAGCGTGGAAATTTTGCACTGCTTTCTCGTGTTCCTTTCTGTTTGGTGTGCTTCTTTCAGTTTTAGACATTTCACATTGCTCATATTTGGCAGCCAGAAGTGCTCGGGAAGAATTACTTTTAATTCTTTGCTTTTATACATCATTTTAACACACAGAGCAGAGGACTCATAGCCTCATGCAGCCAAATCTAGACTTCTAGGTCTTTTATTCTCTTTATTGCTCCCTCTACCATCCCACTGGCCATGTATTGTGGTGGAAAACTTTATTAATATACACAATTTTTTGTTTGCTTTAAGATCCACAAAGACTTTTTTTTGCCAAATATTTCAACTTCATGTAAAGGATTCTGTTTTGTACTGCAATTGTCTCTTCCTTAATGTAATTTTAATCACCTTGAGAGTAAGACTGTGTCTTATTAATATTATCCTGGAATGCCTAGCACCACTATTGAATGCCTAGTTGGTTCTCAGTAAATTTAAAATTTTAAATCAATTAAAATTTAATTGAGGCTGAAAGACATGCAGTCTTGGCAGTATCCTCCATTTATCCAGATCTAAAGATTGCTGTGTATGGAATTACACATAGTAAAGCAAATATCCTATGTACAGGCTGTTGCAAGCAGAAGGTGGAGAGAGGGAAGAGTCCAATAACATTTACATGGAAAAAATCCAATAGCACTGACCTGAGTGCACATAAATATTCTTGTGGAGAATTAAGTGGGAGAATTTCATGTAGTGGCTTCAGTCTATGCATGCAGAAAACTTCTTTCCCAGGACTGATTAGAGGAGGCAAAGATGCCCTTACCCCACCAACCAGGAAGTCCAAGACAGGCTCTTACTATAAAAACCTTTCGTTTTAAAATTATATGTTAAAGTTATAAACAGATTAAAAATGCATCTGTGGTATTTCCTCCTTTTCATTTAACCCAATTTGTCTTAATTTCAATGTCTCTTAACTTACAAGTAATAGTAAAAATCCATTTTTTATTTATTCTGTGATGAGCAAGAAAAGCATGAGAAGGATAATCTGGAGTTCAGACTAAATTACACAATAGTCTGTGTGATACATTAGAAAACTCTGAGAAGAAACCTGGGAAACTTGGAGAAAAAAAAAATCTGTGACCACAGGAGATAAGATAAATTAGATATGCAAAATTTTAGATAAAAATAAGGTTATGAGCCAAGAGGTGTTTTATTTTCATAAAAAAAAAAGATAAGAAACAGCCTCCTGTAACAAGTTTAAGATTTGGAAGAAGAAAGCAATGGCTTAAATAGGATTGACGTATCCAACACTTTCTTTTTGTGGAAAATCCAGTGACTTATTCTGGAGGTATATGTATATTTAAAAATATATGTTTCTTTCACAATTCCCTATGTTTTTTCTTTAAAGTTTCTAATTTGTTTCTCTTGTTTTGACTCACCTAAGTACACTCCCATCACATCCCTCCCAGTCATGTTCCCTCTCTTACTGTTCTGCATTCTTTTTTTTCTATTATTTTTTTTTGAGGAGGATTAGCCCTGAGCTAACATCTGCTTCCAATCCTCCTCTCTTTGCTGAGGAAGACAGGCCCTGAGCTAACATCCGTGTCCATCTTCCTCTACTTTTTTATACATGGGACGCCTCCCACAGCATGACTTGCCAAGCAAGGCCATGTCCACACCCGGAATCCGAACTGGCAAACCCCGGGGCCACCGAAGCAGAACGTGCAAACTTAATCACTGCACCACTGGGCCGGCACCTATTCTGTGTGCTTTACTGTGGTTTTTTTCTTATAATCCTCAGGCTGACCAGGAAATCTCAGGCCATGGCAGAATCAGACATCAAGAAAATGGTGGTGGATTGAGCAGCCCCTACGATGAAGAATCAGAAGGCCAAACTATCAGATTTTTTATGCTTAGTAGGATATTTTGTCTCTCTTTGCTGAAAAGGAACTCTATACTTGTGTGTGTGTGTGTAGGGGTGTGTATGTGTGTGTGTGTGTAAGGAAAATTGGCCCTAAGCTAACATGCATTGCCAATCTTCCTCTATTTTCTATATGGGACACCTCTACAGCATGACTTCATGATTGGTGTGTAGGTCTGCACCCAAGATCTGAACCCACAAACCCCAAGATGCAGAAGTGGAGCACCCAGATTTAACCAATACGCCACTGGGCTGGCTCTAGGAACTCTATACTTTTGAGTCTTCAGTGATACCTGTGTAACACTTGTTGTTTGTTCTGTGCAATGGAAGTGATACCAAGTAAAAAGAAGATTCAATCTTGCTCTCCAAAGAATTAAGACCTTGTTGTGAATACCTACATTGATTAAAAAAGTGTAAAACTTTAATATGGCGAAATCCAACATATTGTAAGTGAGCAAAAGTGATTTAACATAGTGTTGGAAGTCCTAGCCAGAGCAATCAGGCAAGAAAAAGAAATAAAAGGGATCCAAATTGGAAAAGAAGAAGTGAAACCGTCACTCTGCAGATGACATGATTTTATGTATAGAAAACCCTAAAGAATCCACTAAGACACTTTTAGAAATAATAAATGAATACAGTCAAGTTGCAGGATACAGAATCAACATACAGAAATCAGTTGCATTTCTATACACTAACAATGAGGTAGCAGAAAGAGAAATTAAGAATACAATCCCATTTACACTTGCAACAAAAAAAATAAAATACCTAGGAATAAACTTAACCAAAGAGGTGAAAGATCTGTACACCGAAAACTATAAAGCATTGTTGAAAGAAACTGACGAAGACACAAAGAAATGGAAAAACATTCCATGCTCTTGGATTGGAAGAATTAACATAGTTAAAATGTCCATAATTCTTAAAGCAATCTACAGATTCAATGCAATCTCTATCAAAGTTCCAACAACATTTTTCACAGAAATAGAAGAAAGAATCCTAAAACTTATATGGAGCAACAAAAGACCCTGAATAGCCAAAGGATTTCTGAGAAAAGAGAAAAAAGCTGGAGGTATCACACTCCCTGATTTCAAAATATACTACAAAGCCATAGTAACCAAAATAGCATGGTACTGGCACAAAAACAGACACACAGATCAATGCAACAGAATTGAGAGCCCATAAATAAACCCACACATTTATGGACAGCTAATATTCCACAAAGGAGGAAAGAACATACAATGGAAAAGGGAGAGTCTGTTCAATAAATGGTGTTGGGGGGCCAGTCCGGTGGCTCAGCGGTTGGGTGCACACATTCCGCTTCCACGGCCCGGGGTTTGCCAGTTCAGATCCCAGGTGCAGATATGTCACCACTTGGCAAACCATGCTGTAGTAGGTGTCTCACATACAACATAGAGGAAGATGGGAACAGATATTAGCTCAGGGCCAGTCTTCCTCAGCAAAAAAGAGGAGGGTTGGGAGTAGATGTTAGCTCAGGGCTAATCTTCCTCAAAAAAAAAAAAAAGGAATAAATGAATGGTGTTGGGAAAACTGGAAAGCCACATGCAAAAGAATGAAAGTAGACCATTATCTTACACCATGCACAAAAATCAACTCAAAATGGATTAAAGACTTGAATGTAAGACCAGAAACCATGAAACTTCTAGAAGAAAACATAGGCAGTGTGCTCTTTGACATTGGTCTTAGCAGCCTATTTTCAAGTATTATGTCTGACCGGGCAAGGGAAACAAAAGAAAAAAATGAACAAATGGGACTACATCAAACTAAAAAGCTTCTGCACAGCAAAGGAAACCATCAACAAAGTGAAAAGACAACCTAACAATTGGGAGAAGATGTTTACAAACCTTATATCAGATAAGGGGTTAATATCCAAAATATACAAAGAACTCATACATCTCAACAACAAAAAAACCCAACAACCCAATTAAAAAGTGGGCAAAAGATATGAACAGAGATTTCCCTAAAGAAGATATACGGATGGCCAACAGGCATATGAAAAAATGTTCAACATCATTAGCTATCAGGGAAATGCAAATCAAAACTGCAATGAGGTATCACCTCACTCTGGTCAGAATGGCTATAACTAACAAGACAGGAAACAACAAGTGTTGGAGAGGATGTGGAGATACGGGAACCCTCATACACTGCTGGTGGGAGTGCAAACTGGTGCAGCCACTATGGAAAGCAGTATGGAGTATCCTCATAAAATTAAGAATAGATCTACCATATGATCTAACTATTTTACTGCTGGGTATTCATCCAAAGAACTTGAAAACACAAAGGCATAAAGATACTTGCACCCCTATGTTCATTGCAGCATTATTCACAATAGCCAAGACTTGGAAGCAACCTAGGTGCCTATCAAGGGACAAATGGATAAAAAAGATGTGTTTTATATACATAATGGAATACCACTGAGCCATAAGAAATGATGAAATCTGGCCATTTGTGACAACATGGATGGACCTTGAGAGTTTTACGCTAAGTGAAATAAGTCAGAGGGAGAAAGTCAAACACCATATGATCTCACTCATGAGTAGAAGATAAAAACAATGACAAACAAACGCGTAGCAACAGAGATTGGATTGGTGGTTACCATAGGGGAGGGGGGGAGGGTAAAATGGGTGATTAGACTCACATGTGTGGTGATGGAGTATAATTAGTTTTTGGGTGGTGAATATGATGTAATCTACACAGAATTTGAAATATATTACATTGTACATCTGAAAGCTATATAATGTTATAATCCAATGTTACTGCAATAAAATAAAAATTCTTTGTGAAAATATCTGCATATATGTCTGTACTTACCCAATTCTTATTGTAGTCTTTCTTCTCTTTTTTGGATGGAGACAAACTGTTAAACCAAGAAGCTTCCAAAATTAGAAGCATAAAATATCATTCACATAAGTCAGTTTACAACGTAAATGGTAGTTTGAACTTTATCACACTCAATAAAATCTATGACTTAGAGATGTGGCAAAATAGCTTGTACTTTTGAAAGTCACTGGAAATGTAATTTATTTTGATCTAAACTCAACCTGAACCCTCTAGTATGTTAATTTTATTCCTAACTTTGTTCCTCTTTTAGGGAAAAATATGAAAATTTAGTTGAACTGAAACTCTTGACCATTTGGCGGTTGTTAAAATTGTGCATGAAAATAATCACATATTGATTGAATATTGTGATTCAGTGGAAAAATATTTGATCTTGACCTCATACTTTAAAAATTGGCTCACAAAAAACCAAACATTTTAAAAATTTTATGAAGTACATTTTCATCTTCCTTCTTTTATATCCAAAGCGCATCTATTTCTTCACACAATTTTACTTCCTTCCGTCCCGTCTCAAAGGATGGGGAGTCAGCTCTTTATAGCAGTGGTAACCCTTCCTCTCTTTTTGGGGGGTTAAGAGCACGGATTTGCTATCAACAAGACTTGGATTCAGACTTGTTCCACAATTATAATGTGTGTAGCCTGGGCAAATTATTTAACCTCCCTCAGCCGTAACTTCCTCACTAGTAAATGGGTTACTGTAAGGACTTACTGAGATGCTTCTGTAAACTGAGAAGGACTGTGACTGACAATGATGGCCACAAAGCAAGCCCATGGTTGCTGGGCTTATTATGGTATTCTTTCCTGTTTCCATTAGAAATTCATCAGCTCACATATACCCTGTTTCTCTTCAAAATCTTTGTTAATTCCCTCTCCACTTTTCATTTCTTCCTTTGAATATGCCTGAGTCTCTCCTGTGAAGAAAAGTCTTCATGATCTTGTTTTTCCAGACGTTTATCCTATTTTTTATTTCAACTGAAATAAGAAGCTTTTTCACCCCTGTAGTTTGCACTTGCAACCTCCCCTTGTAACTTACCCTTTGACTTTCTCAGGGTCTGTGTATTGGTTTCTTAGAGCTGTTATAACAAAATCTCACAAACTTAGTGGCTTAACGCAGCACAGATTTATCCTCTTACAATTCTGGAGTTCAGAAGCCTACACCTCGATTGCAGGCTTGTGTTCCTTCTGGAGACTCTAAGGGCGAATCCTTTCTTTGCCTTCTCCATCTTCTAGAGACAGCCTGCATTGCTTGGCTTGTGGCCCCACGTCCCTGTGACCTCTGCTTCTGACATAGTATATTGCCTCTCACTCTGATCCTCTTGGCTTTCTCTTATGAGGATCTTTGTGATTACATTGGATCCACCCCGGTAATCTAGGACAATCTCCCCATCTCAGACCCTTAATTTACAAAGTCCCTTTGTCAGTATGAGGTAACATATTTACATTCTTCAGGGATTAGGACGTGGGCTTCTTTAGGGGCCATTACTCAGCCTATCATAGACTGGTTTTCTACCTGTCCTTTCTGACTTTGTTATAGGAATATTGTGACTATTACCTAATTCTTGGGAATTTCTTTTCTCCTGTCCAGTGTGACATCACTGTCATGCTTCCCACCTTCTCCTGCCTCTGTTGCTGCTTTTCTGACTCTTTTTCATGTAAATTTTTGTTCCATAAGCTTCCATATTTCATGTCAGAAAACACTTGTGAGATCATATAACTATTCCACTCAAAGCATCCAGTAGCTTTCCATTATTACTAACCTATTCCACTTTTTAAAATTAATTTCACTCACTCAACAAGCTTTTAGTGAGCACTTACTGTGTCCCAGGTACTCTGTTCCCTGTGATAGGGATGCAGAGACTCATGGAACACTGACTATCTTTAAGAAGTTAGTGACTTAATGGAAGAAACAAACAAATAGTTGCAAATCTATTAAAAATGTGCAAATTGAGTTGAGAGATGAAAATGTACACACAGTATTAAGGAAACCCTTGAGAGGGTCCTCCAATTTGGCCTTAGGGTGTTAAGGCAGGCTTCCTGGAGAAGCTAATACCTCATCTTGGCTTTGATTGAAAAGTACAAATTAAGCACTGGGGAGAAAATAACAAGGGCAAAGCCCCAAGGCATGGGATAGCACTAAGTGTTCAAGGAGCTGCAAGTTGATTGGTATAATTAAAATGAAAAGCTATAGAAAGGAGCAATTAGAAATAAAACTGGAGCTTGAAAGTGACTATGATGAAGTGATCAGAGAGTTAGAAGGAGAGAGTAAATTGGATGAGAAACAGTCTTATACTGGGTGGCATTTTGAAAGCAAAATGATTAGAGGACTTCACTAGGAAGATCAAATAATATAAACAAATCAAGTGGCATGATATCATCTTCAATATAGTTTTTTTTATTGTTCTTCACTGGAATCCTAAAAATTAAGAAGAATCCATATCACCAGTGTTTGTCCCCAGACAAGTGGAGGCAGAAGTAGATGAATGAGAGAAAAGGGATAGAGTTGTTAAGTGCAGACTATTATAAAAGAATCTTGGACTTGAATGAAAAATATGAGAAAGATCAGCCAGCAGGGAGAATACATGGGCCAGGAGGGTATTTATTTAATATGAGATACAAATGAGAATGTTTAGAGGCTTTAGAGAAGATGCTAATAGAGAAAGAACGTATGAAAATATAGGAATGAATGACTGATTAGCTTACTAGATTGACAGACAAAGGAATGAGCCTGGGAGAGAAGCAAAACTTTTTTGCCCCGAGCCTGGAGGAAAATGAAGAAAAGGTTGCATCAGATGTAAATAGATAGAGAGCAAGAAGCTCAAGGAAATCATGCTCGAGGGCCTTCATTTTCTCAGGGAATTAGGAGGCAAATCACTCACCTAAATAGAGACGCTGGTGGCGGAGTCAAAGACTTAAGAAGAAGTCAAAGATTTATTCTAGCCACTGGGGAACATGGGAAAGGAATCTGGTCAGGAATACTGCTTTGCAGGGCCAAAGCCCAGCTAGGGTCAAAAATCACTGTTTGTGGTGGTAACAAATATAGAGCCCTGTGATTATTTCAGTGGCGCTCAACGACCCAGGTGTGAGAGGAGAGGGATGTTTGGGAATTCATGTACAAATATTGAAAGCTTGCAGACAGTTTCTGGAAAAAGACAAGAGTGTAAGAACATTGAAGGTTTAGAGAGGGAATGATGAACCATGGAGCCCAGGCTGAATGGAGACTATAAATGAAGTAGTATGAGAAGAAGGGTCACCATAGAGTAGGAAAATAGGGAAGAGGAAAAATGATATGAAGTTTTAAAAAAAAGCAGATGTAGCAGGAAGTAAGGGAGTGACAAAAGCTGGAGAGATAGACTGCTTGCTCAGATATTGAAATGTTGGAATTTATAATTTCACAGATGATCTGAGCAGGCCCAGCAGATGACTATATCATAGATGTGACATTAGAAGTGGAAATATTCTCTTCTGCTGTCCAACGTGGCAGCTGCAAGCTGTGTATGGCTGTTGAGTACTTGAAATGTGCTAGTGCAACTGAGTAACTGAATTTTTACATTTAAGTTTTAGTTTAGTTGAAATTAAATATCCGAATGTGGTTATTGGCTACCATAACAATGCGGTTCTACACTATCTTCCTGAGTTATCTATTTGTTGATAACTCCAAATTTGAACTTCCAGGACAAAATACTGTCCTGAGATCTAGACATAATATGTCTATTGGACACCTCTGCGAGAGTGTGCCATAGTCACCGAAACTAAGTTAATTACTAATTATTTTTCTCTGAGAACTGTTTCTTCTTTCCATTTTATTTAGCTCAACAAATAGCAACATCACTATTTCCAGATAGAAACTCAGATATTATTCTTGACTTTTCTCATGCCCTCATTTTTAATTCCCAATTGTTAACGGATATCTAAATTTCACCTTTAAACATTTCTTGACTATATCCCTCTTCTTTATCTCCACTGCCACTTCACTGAGAACCTCAACCCTCTCTCCAGAACATAGTTCAATACACTAAATTTGAATTATCCCTTTTCTAGTCCATCCTCCACATCACTTCCAGAATTGTTTTTGAAAAGGTGCATCTATTCTTATATTTATTCGTTCAAACCGCATTTTGGGGGAAGCTATTATGTGCTAAAATTGATCTTAGTAATACAACAGTGATCAATATAGATATAACCTTTATTTCCATTGGAATTTACAATCTAGCGGTAGAAAGAAGTATGCATTCAAAAGATAAAATTTGATTTATCTGTAACCATACAAAAATTGAGCAATGGTTTTGAGTCTCCATTCTGCTGGTTTTGTGTATAACTTACTCTCTATCCTCATAGGGTTGAGAATTCTGCGTCAGTCCACACAGGCAGTCTCTGAGACATCCCTTCTGCAGGTCTGGTTATTGCCTCTCTGATGCTTCCATGAGATTCTTGGGCCTGCTGTCGGACCCATGCCCGATCCCTTCTCTTTCCCCAGGTCTGGAAGAATTTCTTTTTTGTTCATTCTGTGTGTACGTAGGTATGTATGATAAAAATTAACAGAGATTAATGTCTCAAAATATACCCAAGTTCATTTGTAATTATAGTAAAGCATATACTGTGGACGCATTACCAAGGGAACTGAGAATAATTTATGAACTAGGCAAAGTTTCCAAGAGAACGTGATGTTTAAGGGATCCCATCCATCTTCCTTCTTGAAATCTTTCAGTGTCCAGTTATCCTCTAGGCTATAGCATGAATTCTATAGCTTTGGAGTTTTTAGCTCACAGGATCCTTCAGAGCCAGTCCCCTTCTATCTGCATGGACACTGTGTGTCTTTTATGTGGAATTGCTTGTGATTATATGAAGGCTACAGCATTTTCTCTCTCTTCATCTTGTTCCCTTTTTTCTTCCCTTCATCATGTCTTCCCATATATGTCTTTGTCAAACTGGATTATTGCTACTCTTCTTTCAGACTATTCAAATGACAAAAATTTTGAGTATGAAAAGTCTTTTTTTCCTCTGGCCCATTGCAAAATTATTCATTCCTTTCTCAATCCAGTAATACTATACCACACATCTATTTTAAGCTAGGGATTGTGTTTTTGTATGCCCTGGCTAGCAGTGTATTTCCCATTTGATAAAGTTGGAAAATTTAGTTTTAGCTTCAAGAGTATTTTTATTCATGAATAAATAAAAAATGTTTCCCTTTCCCTCTCTAATTTAATCATTTATGTTTAGATGACTTTATTTGGTTTCTGGGTTTTTCCAATTGGAGAGATGCTTGTTTTTGTTTGTTAAGGCACAGATCACCAAGCTTTATAGCAAGCGGTAAATATTCTACAGATGAACACAGAAGGAAAAAGATCCTATGAATAAAATATTTACCAAAAAATTAGGAATTGGGGTATAGTATTGCCAGATTTTTCAAAGTAGAACAAATTTATTTTAGGTCAAACATCTTCAGGAAGACAAAGTGGGCATTAGTTGAATATTAGCATGGATTCTAATTCAGACTCAAATCATACAGGTCTCTGCTTGTATGATGAGCCGTTTCTAGAGGGGACTTTGGAGAATGAGCCATCCTGACAAGAGTAAGTCTGTCCTTACGCTTTCTGCCCAGCAGACTCAAGACCCTCCAGATCTCATAACACTGCAGTTCAGTTTTGTTCAAATGACTTCCTGTTCTGAAGCAGGATGAGTAAATTAAACTGCTTTCCAGATCATCTATAATGATTTTATACAGGGAAATTTTTACAAGTAAAACCTGTCTAATTGAGAGAAAGACCGTCTGAGTTAGAAAACACCATGTTAATCTCATACTCAGAGCAGACGTTCAGGGTAACTAGACGAATCCAGCGGTGCTTTGAAGAAATCCCTGGACTCATCTTTCATTCCCCAAGCATGTAGGAAACAATTTTCTGTGCTACTCTTTACAGGCATACACACAAACACTCGAACACACGCACACACACACCTTAATTATACTTACGTGTATGTATATGTATATTTCTTAATTCTATGTATATATACATAGAATTAGCTATATCTCAGATTAATATAAATATTAATATTAAACTCAATAATTAAATTTAATATTAAATTTAATATTAATATTAAACTTGAGATGTTTGCCATTAACATAAGTTTATATAAACCCATATTTTAAATAGTCCTCATAAAAAGGTCATTTTTGTTCAAATTTTTGTCCACATTTTGCACTTTTTTTCTTAACCGTGCCATGTGGCTGATGAAGAAATTGTTCTAGGAGTGGGAGATAGGCCTACTCTAACATCTTGTTGCTGTTCCCTGCAATACCAGGAGTACCTTTTAAAACCTCTATTCTGGTTAGAGGGCTTGTATGGTTAAGAAAAAGTAATGGTACCCATAAACTATCCCCCTGCAGCCCCTCTAATGAGTGACACATTTCAACACGAATGAATGAGAGTCCTCCTGTCACTCTTCCCTCAGGAGGCTGCTTCTATCGTCACTGATTTGACCGTTTGATGGATGAAGTGGGTGAGGGTGTAGGTGTCAATATGCATTACACCTATCAGTAAATCTGGAGGTTTTTTTTTTTTTTAACTTTTTTAAAATGAAAAACGAAAACAAATTTTCAGACATCTTTTCTGTATTCCCAATAGATAGTATCACTCATTTCAGGGTATATCCTTTCAAATTTTGAGAACATTTCTTTGCAAAATAATTTTAAAATTTGAAACAGACTTTTCAAATATTGCTAAGTCAATCAGAATTCAAAAATGCAAGCATGCCTGTAAGAAACCCAAGACTTAAAGGAAATGCACTTTTAGATGTTACTGAATCTTGTGCATATGCCCAAGGAGATGTCCAGGTGCTTTATCATCCATAATGTATGTTTTAAATCTCAGGTATTTTATTTCAAATATGAAATTATGTTGCAATGTTTAGTATGCTTTTTCAAGCTACATTTCTTTCTTCCTCTAAACCCAATCGCCCTATTTCTGGTTGCACTTCATTCTGAGGATTGTGCCGCCATATTCCCTACCTCAGGATTCATTCTCTAATGCAGTAGTTCTCAGCTGGGGCAGATTCTTATCCCCCAGGGATCATTTGGCAATGCCTGGAGACAATTTTACTTGTCACTATGGGGAGGGAGGTTGGCCTCTAGTTAGCAGGGGCCAGAGATCCTGCTAAACATCCTGCAATGCATAGGACAGCCCCCTACAGCAAAGAATTATCTGGTCCCAAATGTCAAAAGTACGAAAGTTGAAAAACTCTACTCTAATGGAATATTTACTGGTTTTGAGATTTGCAGAAAGTCATAGGTAGAGCAAAATATCTTTGAGAGAGTACTAAAAATTTTGCCTAGTGTTGAGGGTGCTAATGTAACAAGCCAGACCAACGCTTCTCAAAGTTTAATGTGCATACAAACCACCTAGGGATTTTGTTAAAATGCCAGTTTCAACTCACTGTATCTGAGCTGATTCCTGACATCCTTTATTTTTAACAGGCTCCCGAGTAATGCTGATGTTTCTGGACTGCAGGCCCATGTTTTGAGGAGCTAGGAGCTAGATAATTCAGCCTATGACTCCTTAGGAAGATGCCTGAGAAAAGGGCTATGAGAGAGAAATAATGCTATTACTTCTCGATATAGACATCTTAGAATATCTGTAAGAACTATCATAAGAACGTAAGTTTTTAATTTAATTTATTCAAACAAAATTTTATTTATTTAAATGTAATTTTTTAATCAAAATTATACATAAGTTTTTAAAAAGGCAAACAGTTTTATAAGACTTTTCATGAGGAATAGTTCTCTTGACTTCTCCTCACTCCCGATTCCTACTCTACAGAGACAACCAGTTTCAACCAGTCTGGAAAATTCTTTTGGCACTTGAATTCATATTACTGAGTAACGTTCCCATACTGTTATTTGCTGACTTTTTCAGTTTTAGACACTTAATCAGTTTATACAACAGAAAATAGAAATTAAATTGTTATAGTCCAGTCTTCATCTTTCCCCCATGCATACACTTTTTTTCCACTCCCATTCTTTGAAGACGTTTCATCCTAATTTTTATTAGATTGACATTCATAGTTTGTAATAGCACGAATACCTAACTATAATTCAGAGTTAAACTATTTACCATGATTGCTTTGAACAAAAATTTATTCTCCGTGGAATTATTAATTTTCTGTTTGTCTTAGTTTATTATTATCTGTACAAAATTAATCTTCAAATTCTCTAACAGAAGTGTGACTTTCCTCTCCTACCTACAGACATATGAGGCATTTAATCTATCTTGTCCTTTTCAAGAAGAGATCCTATCAGGAGCCCTAATTCTTCCGCACTAATCTGAACAGGCTGTTATTCTCCAGACCCACTGAAGGGCTGTTATCCTATATCTTCTTTCACCATCACCTGGGGCATCCCTTACCCATCTCCGTACTTCTTGCTATCCCCTGATTTCATGTCTTCCTTTTCCTTGGTAATTTTTTTGTATGATATGACATATTATCTAATAACTTCCTGATAAAGGATACATGGAAGGAAAATATTTTAAGCATATGCATGCCCAAAAATGTCACTACTTTTTCCTTGCAATTGATGGATGGTTTGACAGCATATACCTTTTTAGGTTGAAAGACATTGAACTGTTAGTAGTTAAAATATTAATCCATTGTCTTCTAGATATTAATATTCCTGTTGAAAAGTCCAAATCTGTGCTTTCATTTCCAAAGTCTTTCAGAGTTTTGATGACACCATTGGTCTGCTTCTAGACTTTCCTGACTGACGGCATTTACCATTCTCTGATAGGCTAAGCAGGTCACTACTATTCGAATGGCTTCACAACTTCCAACTGTTGCTGACATCACCTGTGCTATTGCATTTGTCCTCATGTATCTTCCACAAAGGTAAAAATCTGCAAGGATAAGATGGATTCAAGGAAGAGTATAGAAATGATGAAGATGAAAGAAATTTGAGGTTTTCAGGAAGGAAAAACCTGCCCTGACACTAGAATATGACTTTGGTTCAGTAAGTCTGTCAAATTCCCCAATGGCAAACAGCTAACATTCTTTAACACCTACATGCCATGTTCTTCATATGTGTAATGTCATTTTATCTCTCCAATAATTTCTAAGGTAAGATATGAGTGCACAGAAAGATCAGTTTACCTTAAGAAAGAAAGTACCAGAAATTGGATGCAGACCCTTCCTTCCCTGAAGGACTAGAATAAAAGATCCTCAGTATAAAAGGAAATGCAACATCTAGAGCACAAAGAAGTGCTAACTCTGCTCTGCCAGATCATGACGTGTATTCTGACAAATGCTGCAGAGATTTTTGTCCTTTATCCATTTTCCAGCTGATCACGAGTTTTTTAACACAGATATTTCTGTCTCCTTAGCTTCATAGGGTAGATGCATTTCTATTATCTGAACTTCTTGAACTAGGATAGAATCTTTTTTAAGGAAAATCTTCAATAAATGTTTACTTTTTCTTTACTACAGTAATAATTTTCTGTGTCTCTAGCAGTGATGAGGTTAGAGAATATGTCCACTGCGTAACATATTACTTTCCTCTACTCCCTCACATCACTGGATGTCAACCTAAATTCCCATTATCAGCCATCAACTGGGTACGTGATGTTTCTTGGAAGAAACTTTTACGAAATAGGAAAAGAAAAATCACAAAATGTAAGATCATCAGAAAAGCAAGACAACAAAAATCCCACATCCTCATTTTGGAGTAAAGATAATGTCTGAGGAACAGGGTAACAACAATTCTTCATTATGGGTGGAGAACTGTGGGGAAAGTGCATTCATTGTGTAAAGTACTTGAGAAACCAATAAACCGTGGGAAGGGCCGACCATGGACTGTCATCAGACACTCATGGTCATCTGGTAAACACTTGCGGCTGGCTGAGATGTGTTTCATTGCTGAGTGAGACACTCCAGGATTTATGCCCAACGTATGATTCTTTCTTCCTTTTAGGTTTCAAGCTCTGTCCCACAATTTTTCAATGACTCTATGAGCAACAAAATCCATAAGCAAAAGGTTTGAGCCAAGAACGTAATCATCAGTATTTATGATGTATTAGTTTTGTGTTGTTTTTTTCTTCCTGCATGATATGTTAAGCAAAGAAAGCCCTGAAACATTCCACTTCCTCGAGTTCTTTTTTTTTTTTTAAAGATTGGCACCTAAGCTAACAACTCTTGCCAATTTTCTTCTTCTTTTTTTTTCTCCCCAAATGCCCCCAGTACATAGTTTTACATTTTAGTTGTGGGGCTTCTAGTTGTGGCATGTGGGACACTGCCTCATCATAGCCTGATGAGCGGTGCCCATGTCCGCGCCCAGGATCTGAACTCTGGGCCGCCAAAGCAGAGTGCATGAACTTAACCACTCGGCCACGGGGACTGACCCCCCGTCAAGTTCTTGAATGATAAGATATTTCTGATTTTTTCTCTCAATGTATTGATTATTTGGCCAGGTATATTCCTGTTTTCCTTCTTTTATTAGTATGGAAAATAAAATATGATTCCCATTGGCCACCAAGATAGATTGCATATGTTTTCATTCAACGGACAAAACATAGTTTTAGGCCTCTTTACCTTGATATAGTTAGTCCTGTGTCTGTATTTTTTTTCCTTAGTGGCAAAAAAAAAAAAAAAAAAAAAAAAATTGACCTTAAATAAGGAAGAAGAAAATTTTCTATAATCTTCTCCAGAAAAAATTACTGGAAGCATTTGTATGAATTTTTTGAAAACCTTTCAAAAATGTGCTAAGTTCACACATATAAGTAGAAAACTAGAAAAAAATGGGTTGTCCAAAATACATATAAGATACTATTGCCATCTTGACTATTGTATTCTAAAATGGTGACAGAATCAGAAAATATGGAGACTACAAATTATATGTGAAACAAAGAACTTTTTAAAGGTATAAAAATGAATTTATAATCTTAATATCAAGCCCAAAACGATGTTCTAGATGTTCAGTTACAGAAGCAAGTGGTCATTTAACAATTTAGGGTGGGCTGGTTGACTGACTTCAGTGAAAACTTGTGTCTTTGAAACCTTAGTGAAGGTTCAAGTGACCTCTGTCCTCTTACCTCAGGTCCCAGGATGACAATGGGGGTCCCAGTGGACACTTTGGAGAACTTAGAACCTCCTTCAACTTCAATCTACTCTGCAGTTAGGATCAACTACTAAGCTGTTAATTTTTGAAAAAGATAGGAAGACCAGGAGTATGAATAAATAAGTACATAAATGGATAAAATACTGGAGAATCTTGAGTATCAGGAATGAACTACGAGATCACCAAAAATAGCTGTAAGAATCTCTACTTCACAGTTTGTACTAGCGTCAGGCATCACCATGGACTGATCAATTCAGAATCCATGGGAAGAAGAGAGCACATCTCTTCTGCTTAAATGGTTTAGAGCACCTGGCTCTGAAATCATCTGGGCAGAACAGGCATTTCGAGGCCAACTTGTACTATGAGGTGGAGGAGGAATGAAATTGACCTCAACTTCCCCAGTACAAACCTAAGTACTCCTGATGCCATCTCTGTGGGATTGGTTACAAGTGTCCAGTCATGCTGCCGGGAATAACAAGTTACTCAATTTGGTGACTCTACTTTTTAAGAGTCTAGGCACACATTGTAAAATGCATTAAGAACTCACATGCTTGGTAGTTAATATAAATATCTTTGACATCTATTCTAGCTGACTTTGAGTCAGCCCTCCATTCACTAGTTTAGCCATCATTATTCTTCCTCCTCCTTTTTTTTTTTTTGGTTCACTCACAATAATGGTATGGGGAAAATATTCATTCTTAGGAATTGTTTTGCAATTCGAAGCTATCTATGGTGAAAACCTTTTGACTATCAACTATGAATAGAATCCCAGTGATATGCTGTTTGCTGAAATTCATGCTCATGATCTTTAAGGTGTTAACCTTTAGCATTGATAGTATAATTTTGAGCAGTGTGACTCATGAATTGGTCACATCAGCCAGCTGTGCTTTGAAAATGTTTACCACCTTTCCTGAGAGCAGTGTTGGATGTAGGTTTTGTAAGGCCAACAGCTTCATAATATTGGTATCCTTCTTTATGAAAAAAAAAAAAAGAAAATTAGCACCAGGGCCTTGTAAGAGGTCTGCACAAATGAAGGGCCCTACAAGTTAAGCTTCATTAATTGTGCAGTGAATATAATCCTCTGTAGAATTTGACACTTTCTCCTGCTTTTGTTTGCAATCAAAATGAAATGAAGAGCCCGGCCTGCCCGCTGGTGCAGTGGTTAAGTTTGCAAGTTTCACTTCTGCAGCCCGGGGTTCACCCGGTTCGGATCCCGGGTGCTGGCATGGCACCACTTATCAAGCCATGCTGAGGCAGGTGTCCCGCATATAGAGGAAGATGGGCATGGATGTTAGCTCAGGGCCAATCTTCCTCAGCCAAAAGAGGAGGGTTGTTGGCAGACGTTAGCTCAGGGCTAACCTTCCTCAAAAAAAAAGAAAAAAGAAAAAAAGGAAATGAAGAGTCTAATTAATGGATATTTTCCTTACTTAAAATCCTTGAAGGATTTTGTTTTGTTTTGCAAAAAGATATTGAATTATCACTAGTCCTTCTGCAATGATATTTGTCTCAATACCAAATTTCATCCCTGCTGCTGTTTCCATGATTCTAAGAAGACAAAATAATGGTAAAAGTAACATTTTGAAAAAAATTTAAATGGAAATTACGTGAAACACATGCAGTACAAGCAAAGCAAATAACTCAAATGGACAGATATGAGCAAGTTCACACATGTGAGACATGAAGCAGTGACAATTTCATAAGGGCTGCCTAGGCGAGAGTGACTATACGCCACCTTTGGTTAAAGATGCGTTCTGATTTTAGAGATGTTGAAATGTGAAAAGTATGCGCATCTTAGAATTGATGAAATATGACAATTCTCTTTTTGTCTGGGTTTACAGTTTGGCCTGTTTATTGAAAATGATTTTTTTATTTTAGTGACTTTTTAGAGTTTTATTGAGTGATAACTTAGATACCATAAAGTTTTCCCATTTAAAGTACACGATTCAGCAGTTTTTGATACATTTATAGACTTGTGCAACCACCACTATAATCTAATTTTAAACATATTCATCGCCCCTCAAAAAGCCTTGTACCTCTCAGCAGTCACTCCCCACCCCCTGACTTTCCTTCATCAATTTAGTAACTATTTTTATTTAAATATTCTAATATTTTTTTACATAGCCACTTGTTTACGTTTTGCATATTTTTGTTTTATAACTTGTTGCTTAAATTAAAAAAGAAATGTCTTTAGCTACTTGAAGATCCTAAATTCGGATTGATACTTTATTTTCCTTTGAGATTCGTGAATTTTCTCACTGTTGATTCAATTGGGTTTCTTTCTTAGCATTAGTTTTCATCACATGTTTTGGGGTTTGGGTGTGTGTCGGCCTATCTTGTGTGAAAGGTTGTTTTTCCCTCCCTGCCTTTTCTTTGAGCTCATGCTTACCTCTCCATTGGTCTGAGAACTTGGTCCTATGTTGCTGGCTTTGTCCCCCATCTGGAAGTGATTTGGGTGGTACTGTAAACCCCAACACTGAACCAGTGGGTAGGTCACCATCATGAGGTCACTTCTACTTCCTCTAGTTCAGACATGTAGATTGCTATATCATAGTCCTAGGAACAACTTGGCCACTTTGTTTAGCTCCTTCCTTTCGAGAACAGAGTGTTACTTCAGACCCTAGTATCAAACACTGGACCTGATTCTTACAACGGTTTCAATCTTGTTATGCCATAGAAAATGAACTTCTGGCTCTTCTGCTTGCAGACCTGGAATTGAGCTTAGTGGCTTAGCTGCATCTTTGCCTACCATCTTAAATTTCCATTCCATCTCTGGTCATGATGATATTTATAATATTTCTAAGTGTATTTATACCTCTGTAGTTTTTTAAGTGTTATCTACTAATGCTGTGTATGTTATCAGTCACTAAGTGCTCTGTGTGGGTCTGCATTGGGAGGTTTATCTGTATCTGGACCCTCAAAGCAAGACATGAAACATAACCTTGACTCTAAATCAGAAGAGTTCTTAAGCTGTCATGTGAGCCTTGAGCCACGTGCTCCTCTCTGATGGCCTCTGGATTGTCTTACATCTGCTACCCTGTTGATATGTTTGAAGATTCATCTCTCTGATTAATTTTTTTAAATGCAAAGTATTTTTCCCAGCTTTATTGAGGTATAATGAAACTGTAAGATACTTAAAGTGTACATCATAGTGCTTTGATATAGGTATACATTGTGAAAGGATTCCTCTCATCTAGTTAATTAACACATCCATCACTATTATATATAAAATTATATATATTACATTACAACATATTATAATAATACATTGTAATTTATATTAATTATATATATACAGGTGAGAACATTTAAGTTCTACTTTCTCAGCAAATATCAATTATACAATACAGTGTTATCAACATAGTCATTATGTTATGCATCAGATCCTCAGGCCTTACTCATCTTATAACTGAAAGTTTGTACTGTTTTACCAACCTCTCCCTATTTCTCCCACCCTCCAGCCTCCAGCCTCTGGCAATCACTTTTGCACTCTGTTTCTCTATGAGTTTGACCTTTTTTTTATTTTTTAGATTTCACATACAAGTGAATCGATGCAGTATTTGTCATTCTCTGTCTGGCATATTTCACTTAGCATAATGCCCTCAAGGTCCATCTATGTTGTTGCAAATAGTAAAATTTCTTTCTTTGTCATGGCTGAATAATATCCATTGTGCATATACATACCACAAATTTTCATCCATTCATCTGTTGATGGACTCTTAGATTGTATCCATATCTTGTTATTGAGAATAGCCAATGTTGCAATGAATATGAGAGTGCAAATAACTCTTTGATATCCTGTTTTTGTTTCCTTTGGATATATACCCAGAAGTAGGATTGCTGGATCATATGGTAATTCTATTTTTAATTTTTTGAGGAACCTCTACACTATTTTCCTTTTTCCATAGTGGCTGCACTAGTTTACATCTCCACCAATAGAGCACAAGTGTTTCCTTTTCTCCACATCCTCACCAACACTTATTGTCTCATGTCTTTTTGATGAAGCCTATTCTAACAAGTGTGAGGTGAAATCTCATTGTGATTTTGACTTGCATCTCCCTGATGATTAGTGCTGTTGAGCACCTTTTCATGCACCTGTCAGCTATTTGCATGTCTTTGGAAAAATGTCTATTCAGTTCTTCCATCCATTTTTAATTGGATTACTTGTTTCTCTGCAATTGTGTAAGTTCTTTATATATTTTGATTATTAATCCATTATTACGTATATGATTTGCAAATACTTTGTGCCATTCAGTAGGTTGTCTTTTCCTTTTGTTGGCTGTGGGGAACTTTTTCAGCTTGATACATTCCCACCTGTTTATTTTTCCTTTTGTTGCCTTTGCTTTTGGCGTCAAATCCAAAAACTAAATTCCAAGACTGAAGTCAAGGAACTTAACCCATGTTTTCTTCTAGGAGTTTTATGATTTAGGTCTTACATTCAAGTCTTTAATTATTTTGACTTGATTTTTCTGTATGGTGTAAGTTAGTGGTCCAGTTTCATTCTTTTGTATGTGGCTGTTCATCTGTTGAAGAGACTATCCTTTCCCCATTGTATATTCTTGGCTCTTTTGTCATATATTAATTAATCATAAGCATGGCTTTATTTCTGGGGTCTCTATTCTGTTCCTTTAATCTATGTTGTGTTTTTATGCCATACTGCTTTGATTACTATAGCTTTGTAGTATAATTTGAAATCAGGAAGTATGACACCTCCAGCTTTGTTCTTCTTTCTCAAGATTGTGGTGGATATTCAGAGTCTTTCTGGGTTCCATACAAATCTTAGGATTGTTTATTCTATTTCTGTAAAAAAAGCCACTGGAATTTTGACAGAATTTGTATTGAATCTACATATTCCTCTGAGTAGTATGGACATTTTAACAATATTGGTTCTCCAACCCGTGAGCACGGAATATCTTTCAACTTATTTGTGTCTTCTTCAATTTCTTTCATCAATATCTTGTAGTTTTCAGTCCACAGTTCTTTTGCCTCTTGGTTACGCTTATTCTAAGTGTTTTATTCTTATTGATGCAATTGTACATGGGATTGCTTTCTTAATTTCTCATTCCGATAGTTCATTATTATTGTGTAGAAGCAACTGATTTTTGTTTGATTTTGTATTCTGCAACTTTACTGAGTTTATAAGTTTTAACAATTTTTTGATGGAGTCTTCAGGATTTTCTCTCTATATAATATCATGTCATCTACAAATAGAGGGGCCAGCCCGATGGCGCAGTGGTTAAGTTCACACGTTCTGCTTCTCGGTGGCCTGGGATTTGCTGATTCGGATCCTGGGTGCAGACATGGCACCGCTTGGCAAACGCCATGCTGTGGTAGGCGTCCCACGAATAAAGTAGAGGAAGATGGGCATGGATGTTAGCTCAGGGCCAGTCTTCCTCAGCAAAATAGGAGGATTGGCAGTAATTAGCTCAGGGCTAATCTTTCTGGAAAAAAAAAAACAGAGATAATTTCACTTCGTCTCTTTCAATTTGGAGGCTTATTTATTTTCCTTTTCTTTTTTTTGTTTGTTTTTGGGATTTTTAAAATTTTTTTATTTTAGGAAGATTAGCCCTGAGCTAACATCTGCCGCCAATCCTCTTTTTGCTGAGGAAGACTGGACCTGAGCTAACATCCGTGCCCATCTTCCTCTACTTTATATGTGGGACGCCTACCACAGCATGGCTTGCCAAGTGGTGCCATGTCCGCACCCAAGATCCAAACCAGCGAACCCTGGGCCACTGAATCAGAACGTGTGCACTTAACCTCTGCACCACCGAGCCAGCCCCTATTTTTCTTTTCTAATTCCTCTGGCTTTTGGTATGTAGATTGGTACTCAGACTTCTAGTACCATGTTGAATAAAAGTGGTAAGAGTGAGCAGCCTTGTCTTATTTTTGATCTCAGAGGAAAAGCTTTTCATTTTTACTGTTAAATATGATGTTAGCTGTGGGCTTGTCATATATGGCCATTGTTATGCTGCAGTACAGTGCCTCTATACCCACTTTGTTGAGAGTTTTTATCATGAATGTGTGCTGAATTTTGTCAAATGCTTTTTCTGCATATATGGAGATGATCACGTGATTTTTACCCTGCATTTTCTCAACGTGGTGTATCACACTGCTTGATCTGTGCATATTGAAGCATCTTTGCATCCCTGGAATAAATCCCACTTCATCATGGTGTATGATCCATTTAATGTACTGTTGAATTCTATTTGCTAATTTTTTGGGAAAATTTTTGCATCTATGTTCCTCAGGGATATTATTGGCCTTTAATTTCCTTTTCCTGTAGTGTCTTTGTCTTGTTTTGGTATCAGGGTAATGCTGGTAAAATCAGTTTGCAAGTGTTCCCTCCTCTTCTATTTTTTGGAGGAGTTTGAGAAGGATTGGTATTAGTTCTTTAAATGTTTGGGAGAATTCCCCAGTGAAGCCATCTGGTCCTGAGCTTTTCCTTGTTTGGGGGTTTTTGATTATTGATTCAATCTTTTTATTAGTAATTGGTCTGGTCATATTTTCTCTTTATTCTTGTTTCAGTCTTAGTAGGTTGTATGTTTCTAGGCATTTATCCATTTCTTCAAGATCCTCTGATTTGTTGGTGTAAAATTGTTCATAGTCATCTCTTACAATCTTTTGCATTTGTGTGGTATCAGTACTAATGTTTTCTCTTTCATTTACAAATTTATTTATTTGAATCTTATCTCATTTTTTTGTGCTAAGAGTGGTTAAAGATTTGTCTACTTTATCTTTTCAAAAACCTAGGTCTTAATTTCATTGCCATTTTCTACTGTCTTTTTAGTCTCTATTTCATTTATGTCCACTCTGATCTTTATTTCCTTCATTCTACTAACTTTGGGCTTAGTTTGCTCTTTTTCTACTTCCTTGAGGTGTAAAGTTAGGCTGTTTACTTGAGGTCTTTTTTTTTTTTTTTTGATGTAGGCATTTATCACTCTGAACTACCCTCTTGAGCTGCTTTAGTTGCATCCCATAAGCTTGAATATGCTTTATTTCCATTTTCCTTTTTCTCAATATATTTTTTGATTCTCCTTTGATTTCTTCTTTGAACCATTGGTTGTTCAGGAGCATGTTATTTAATATCCATATATTTGTGCATTTTCCAGTTTTCTTCTTGTAATTGATTTCTAGTTTCATACTGCTGTGGTTGGAAAAGACGCTTGATATGATTTCAGTTTTCTTAAATCAATTGAGACTTGTTTTGTGGCCTAGTATATGATCTGTCCTGGAGAAGGCTCTATGTGAACTTGAGAAGACTATGTGTTCTGCTGCTTTTGGGTGGAATGTTCTCTTAATGTCTATTAAGTCAATCTAGTCTAATGCGTAGTTTAAGTCTAATTTTCCTTATTGATTTTCTGCCGTGATGATCTATCCATTGTTGAAATTCCCTACTTTATTGTATTACAATCTACTTCTCCCTTCAGGTGGTTAATATTTTCTTTATGTATTTAGGTGCTCTTACGTTAGGTTCATAAATATTTACAAATAGTATACCCTCTTGTTGACCCGTTTATCATTTTATAATGACATTCTTTGTCAGTTTTTACAGTCTTTGTTTGGCTTAAAGTCTATTTTGTCTGATATGAGTATAGCCACCCTTGCTCTCTTTTGGTGTCCATATGCATGGGCTATCTTTTTCAGTCCTTTCACTTTAAGTCTGTGGATGTCTTAAAGCTGAAGTGAGTCTTTTATAGGAAGCATATAGTTGGTCTTTTTTATTTATTCAGCCACAGGGGCGAGGGAGTGCCCCTACACCTGTTAATAACTGCTTCTTTGTTTGCTACAAACCTGTAGGACATGTGAATGTAATCTTGTTTGGCTATCAGAGCCAGCAGACCCAGGAGCCATGCCTTCACTGGCAGCCACAGAAGCTGGGGCACCAGATGTGTGTACAAGCTCTTTCCAGGGAGATATTGGCAACTTGGAGCAGGCTAGAGGGAGATGGCAGGGGAGGTGGCCGTAGGCTTCTCCAGTCTCTCAGGAGGACCGCAGTGAGCCCTTACATGTGTGATATATTAGAAACCTCGTCCTCAGGCAGCAGCTTTTAAAGTATGCAAATAGACTTCTTTGAGGGAAAGACTGGGAGATGGATATTTCTGTCTATTTCCTCTGCTCTGAGCTCTGGGGGATAGCTAGTTAAGAACTGTTCTCGGGGGAGCGGCCTGGTGGCATAATGGTTAAGTTCATGTGCTCTGCTTCGGCAGCCCAAGGTTCACAGTTTCAGATCCCGGGCATAGACCTACTTACCACTCATCAGGTCATGCTGTAGTGGCATCCCACATACAAAAAATAGAGGAAGATTGGTACAGATATTAGCTCAGTGACAATCTCCCTTAAGTAAAAAGAGGCTATAACAGATGTTAGCTCAGGTCCAATCTTTTTCACCAAAAAAAAAATCTGTTTTTTAGTTTGCTGTGGTTCTGTGAAATTTGTAAATGCAAACCCTGTTGGCTATCACGGCCAGGTGATCTAGGGGCCAGTCTCTTGGGCAGCAGCTATAAAATCTGAGGTGCCAGAAGTGTGTATAAGCTCTTTCTAGAGACATATTGGCCATTTAGAGCAGGCTTGAATGAGAAGGCAGAAGTGTTGTCTACTGGCTTTTCTGGTATCCATGGAGGATTATAGTCAGACCCTACATTATTGATTATTATTAAATTAGGAGACTGACCTTCAAGCAGTGGCTTTTAAAGTATGCAAATAGGCCTCTTTCAGGGAAAGACCTGGAGATGGGCATTTTTGCCTGCTCCCTCTGTACTGAGGCCTGGGAGGATATCCACAGTGAGACCATTAGGAACTGCTTATTTGCTTGTTATAGTCTTGTGTGTCTTGTGGACACAAACCCCATTGGCTTTCGGAATTAGGTGTGCTGGAAGCTGGCCCTCAGGTGGGAGTCTAAAAATTTGGAGCCCTGAATGTGGGGTCCAAACCCTTTCCTCCTCAGCAAGATGCTAGTAGTTGGAAGTCCCTTTGCTGGGCATGGGGTTGTGGCAGGAGTGTGTCTCAGCCTTTCCTACCCATTTCCATGTGGGTGATGTGGGTATTTTCTTATTCACTTGACGTGTAGGAGTTACTTAGCTAGTTTCTGGGCTTCTTTCAGAGGAAATGGCTCTGTGTATAGCTGTGGGTTCAGTGTGCCTACGGGAAGAGGTGAGTTCCAGAGGCTTTTATGTCACCGTCTTGGACCAGAATCACCTCTTTGATTTTTTTTAAAGTCTAGTTTTTTATTTTGGTTTTGGAGTGCTAAAAAATAAAGATATGGTAAAGCTTTTTATGTAGGCCTGACAGGAATGATTTTGTTTAAAAATTGAATATATCAATAGTATGTAGGATACATTAGAGAGGACGAATACAGGATCATAAGATTTGCCAAGATATTATTCTAGTAATGTGAGTTACTAAGAATCTGGAAAAATGTAGTAGCAATGAAATGATGAAGCTGAATATCAGGAGAAGTGAATGAGTTATTGGCTAACCTAGGGTTGAAGAAGATCATGACGATTGCCTCCTAATTGATGTCTACAGATCTCCCACTACTTACGATGGGATTACATCCAAAAAACCTATGATGAGTTGAAGCTATCCTAAGTCAAAAGTGCATTTAATATGCCTAACCTACTGAACATCAAAGTTTAGCCTAGTCTACTTTAAATGTGCTCAGAAGACTTACATTGGCCTATAGTTGGGCAAAATCATCTAACACAAAGTATTTTATAAAAAAGTGTTGAATATCTCATGTAATTTCTTGAATACTGTACTGAAAGTGAAAAACAGAACGGTTGTATAGGTAAGAGCGGTTGTAAGTTTATTGGTTGTTTACTCTTGTGATCGTGTGGCTGACTGGGAGCTGCGGCTGGCTGCCACTGCCCAGCAACATAAGAGAGTATTGTATCACCTATTGCTAGCCCAAGAAAAGAACAAAATTCAAAATTTTAAGTATAGTTTCTACTGAATGTGTCTCACTTTTGCATCATTGTAAAGTCGAAAAATTGTAAGTCGAATCATAAGTCGGGGACCGTCTATATTTCCCAGTTTCTCTATTATTTCACTCATCTCTTCTATACTATAATAGTCTAATTTCATCTAGAACAAACAAAAAGCTAAATTAATATTTCTGAAACCATATATCAGAGAATATGTTCAGCACTTCATGTACAGTGTCTGATTTAATGTTTACGACCATCCTGAGATAGGTGACATTATCTCAAATCAAAAATGAAGAAACTCAGCCCCCATAGCAGATTATCAAGATTAGAGAAACAGAGAAATAGACACATGGGATCCAGAATTGAAACCAGGTATTCAGGTTTTGGTGTCCAATTTATTTCACTATTCATGAGGCTTTAAAAAAATTTTTCAAACACAACTTCTATTCAGCAACCTAACCATATGATCCAGCATTTCCATCTCAAGGTATTGATCAGAAGAAAATGAAAATGCTAACTTTAAAAGGTATCTGCACCCCCATGTTCGCTGCAGCATTATTTATGATAGCCAGGGCGTGGAAGAAATCTAAATGTCCATCGATGGATGAATGGATAAAGAAAGTGTGATATATACATACAATCAAATATTATTCAGCCATAAAAAGGAAGGAAATCTTGCCATTTGTAGCAACATGGATGAACTTGGAGGGAATTATGCTAAGTGAAATAAGCCAGACAGAGAAACACAAATACTTCATGGTATCTCTTATATGTGGAATCTAAAAAAAAAACAAGGACTCATAAATGCAGAGAACAGATGGGCAGTTGCCAGAGGCAGGGAGTAGTAAAAATGGGTAAAGGGGCTCAAAAGGTATAATTTTTTGGTTATAAAATAAGTCAGTCTTGGGGATGTAATATACAGCATGGTAACTATAGTTAATAATATGGTATTCTATATTTGAAAGTTGCTAAGAGAATAGATCTTAAAAGTTCTCATCACAAGAAAAAAATTTGTAACTATGTATTGTAATGGATGTTAACTACACTTATTGGGGTGATCATCTTACAATATATACAAATATCGAATCATTGTGTTGTCTACCTGAAACTAATATAATGTTATATGTCAAATATATCTCAATTAAAAAGAGAAGAAATAACCTAAATGCTATAACCATGGCAAATTACTCTCTGATTTATGTGGTTTTCTACTCTTGGACACTTATGTCAGCCCCCCATGGGTGTAGGAACACCAGTCACACAGATGTTTGAGCATTTCATACATAAAACTGAGTAGAAGTTAGAACTTGGCAAGTTTCACTTCTTTCACAGAGATGTAAGTCAACATTGTCGTAGAGATTGGTTTTAGAATGTTTTATCTGTTTTTTTCATGAAAACATGGCCATGTGCCAAAGATATTAAGCTTTGTTTGTTAGTAACAAAAGCCAGAAAACTCAAGTCTCTGCAGACAAACGTTCTATAGGACAGATCATTTCCCATTCAGTTGTGTTGTTCCTTCATGGGGAATATCTTCTCTTTCTTAGGAAATCTTTCATGTAACCTCTCCTCATAATGGTAGCCAAAATGCTCTTTCTCATTTTTGCCAATTTTCTAGCTGATGTAGCTAATGCATATTTTAGCATTTAATTATGAATTTATACTGTTTAGCAGAGTTTCACATTTGTCTTATTTCCCACCTAGACTAGCATACAATTTAACACTTTAGCATACAGTTTCATGATTTTTGACAAATGTATATACTCCAATCAAGATAATGTATACACTCCATTATCATATGACATATGACTCCTGCAGAATTTCCTGTGCCCCATTTGGTCATTCCCTCCTGTCCATATACAGGCAAGCACTAATCTGCTTTATGTCACTATAAATTAGTTTGCATTTTTAACAAATAGAATTAGACAATATTCTCTTTTTAAAAAATCTGACTTCCTTCACTCAGCATACTGTTTTGAGGTTTATTTATATTGTTATGTGTATCAATGTTTGTTCCATTTATTACTGGGTAATGTTCCATTGTAAGGATATAATGTATTTTGTTTATCCACCAATTTGCTATTGTATATTAGATTGTTTTGGTTATTACACATTACATTGCTATGAATATTTAGGTACATGTTTTTATGTGGACATATGTTTTCATTCCTTCTGGGTAATGTCTATCTTGAACTTTTTAAGAAACTGCCAAACAATTTTCCAAAGTTATTTTACCATTTTACATTGCCACTAGCAACCTATGAGAGTTCCAGTTGCTCTACATTCATACATTTCTTGTCAGCCTTCTAAGTTTTGGCCATTCTAATGGTGAATAGTTCCATTCATTCTCATTTTAATTTGCATTTCCCTGATGGCTAATGATGTTAAGCATCTTTTCATGCGTTTATTGGATGTTTGTGTATCTTTTTTAGTGAAGTGTCCATTCAAATTTTTTGCCTATGTTTTTTGCTAGATTTCTTGCTTTCGTATGAGTTTTGAGACTACTTTATGTAATCAGACTGCAATATGTGTTTTGCAAATGTAGGGGAGCAGAATTTGCCACCTCAAGCTGTGTCTCTTTGTCATGAGGATTATTTTGGACTGGTTACTTTTAAGAAACTGCAGACAGGGGAGAAGCTCTGAAAACCAAGTAGAAGTTACCCTTTGCAAGAGACATTTACATTTGTAAGGGGAATCTCCATTTGTAAAAATGTCTCTCTCTCTGTACAAGGAAGAGGGGGATGACCTTATCTCTAGAAACTCTTATCAATGCAGAAGGCTAGGACTTAAATCTGCATTATAATCTTACTCTTGTTTACTGTGTTTTTTCTGGTAATCTCCCATAACTGACTCCCCCCACCCCCAACATCCTCCTTTGTCTTTAGCTGAAGAGGATATTTAAGGTGGCGACCTCAGCCTTTCTGGCCAGTTGCTCAGTTTTCCTGGGTTACTCCCATGTTTACATGTTATAAAGCTGTGTTTGATTTTCCCCTGTTTTTCTGTCTTGTGTCAATTTAATTCTTAGGCCAGCCAGGAGGACCCGAGTGTAGAGGAACTGGCTTCTTCCTCTACACAAACATTTCTTAGAAGTTTGTGGTTTTCCTTTTCAATCTCTTTCAAAGAAAAGGAGTTTACAATTTTGATAAAGTTGAATTTACTATGTTTTCTTTTATATATTATACTTTTAATTTATATTTATATTACAATTTTTCTCTTATGTTTTCTTCTAGCAATGGTTCTAGTCTTATGTGTTGAAAAAATTATCCTTTTTTAAAATTTAACTTAATTTAATTTTTTTGAGGAAGATTAGCCCTGAGCTAACTGCTGCCAATCCTCCTCGCTTCACTGAGGAAGACTGGCCTTGAGCTAACATCCGTGCCCATCTTCCTCTACTTTATATGTGGGATGCCTACCACAGCATGGCATGCCAAGCCGTGCCATGTTCACACCTGGGATCCAAACTGCTGAACCCCGGGCCACTGAAGTGGAACGTGAGCACTTAACGGCTGTGCCACCAGGCCAGCCCTATCCTTTTTTTTTTTTATTGAACTGACTTTGCACCTTTGTCAAAAATCAGTTGTCTTGATCTTGTCAAGATGGTGCTGTGAGCAGATGTTGAACTCGCCTCCTCCCACGAACACAACAAGGTTACAACAATTTCGGGAAGAATCACCCTGGATTGAAAACTGAAAACTGGATAAAAAGAACCCCCACGACAAGGGACAGTCCTGACAAAGGCAGAAGAGGCAGTAACTCCGGCCAGAGAGGAAAAAAGCCATCTTTGGGAGCAGCGGAGCTTCTCAGCAGGCCAGGTGGGAGCAACACTAAGGTATGAGCCCTCGCTGGTGGAGTGAGGTCTGGAGCGGGGGTGATACTGCTATAACCGTCCTTCGGACACAGCTCAACTGAGTTGGGGGTCTTAGTGTCTGGCTTTGCTGGCTATTAACTGCAGTGAGGACACCCCCAGAAAAGCTAGCAGCCAAAAGCTGAAAAGACCCGCGGCTTAAAGGGCCCACGCACAAACTCACTCATTGCAGCAACTTAAAATCACCAGAGAGAAGGCTGACTGTCCTTTGGTGAAACAAGACTCACCTGGTGGGCTCTGGGGGCATCTTGGCGAGAGGAGGGTCCTCTCTGGAGACTGAGACTTTGGTGGGGGCCTTTGTTCTGAGCTGGTACAGGCGTGCTGATACTGACATCAGTGGGGGCCATTGAGGTGCATCCCTTGGGCTGGTAGCCCAGGGGTCTGCCACACCCACTAGAGCACAGATTTAATCCAGTTCAGCCAGGGCAGGCAAGCCGCCCTAGGGACTGGCCTGACCCAGCAGCAAGCCCTCAGGCTACTTTTCAGCCTGCATTGACTGAGTGCCTTGATCCTCTACAGGCAGGCAAGGGTTTCTGCCTCTGGGGGCCAAGGCTTGTGTGAAGACCAGGTGAACTGTGGGAGGCATTGGGGCAGAGATGGGGGCCTCTGCAGTGTGGC